>NC_132882.1:23859939-24176189 GCF_030463535.1 Salminus brasiliensis
TTATTATTTTTTATTTAAACAATAATATTTATATATATACAAAGAGAGACAATAGCACAATAACAATGAAATAATTATAAGGTTAAAATATATATTTTTTTTATTTCTAATGAAATCCAGCCTCTGCAATTCTGCAGCCTTCAAAACAAAACAACAACAACAAAAAGACAGAAGACATTGCATGTTTGATCTCTTTCTTAAGTTACTGCCAACAAACAAACCAAAACAGACACATAAACAAACAAGTAAACAAATAAATAAATAAGTAAATATATAAATAAATAAATATCACATCCAACCTATTTGAGATGTGATCAAGTGCCGCTGTCACCTGGCCTGATGAATTGCTCTCCAAGTGTGCAAAACACTTGCGTTACAACGACTGAGCAAATTCATCAAATAACTAAACCACGTTTAAGCTCTTTTGCTGGGAGGTGTCAGATTATAAAAGGAGGAGCTTTGTAGAAACGTGTGTACATGCTTTACAACAAATATTAGGTGTATCTTATGAACAAAAACTGAGAAATAAGGACGATTGGTCACATGGTTTGACAATATGTTCAGCTACTGTTCAGCAAATTGATTTAAAATGATTTGAAGGTGAAGGTAACAATACTAATTTAGAGATGAACCAGAGTCCAAATAGGCATTATTATATTTCACTACTGATTAAGGGTCAGACATTCAGTCAGGTTGAAAAACTTGGATGAACCCGGGACTTTCTCTTACTGTTCTTTCACCAACATGGATGACTTTTGTATTTACAACTGGCAAACAAGAGGAAGACAGATATTCTATAAGTCCATGTAATGCTAAACACTCCGCTTACCCTTTGCATTATGTTAAAAGATGATGAATGGAACAACTAAAATAATAGAAAACCACAAAAAAGTGTTCCATTAACTGACAGTACAATTTAAGAGTGATTTTAAGTTTTTGTTTCAAAGGCAACGATAAGTCGAATTACATACATATTATAGTAATAATTCACTTTCTTTAAAGTAAACTTTGCCAAAAATAATTACCAAAAGTAATCCTGCATAACACAGGAAGTCCAGATATGTTTTCTTGCACTCATAAAAATGGGAACAAGAGAGGTCCTCAAGGGTCCTTTAGCAAAGGCAAACTACAAACACCTAATCTTTTGAATGTCAATTTAATTTAATAATAATAATAAAAAGATAATTGCTCTATAAAGCACCAAAAACAGAGGAGTCCACTGTTGTCACTGTTTTGTAGATTCACTGTTCTGCTGATCATGTCATAATCTCCATTCATCAATTAAATAAAGTCACAAGACACTTTACCCACAAAAACAGTCTCGAGGGACTGCAGATTACGTGCTGTTAGATGCAGTGCCCCAGCTGAAACGACTGGGTCTCCCTGTAACGTATTCAAGTTTAAATTGCATGGATTCACGATCATGTTTTGATGTAGTTGCATTAGAAGGGTTGTGTAATGAACCAGCATGGGCCTCAGAACAGGTCAAAGGTCATATCTCACTACGCGACATGGGTCAAAGTTAAAGGTTGAAGGGAAGGGTGACAGTACATGGACAGTAGGTCAAAAACAAGGTCCAGTACATTTTTTGGCCCAGTACATCTGCTTTTTGTCATTTACACTAATCTGAGCATCGTTTACCCTAACTCTAATAGTAGCCTAACAATAACCATGGTTCTAACCCTAGCCTTAGGCTGTTGAAAATGAACTTCACCACACAATCTGAGAATCTGCAGTTAAGTTGTGGGAGACCCTCCATACAAAGATGCATATAAAGATCTAGCTTTGGTTGATGCATTTCTTACTAATTTGAATAGAAGGGAATCTGATGTGGCATACAGTGGTTTCTTTGGTTTACCCTTGAATTTGAATTACTGAAACCGAAACTCCATCATTGCTCTTGGTGGCTCTGCTAGCAGTTCTTCAGTGGCATTGTTTAAGAGGTTTGGTGTGTTACAGTTCACTCTCCATGCATAATTGATCTGAGGGCTCGTCGCATTCACACTGCTCTTAGTTAACCAGCAGCAGGTGCATCACACCACAGCTGCCTGGAACACAAATGCCAGCGGACGGCGCTTGGGATGCCAACCAGCCCTGAGAATGTAAAATCTATTCTCTAGATTCTACATTCTCATCTATACGGTAGAAATAGTAACTGTATACAGTATCCAAAGCTGGAGCAGCTTATTGTTTTTTCAGGACCATAGATGGTAAAATGGCAATTTTACAAGTGAAGGAAAAACTTTTTATCACATGGAAGTTAATTTCACCATTTATATAATTGATGTTGGTCTATTCATCATAAAATATTTAGACCATATAAACGACAGCTGGCAATTCTATATAGTATTGTAAAAAAAATATGTTTACATTACTTTGGGCACCTCTGGTCAAATTACCTGTGTTTTTAATTCTCTAAGTGGAAATAAGTTCTGAATTACTGTTTATAAAACAAGATCACTATTCATTTACTCATTTTAACAAAAAAGCATTAAAGGAGGTGCATCAGAAAATAATGTCACATAAAATTTCATTAAATAATAAAAAAATGTCATGCTTTTACTTTTCAAATAAATATGATTTGTCTAAAATGTGCAGAAATGTTTAATATTTGAGTTTGTTTTCTTTAAACATTTATTTATTTTCACAGAAAAATTCAACCTGTACATGTGTATCATTGCCCTCACTCAAATTACCCTTGTATCTCATTTTGATGTTTCTCATTTCACTTGAATCTGGCAGTTGTTCTTTCTATTGTGTTAAAACTTCATGATACGTGGACCAATAGAAATGCTCCACAGTTACTTAAAATAAATAGTGGAAATTAAGTTTTTTCTTCTCTTGTAAAGTTAACTAAATATATACATATTAGATTAAGAGATAGATAGATAGATAGATATATAGATAGATAGCATGTTAAATGAAAAAAGAGGTTTCTCAATTTAGTGTAAATAATATGCGTAAATACTACTCTTTTGAAACACTAGTCGGTTATAGCCATGAAGATAGCCGTGAAGAAAGGTTTCATGGTCCATAAAGTCCCGTGAGATGCCTTCACAAGTATTTCTTGTGCTCCAGCAAACCATGCTCTTTCTGTGAGGCCAAATAAAGAATGCAGATGCCCTGAAGCTATTTCAGTTCAAGGATATACTTGTTTACTACAGAGTGGGAAGGAGGAAACAAAGGGAGAAAAAGAGAAAAAAAGAGCAAATTTTCAAGTCATTGAGTCGTCGCTAATGCACCGAGGCTGAACAGAACAGGTAGAGAAGAAGTTGGCCGGTGGAAAAAGCATGTCCTGCTCACAACTGCCAAGACCTTTCCCGTTCTACCTGCCTGTTTTTCCCCGCTGAAATGGCCCAAAAAGCAACTGCATGTTAAGCAGCTATTAAAATTGTATAGTTTTAATATGGTAAAGGTAAAATTATTCAAATGTATCCCTGTTTGGCCCCTCTGGTGATTGAAGGAACTTGTGATTGAGTTTCCACATGATGCTCTCGTCTGGGCCAGCCGGGCCGATCCGCCTTGATATTAACACGGCTCTGTCATTAGGACGCAGCCCATTTGCCTGGGTTTATGGGTAAAATAAGATGCAGAATGAGACAATAAAGTGCATTTGTGTTCAGAAGAGGCATTATGAATAAGTAATTGTAAGTGCCCAGGCTACATTTTCCCGGATAATCACAGCCTCACCCACATCCCCCTTGTTCCAGATAGATAATAGGTAAAGATATGGGTGAATATTGTACGAGGTATGAATAATGACATTTTAGTGTTTCTTTTTTACTCTCTTTTTTTTTTTTTTTTTAAGGAAACGTGCAAAATGAAGTAGTGCAATGGCACAAACAGTGAACGTCCAAGGGTATTTCTGGACAAAAGGAGACAGTCAGGATATGAGTTTTTTATTTATTTATTTATTTTTTAAAGTGAGGCCAGTGGTTTTGGGTTTTGGAGGGTCTAAGTGGGGGGATGGTCCACAGGGGCTCAGCTCACTTTATGCCACTCTCTGCTTGAACTGCTGCTGACTGGCTGCTCGACTGGACAGCCAGAACCAGGAGAGTGATCAGTGTCATACGAACCTGTCTGACACGCTGGCCATAGGGGGAGAGAAAGAGAGAGAGAAAAAGAGGGACAGAGAGAGAAATAAAGAGAGAAAGAAAGAGAGACGAAGGGAAAGAGAGGAACAAAGGGGGGTGTATGGGGGGGGGGGTGCAGTAGTTTGATTGACAAGGGGCAGCATAAGCAAACTGTGTGTGTGTTCCTGGCCGTTCTTAAAGAAAAAAAAGAGCATAATCTGATACAGTAGGAAGAAATATAGCCGTGATTCTATCGGCTCTGATCTACACACCCTCACGCCCTTCAGCCTTTCACTGTTATTCAATGCTACCTATTTCTTTTTTCTTTTTTTTTGCATCGCCTCCTTTCACGTCAACCTGAATATGAAGCTGAGATACAGTATAACCATTCTGAGCATTTGTTTTTTCACCAGAGGGAGATGACTGTCTGATCCCAGTCCAGTATAACAAACAGTCTGCCAAATGCATCTATGGTCAGCAGCTCAGATTCTACCAAAGCAACAGATGAGAGCAGATGTGGTTGTGTTTTAACTCTTGTACCCTATACAAAAGCCCACACTCAGTTTCATTTCCTTAACTGCAGTACTCTCATAACTAACATCAGTTTCATAGACCCTAATTCAGAACCCTGTCAGACTCCACAAAATATGCTAAACCAAATGTCTACCACATAATTCATAGCAGTTTCTGCATCATGATTATAACAGAATTATAAATGTAGGGTTTCAAAGTGCTGTCCACTTAATTTGCAGTCTGAAGGCTGACTAACTGGTGTATAAAGTTTCATTTTATAGACTTTTACATGCTCCTTACAAGGTGCAATGGTGGTAGGAACTGTGTGTGAATGCTGAGTTACATATCATAGTAGAGTTTATAGGCTGTTATATAGTACCAGGGCTACTCAGGAACCCTCCATAAAAGTACCCTTACAACAACCCCCACCCAGAGTAGAAAAAAATATTGTACATGTTTAATTTTTAAATTCTTTAAAAACCTACGTGTAATCTTTATTTGTGCATTTTTGTGCTTCTCTTTCACTTCTTTAAGACCGATGTTCTTATTGTCATTGTCGGAGAGAAGCCTTGCATCAAAATATTTTGTCATTTTTCTATTTTTCACATAATTCGAATCTGTATGTAGGGTTTTTTTTTTACATTGTTTCAATATTTCATGATAAACTGACCAATGGCAATTCTCAGAAATTAAGGAATTCAATCATTTTACACTGACTTTCATTCAAAATTCAGAAGGTTTTTTCCTTCTTCCAGCAAAGTTGCATAAACAATGCTACTATGATCTCTACTGATGTCATTTTAAACCAGTTTTGAGTAACTACATAGAAACACTTAGCGATGTTTTGGGGTTTTTTTGTTTGTTTTTCTGGGAACCTGTGCTGGTTCGAATCCTTCATGGAAGCTGTAAAGATTTCTGGATCTGGAGGGTTTTAGGTGGCATTAACTACTGTTGTACAGCAGATTTCCCTGAAGTTCTGCTTCGAACCATTGCAGAAGCCTGAACCCCAAAGCTGTTTTTCCTTTTTATGTTACAGTAAGTACCATTAAAAGCATTGAGTATAAATATGAAGCATTTTATTGACTTATTTTTTGCTTGTGAAATATATTTACAGCAAATGACTTTCCCTTTGTCTTTGTCTGAGTGTTTGTGTGTGTATGTGTGAATGTTTTGGATCACAGTCTGCTACCTTTAGGATCTCAAAGTCAAATCGCTGAATGCAATCAAAAACTGAACTGACGGTGCAGTTACAGCCGTGTCTAATGCATATCCATCGGGATTTGTCAAGTGGTGAGTTTTATTGGTGAGTCGAGCTGTTTAATTTTAGAGTACTCTGTGTATTAATGCATCCATGATAGTGTAATTTCTTTTAATCAATATGTCATATCACTTATCACGGCTGGGCGGATGCCACGGCCCTTGACTTCATACACAGAACATCTGATTTGAGGGACAGTGAGAAGATTACGCTGTCACATGGATTTTTGGAGAAAGGCATTCCTCTCCCTTACCGCACTCTTTTATTTTCCACCTGAATAAGCACATTTGAATGGATCGGAAAGGAGTGCTGATGTTTATATTAGCATGCATTATTCCGCCACGCTACCTCCACGTCTCCCAACAATAAAGAGCGGCCATCATCGACTCCCCTCTTCTCTTTTCTTCTCGCCTCCTTCAACACCGCCGCTCCGAATAATATTTATAATTCCACCACACAGCCGCCCCGCCATGCTCTTGTAATCCACTTTTTTAAAAATGTGCATATTGCTAGTGGGCTTTACCCTACCCTACCTGGTGGATCTATTTACTTCATTCTCTCCAATCCCCCCCATACCCACCCCCACCCCAATACCACCACAGACAGCAGTAGCTTTACCTTCACAAAACCTGCCACATTCATCTCACCAAATCCACCAGGCCTGCTTCATGATATAAAGCCAAAAATGCTTAGTGAACAAAGCTGTCTTTCGCACACCACCCTGATGAGTGTTACACTATATGGTCAAAATTATTGGGACACCTGCTCATTCATTGTTTCTTCTGAAATCAAGGATATTAAAAAGAGTGTTAGTGAGGTCAGCATGTTGGATGATCACCAGCTCACCTCATCCTCAACTCCCCAACACATCCCAAAAATATTGGATGGAGAACCATCATCCCAGAGAACACAGTTCCACTGCTCCACAGCCCAGTGCCGGGTGGGCTTTATACCCTTCTTTATACCCTTCTAGCCCACACCTGGCACTAGGCAAGGTGCCAACAGGCTATTGTTTATCTGTTTCAGAAAGTCCTGTTCTATTTGTAATACCTCTCTGGGGGTACTGGGACTAGACAAGCTTTGTGTGTGCATTATATATATGCTGTACCGTTCAAAGGTTTAGACACATCTGTTCATTAGAAGGTTGTTCTTACCTTAAACTTTTTCTCAACTATTTTTTTACTTTTTTGTTTTTATATTTATTTGAATTTGAACATAGACAAAAGACGCAGTCAGGAATCCCCAAAATATTATAACCCCGCATTCCCTCTATTCCTCACCCCCACCCCACCATCGCATATTGTGTAAGTTTTCTTTACACCATTCCGTTAGACTCTATAGTAATCATGCTTTTCAGTGGTGTATGACATGACATGGTAGCAAGTGTATTGGAGATTTGACAGTTTTATGATTGCAGATTAATTTTATAAATAAAGCTGATCTAAAAAACCTGAGCAATCATCAAGCAAATTCCTAATTTCTGCAAGTAATGTCTTGCATTTAAGTGTCACTGTAATTTAAGCAGTCCTCCTCAAGAAGCTGATAATAACACTCACTTGTTTTCTGTAAACTTTTCAGTTGCATTCAAGACTACAGACATACTCGAACCTACGTCTTTGAGACAGAGAAGATGAACTGCAGCATTTTCTTCAACTTCGGGGATGAGCATCACACATCAGCAGGATGGTCGCATTAGAACGGCCTGTACAGAAGAAAACTTCTGACGGGGAGTATCTAATGGACCATAGAGAGACACTGTTTTCAAGGTTAATGCTTTCTGAGGCAAGGAGCCGCCCCTAATGGAGCCTTTTTACACACACACACACACACACACACACACACACACACACACACACACACACACACAGAGCACTGTCACCAACAAATTAATAAATCCAGTAATATCCATTAAAACTATGGCAGTACTTATGTCTAAGCATATTTGCAGTAATTACATAGACATGCTTAAGCTTCTTACTTATATGTAATTGCTCCTGAATGACCATGAACACTAAGTATTAAATTCAGAATGTTATACCTCAGTATTTGTGTCTTGATATGATATATGATATATATTTACATATAAGGGGCATCTAAAATTTTGCCTTTCCTAAATGTGTTTTCCATTCAACTTACAAGAACATTCAAGATGATAAAAGTACAAAATTACAATATGAGAAGCAAAGGCTGTGTTTTATAATCTCCTGATGTATGTGTGATTAGCCCTGACCTCAACTATGCAATCTACAAGCTAGCACGCTAGTCATGATACATCGTAAGACATTCAAAACGATTCAATACCTTGTGTTTTTACACTCCCAGTTGTCCCCTCTCTTTCAATTTTAGTTTAATATGAGGCATCAGAAGGTTGTTGTTTTTATTTTAACAAGTCAAGTCTAAATAAAAAAAATAAATAAATAACTCACACACTTTTCCCTTTCATGCAAATTCAATCAACTCAGACACGTTTGTCAATGAACGAAGACACTGGGCCTTATTTGCCAATTTCTTTTCTTAAATTTCTTACATTTATTCTTGAGAAAAGTTTTTAAACCGCAATATTGTTCACAGCTGTGCTGTTATAATGACGGATCCCATTTTCCTCGTAGATTGGATAAATTCCAAATAAGAAAACACTGTTGAATGTCAGAATCTTTGTAAAAATCTTTGCAGGTGGGTTTTACAAATTACTTTCTTCTTAAAAACAGCTAATGCAGATTCAATATATGGACAAAAGTATTGGGAAACATTTTCATTGATTGTTTCTTCTTCTTCTTAAATCAAGGAAATAATAAAAAAAAGCTTTCCATTTCATTATTAGTAACTGTCTCTACTGTCCAGGGAAGGCTTCATTGCTGTGAGGATCATTCCAGAGAACACAGTTCCGCTGCTCCATAGCTCAATGCTGGGAAGCACATGATTGTATGAGAGTCTACAATTAAACAAAAATACAAAAGTACATCACATGATTAAAAACAATGGCAATGGCCATTTTAAAGGCTAAATTCGGTCTGTATTGTTGTAGGAAGGAACTGTAGGAAGATCCTGCTGCCTGCCATGGGCTAAATTCTAGCTGAGGCAGTTTTGAGGAGCGCTGATGGAGGTTAGCTCCTCTGGGCTTACACCTTCACTACCTCTCCGTCTCCAAAAGCGTCAGATTGACATTACACACAAATGCCCTAAATCCACCAAGGAGATGGGGGGGGAAAGACACTTCCCAACTACCTGCTTTTCTCTCTCTCACTTTCTCTCTCTCTCTCTCTTTCTCTCTCTCTCTCTCTCTCTCACACACACACACACACTTTCTTTCCCTAACCCCCAACTCATTACTGTCCCATTCCCTTTGTGGCTCGTGCTTTAAATCCAAATAGTGCCCTTTCTCTGCTCTCTTCTCAAAGCAGAGCAACAAAAAAACCCACACTGCATTACAAAAACAGCAGCAACCGCCGCTGATCCAGAGGCGTGATGGACGAAGCTGCCCTGTTGTACACCTTAACCAGGTTTCTGGCCTGCATGTGTGTGCTCTTCTGTTTTTCTACCCACTATTCGTTTGACTTCAAGCACTATCCCCCCTCCCTTCTCCTTCCTCAGGCCGAGACTTCTTCCATCCGGGGAGAGAAGTGTGTGAAAACGCAGAGCCCCCCTGGTCCCCAGGCGGACCACGGAGTGTGAGAAGAGGCTTGCATTTGATGCCTGACTGCCCAAATCTTCAGGCCGGATAGTGGGGCCTGAATTCCCCCGCGAGGCCTGAGATGGAGAGGGGAAGGCACGGTAATTGTATCAAAGGTCTGTAGAGATTTTCCTCTCGCCAGCTCCTGGTAAAAGGGAAAGGGCGTCCCACGACGACTTGGCCAGAAAAAGGGGGCCACTGCAAAAAAACAATGTGCACTCACATATGAGTAACGTTCAATTTATCACATGAAAGCTCTCATGCCCAATAAAACAGCCTGGTCCACACTGGCCTGTGTTTCTGTGTATGGAAATGAAAAATGCCATGTGTCTTTAAAGTGTCCTGGCACACGACAGAAAAGACAAATTTTTTATTATTATGATTAACTATTTTTTTTAAATAAACATGCAGTGAATTCAGAGAAACATATGACATAAATAACTGAAAACATAAGAAAATACACACTGATCTGCCATTACATTAGCACCACTTACAGGTAAAGAGATAATTGAAAAACATTGATAATATTCTTAGTGGCATCTGTCAGCAAGTGAAAAGTCTTGAAGGTGACGTGTTAAAGCAGGACAATTGGGCAAGCATAAACATCTGAGTGACTTTGAGCAGGGCAGAACATCTCCAAAACATCAGGCAGGTCTTGTGGGGTGTTCCTAATATGCAGTGGTCAGTACCTACCAAATGCAGTCAAATTAAGTACAACCAGTGAACCAGAGACAAGGTTATGGGCACCCAGGCTCATTGATAATACCCATGGAGGACCACCTCACAACTTACAGGACTTAAAGGATCTGCTACAAACATAGGTGCCAGATATCATCTTAAAATGTTTAGCCTATTCAAACTAGCTGAGGATATCCTTGGGTAAATAGCAAAGCACTTTTGTAAGTCGCTCTGGATAAGAATGTCTGCTAAATGCCTTAAATGTAAATGTAAATGTAAATATCACAGGACACCTTCAGAGGTCTTCAAGTCAAGTCAAGTCAAGTGGCTTTTATTGTCATTTCAGCTCTGTACAGAGTGAAATTAATTTTTTTTTTTTTCCCAGAACAAGGGTGCCACATGGAACAAAACGAGCACAAAAAACAATACAGTACAGGACAGACTGCAGAAAGTGCAACATGCAAGACATATGAAGAAAATACAAGAAATATGAAGCTATTGCAGAACTGTGCAGTGACAGCACGGATGCTCCTGTACCTTGGTAGCTCCGGTACCAGGTGGCAGCAGTGAAAAAAGCCCATGTGAGGGATGAGTGGGGTCCTTCACAATGCTGACCCTACGGGTGCAGCGTGTGGTGTGAATGTCTGTGACAGAGGGGAGAGAGACCCCTATGATCTTCTCAGCTGTCCTCACTATTCACTGTAGGGTCTTGCGGTATGAGGCATTGCAATTCCCAAACCAGGCGATGATGCAGCTGCTCAGGATGCTCTCCACAGTCCTCTGTAGAACATGGTGAGGATTGGAGGAGGAAGATGAGCTTTCCTCATTCTCCGCAAGAAGTAGAAGCGCTGCTGGGCTTTCTTGGCTATGGAGCTGGTGTTGAGGGACCACGTGAGGTTCTCTGTGATGTGGATGCAGAGGAACTTTGTGCTCTGGACGATTTCCACAATAGAGCCATTGATGTCCAGGGGGGCGTGGTCGCCTCACACTCTTCTGAAGTCAACAACCATCTCTTTAGTTTTGTCAACATTCAGAGACAAGTTGTTGGTTCTGCACCAGTCCGTTAGCCGCTGCACATCCTCTCTGTGTGCTGTCTCATTGTTCTTGGTGATGAGGCCCACAACTGACGTATTATCTGCGAATTTCACTATGTGATTCATATTGTACTTTGCAGCACAGTCATGAGTCAGCAGAGTGAACAGCAGTGGGCTTAGCACACAGCCATGGGGGACAGCGATACTCAGTATGGTGGTACTGGAGATGTTGTTGCCTATCCTGACTGATTGTGGTCTATCAGTCAGGAAATCTAGGACCCAGTTACAGAGGGAGGTGTTCAGGCCCAATCAGGTGCTGAGGGATGATGGTGTTGAATGCTGAACTGAAGTCTATGAACAACATTTTGATGTTGGTGTCTTTATTATTCAGGTGGGTGAGAGCTAGGTGGAGTGTGGTGGTGATGGCATTGTCTGTAGAACGGTTGGGACGATACACAAACTGCAGTGGGTCCAGAGAAGGGGGGAGCTGTCCTTTAATGTGCCTCATGACAAGCCTCTCAAAGCACTTTATGATGATAGGAGTGCAATGGAAAGTAGTTTTGTAGCATGTTGGGATGACTGCAGAGCTCAGAGAGATGTTGAAGATGTCCGTAAAAACATCTGCTAGCTGTTCGGCACATTCTCTGAGCACTCTGCCAGGTCCAAGGGCTTTTCATGGCTTTACTCTGTGCAGTTTCCCTCACGTTAGCAGTGGACAGGCACTGTACCTGTTTACCTGTTGCATCGGGAATGGAGACCTCACTATCACATGTAGGTAATGGTGTTTCGTAGTTGGTGACAGCATGGATGCACTGCCACATGTGCCGCATGTCTGCAGTGTCTTAAAAAAGGCTGTGGATTTTCTGTGCATGGGTACGCTTTGCCTCTCTGATGGCCTGGGAGAGCATGAGTCTGGCTGTTCTGAGGCCTGCTTTATCCCCTGGCTTGAACGGCTTGTCACGAGTTCTCAGCAGCATGAGCACCTCTGCAGTCATCCATGGTTTCTAGTTGGAGTGAGTTGTGATGACCTTGGAGACAGTAACATCGTCAATGCACTTGTTGATGTAGCCAGTCACTGACTCTGTATTCTGTATATCACCAGATGTTGCAATCAGTGTGCTCAAAACAATCCTGAAGAGCAGAGACAGCACCTGGGGGCCAGGTTTTCACCAACTCTTCTGGAGTCAATGCCTTGAATGCTCAGATCTACTGTGGTGTCACAAAGGGGACTATTCAGTAATAGGCTACTATTGGTAGTAATCTTATGGCTGATTGGTATATATGTTTACACTGATAGCAATAGAGATGAAGAAGATTATTACAGTAGTGCTGATGTTTTTCATGCAAATGGCAGTGATGGTGATGATGCTGCTAGTAGTGCTGATGGTAATGATGATGGTGGTGATGACAACAATAATGCAATGATGATGGTAATAATGGCAGTAATAATGATACTAATGATGATGGTAGTTATGATAATGGTAAAGTGGTGGTAGTGATGGTAGTAATGGTGAAGTAGCGGTGCTGATAGTGGTGATGATTGTGAGGATCCAATGACTCTGATAATGATGGATGAAGATTAAAGCTGGTTTCCCTGTAAAGTGGTTGCTATTGTCATGCTAAATATTTAACCATCTTGCTGAGGGAAAAGTTCAGCATGTCTCAGGAGAATTTGTTGCTGCATTGCCATTCATCCAACATCGCTGTCCAGGACGATTTTCAGATCTGGCATTCAGCCTAACACAGCATGGCCATTGTGTGACACACTCAAAGAGAGTGGTCTTCTTTACCCTTCATTATAATGTCATTACAACCGCAGAAACCTGAGCTGTATTCTGTGAAGGTACTGGATGGATGTGTGTGTGTGTGTGTGTGTGTGTGTGTGTGTGTGTGTGTGTGCATTTGATGCAAATCAGTTCCTGTCATACATCAGATAGATTGCCAAAGCAATGGCTGATTTGACAGGATGTGGAGGTGAGATGGAGGTAACATATGTGAGTGAGTGTGTGTTATGTATTATATGAATCTCATGTATATAAAAAAACAATCAATATACAGATGAATAAAAAATCAATTAAATTAAACAACATAAGCTTAAAAAGTTAAACTTAAAAACCATTCAGGGACTCCAAATGGCCTGTAAAAGAGGCCACTCTCATCACGATAGAAATATTTCATCATAGGATAAACATAATCAGTCAGAAAAACTTTACATCGATGTACAGTGACTCCTCCTGTTCCTTCTTGGGACAAGTTGGTTCAAGCAAAAAAAAACAAGTCACATTTTAAATGTCATTAGAATGGCATTCAGCAAGCCGCAACCACACCAACAAATCAGATAGGCCTTCAATATAGTACATGCCCTGTACATAACACATGTTCAATACAGACTTTACCCTAAATGGTTACCGCGGGTCCCAGGGATGAAGAAAACACTTCCAATACTAACTACAGAGCTTACATACAAAAGAAAGGCTTTACCCTGGCACAAATCCATCCATCATAGGAAATGACCTCTAAACCTGGACGCTTTGGATACTGCCATGCTTCCTTCACAGAAGAAACAACACATATCTGCTTTTCATTCAATGCTTGGAACAGCCCAGACACAGGATCAACCGGGATTGGCAGAACCACAAGAGGAGGACAAAAACAATCAAAGAGTACTCCAACCACCAGCAGGGGTAAGCAACAAAGGTAACATTCCTACTAATTAATGTGACACACCTGTGTAAAATGGCAAGGTGTAGTCTATGTGATGCGCAGGTACATATATGTCATATACCTACAAGGAAACCATTAGGATAAGAATGTAAATCTGAACAGCAATGGGAACAATGTTTATACCTCACTCCTTTCTTTAACGTGACAGAAAATAAATAAGTAACACACACAAACATAATGAATTCTACAAATGACTTTATGGCTAAAGCTATACTGTATGCTATGTCATCTCTAGAAGGGTGTGGTGAATCAATAGATCAGTGAAGATCAGATCATATTTATTATTTGTATTTATTTTTAATAAAGTATATAAAGTATATTTTTAATAAAATTATATGTATTTATTTTTAATAAAGTGGTGACACTTCATGACTTTAAGAAATGCATTTACTAGACTACTATAAAGCTTTTAAATATATAATTTTAAAGACATACAAATTAAAGACAGAAAGTTTGCCATGTGCTTATCTTGCAGCTGAAATTTCACCTTAAAATGGTGCCGCATATTAAACATATTAAACATATTAACCCTGCAGTATAAAAATGGCCAAGCTCTCTTATTGCCTTGTCTTTTACACAGTGTTTTAGAATCCAGATGTTTTATATAAAATCAATGTTGAGCAGAAAATTGAGATTCCTCACTCTACTGTGACAGTGAGAAAATAAATAAGATATATTGTGCACATGTTTACATTGTAACATAATGTTAGCTAGATATAGGATAGATTTCCAAACTGAACAGTCTTGTAAGTCATAACTGTTTATGACAATATTAAGAAAAGTGATATAGTTTAAAAAATAGGCATTTATATAGGTTTGTTAAGTATTTTGCTGTGTGACAGTGTGCTATCAATTAAAGCCCTTGAGGAGTATACAAAAAAAGTATACTCTTTTATATAAAGTTAATTTTCAGGTAAAGTAAACTTCAGGTTAAGTATATTTACCATGTATGCTACAAGTATACCAGTATTAGTATACAAACAGAATACTTGTAAGTTTACTATTTTAATATTGTAATAGGACTAAATTGGCATGCTTTTTTTAGTTCATAAAAATACTCCTTTAGATGTAAGAGTAGTGAACTAGTTTCATTTTTCTTTTCTTTTTTTTGTACTGCAACTATAGTCAACTATAAGTGAACTTATAGGTAATAGTTATACACCTCTGACCCACTTTGTATTTAATAAAAGTATACTTAGGTGTAAGAGTAGGGGCCCCGGGACCCTGGAGCTGTGTGACAAATGCACTACCTGCAGCACCACCATGCGACCCCCCTACTTTTTTGTAAGTATATCTAGAGCAAAATATTAAGTACAAGTACAGGTCAAATGCACTTAGTCTTTTCCTTTAACCTGTTTGTTTTTAGTAAGGGAGTAGCTGTACTTCTGAATTCTGAATTGTGTACATCTGCTGCACACATTACATTGGTTAATTTGGAATCAGTACATTGACAATTAAATGTGTGTGAAATATTTATTTTACTACTACTTGTAGTATATGTGTATATATGTGTATATCTGTGTATATCTGCTGCACTTACATATTGCTAATTTTATTAATATCCTCTGTAAACGGGGAATTTAAGTTATAGGACTTTCAGAGTGGGAAATGCCCACTGATCTCAGCGTGTTTGCTTGTTTATTACTTGACAGGATCCCTGTTAGCTCCCATGGAAGCATTCTTAATCAGTCTGTGCATTACACTATATAAAATAAACGACATATATAGATGTATATTTTATTTGGTTGTTCAACAACGCAACAGCTGAATCTAAGAGAAGCTCTTGTGCCTATCCGTTTAAAAACCACTTAGCAGTGTTTGGAGTGGATCTGGGACTTGAGTCTTCACTCTCCCCTTTCCTTTCCAATTCATTACATCCTCAACCGCAGCACATTACTTCCCTCAACTCATTCCTGTCTCCTGGGGGGAAGTTATTGGTCGAGCCGTTTTAACCCCATTTATCCTTTTCAGAGCCAATGGAGAATATTTTAGACTCCCTCACCCTTTGATCTGTTCAAAGTGCTTCAGAAATGAACTGGCCTGTTAGCAGTAAACGTCTGAAAGAAACCTAAGCAAGGTTATTTGGTTTAATGTTAAAGTCCAGAATACTGTAGCATTACATACTTTTCATGCTTTTCCAATTAGAGCACTAGAGAATCATTGACCATCTGCAACAATGAACCAAATGAGCATGAGTATGGTGGGAGCTGTGAAGTGAATGAGAAAAATTTAGTATATAAATAGTGAAAAAAAAAGTCCTATTGTATCTATTGACAGTGCCCTATACAGTGACATGTGAAAGTTTGGGTACCCCTGGTCAAACGTTCTGTTGAGTACTGTTGAGTTGAACGAGTAAAAGATGACCTGACTCATTATTTTATTTCCATCTTTTACATTTTCACAATAACACAATAATGAAAAAGGGCTTTAAGTAAAGGTTTGGACATCCTGTATGGTCAGTACTTAGTAACATCACCTTTTATAGAGTCTTTCAGCTGTTGTTTGGGGGATTTTAGGTATGTTTAAGAACATTACCTGCTGCTTCATCTTCATCTTTTGATGATACATATGATATGATGTTTTTTTTTATCTAGAATTCATTTTCCCCTACCATTGAAATGGAATGTAAATAAGAATTGCTAAGTTTAGTTCTGTACAAGCTTTTAAGGCCAGAGGCAAGGAGCCAGTTGACAGCATTGCAATAATCTAGTCTAGAAGTGATAAATGTCTGTGTAAGGATGTCAGCCGCTGAATGTAAAAACAAAGGACATAATCTAGAAATGTTCTTTAGCTGAAAGAAAGCTGTTTTGGCGGCATGTTTTAAGTGATAGTCCAATGATTATTATCTTAAATGACACAGAGATTATGAACCAGGGCCGAGGAGGATGTGGTAAAACAGGGATGTTAAAACTATGCTGTCTAACTTTTTCAAGGGTGGCTGGAGAAGCAATTAAGATTGTCTGGGTTTTATAATTGTTTAATTAAAAAATAAATTCTCAACCATCCAGAACTTTGTCAGCCAGACAATCAACTAGAGCAACATCTGCCTGACTAGATAAAAAAATAGTAAAGCACTTTTATAAATGTTGATCTGCTTACTGACTGTAACACAGGAGAAGCATTAGTAGAATGCAAGGATGTAATCACCACCCAGCAACTAAGTCATAAGGGAACATAAGGGGAAAAAAGCAGAATGCTGTGTCGTCACTGTTTTCTCAACTCTTCTTCAGGGACATGACAGGCTGGGTTGTGATGTATTACACAGTGCCACCAGTGGATAGGGGCTCCTTGTGAGTCATAAAATATATACAAAATATCAGACAGGAGCTCATGAAATCTTGAGGCTCCAGGTTGTAGATGTAAAGGGCCAATGGTAGATGGGCTGCCCCAAATGATTTTTTTACAATAAGGGGCTAGCATACAAAGATCTGTATGACGAAATGCTACATGGCAGAGTGCCCTTTCTTTGAGGGCATTTCTAACCATTCAGAATCAACATTTTCTGATTGCAAAAGGATTTTCATAGACAAAGACTATGTGCAAGACAAAAGGTAAGTGCTTTATTTGCTTTAGATGTTATGATCTTGTACAGTTGTTGCACAGCAAGTTATGGCTATGAGCAATTGTGGTGTATTTGTCACATTACAGACAACACGCATCTTAAATTACAAATGCCTTATTTCTTTCACATTACAGTCAGCCTTACAGCTCTTTAGAAGACAGGTGGCTCCTATTACATGGGTGCATCGACGAGCACACTGTAGTTGGGATATAATTGTTCCTGGATTCAGCTCATTGCAGTTCTGAACCAGTCTGAACAGGAAAAAGTTAAAATTACTACATATTATGTGTGCCAGTACGAAAACAGGTGGACTTTGCCCTTTGGAAGCTGGCCACCAATAGCAAATACAGGTTCGTGAGTCACCTCTCCCTGTACACATCACATTCCCTGATGCCAGGAAGCTGGTAGAGATGATATTTCAATAGTCGCTGGGGAGAACCACAGTGCAAAGACAAGACAAGACATTAGTGTTCGACACAGATGGAATTTGGCTCCCACTTTTAACCCATCTGTTCAGTGAACACACACATACGCACTAGTGATCAAACACACACAGTGGGCAGTGAACATACATGCCCGGAAGGGTGGGCAGTCACTGTTACAGCGCCCAGGGAGCTTGCAATATCCTGGTGCTCTAACCACTGAGCCCCCACTGCCATACTGCCCCAATGGCACAGTTGATAGACTTGTGGTTGACAAGGGCCTCTTCTGGGGTGTTTGTATAGAATTTCTAGGGAGCGTACATGATGCCAGAAGACAGTCCTGTGTATGGGAAATACTTTTTATGGGAAATATTGAGTGATGGTCAACAGACAAAGATAACATGATGTTGGGCACTTCCTTACTGGAGACCCAGCTTACTCCCTACAGAACTGGCTCATGCGATCTGCACATACTGGCAGACCAACTTTACAGCAACAAAGTTTCAACTCCAGGTGAAGTGCTCCAAGAGCATTTCTAGAGATGGCATTTGGAAGGCTAAAAAGATAATGGAGGTGTCTCTTCAAAAGGAATGACAGTAAAAAAGTCTGAAAGAAAGAAGATCGTGTTGACACCTACAGTGTTGGTAGGTACTAACCACTGCATACCGGGAACACCCCACAAGACCTGCCTGATGTTTTAGAGATGTTCTGACACAGTCATCTAGCCATTACATGTTCCTGCTTTTAACACATAACCATAAATAGCTGACTATTCACTTGCTGTCTCATATATATCACTCTTTGGGAGATGCCACTGTACATAAAGATAATCAATGTTTTTCACTTCACCTACTAATGTTTTTACTAACAAATAACGTTTGTCTGACTGGTGTAAGTACTAAGTTCTTGGTGCTTTTGGTACTTTGTTCTTGTTCTTTTTTTAGTGGTTTTGTAATAAACCAGTAACTAATGCCACACAAAATTGTATTTAGAAAAGTAAAGTGCAGATTTTTTGTGTTGCAAATAAAAAGTTCAATTTGTCTCTGTAATAAATAATGAATTTGAACTGTGTTTAAGGTTTTCCTGTTGCTTACCCTCCCACAAGACCTTGAAAAGTGTTTGCAGTCTTATCCATTTTGTTAAGTATAGCTGTGGTTGGTGCAGCAGGGTCAGTGCTACCACAAGAGGGTCTGGCTTCTTCATGGCTAAGGTTAGTAGATGAATTTAAGGGGAGAATAAAAAAGCCATTATTAAAATCAAATCAGAACAGCATGGAAATAATTCTGGTCTATGTTGTGTTTATTATTAGATTTTAGCAGGGAGCATGCAGCATAGACTTGTTAATGAGAGCGGGTTCCATTTCAATCCACTTCAAGTGTAGCCAACAAGATGTGTTTATAATTTTTGCTTATTTAGTTTTTGCCTGCAGCTAATTTCTAACAAATAATAAAAGCTGCTAAGGGAATTTTAGCTTTGACGAACATGATGAATATTGAATATTTAGGCTACTCCAAGGTAAAAGAAGGTGCTAAAAGTAAGTTTGGAGCCTTGAAAAAAAAATCTTACAAGAATCTTACAGTTTTTTTACATTAATTTACATACAAAGCAATTCATAAACAAGTCTGCCTTCACCTCCAAAGTCGCCATTTTGGGGATACATGTCAACTTATTGATGCGATCTATTGAGGCCCCATCCCACAACTTACAGGACTGAAAACTAGAAGTGACAATGACATCATTGACGTCATTTGATGTCTTACTAAAAATATCTGCTGCAAACGTCTTGGTCCCAGATACCACAGGACATCTTCACTGGCCTTGTGGAGTCCATGGCTCGAATGGTCAAATATGTTGTAGTAACCCGAGGGGGACCTACTCAATATTAGGCAGGAGGTTATAACATTATGGCTGCTTGGTGTATAAAGCAATGTTTAAATTCATGGTAAATGGTGAAAGATGGACTGGCAAATTAAGTATGACAACCGATGGGCTGCAGTCTGTAATTATACATCTATTTAGTGGATGTAAAAGGTAGGTGGACCTCAAAAAGTTTAAAGACTAAGTAGAGATTTATAATAAAGTGGATGTCCATCTTATACCTAATCAGTTGTCCACTTGATGGAAATACAAAGTATGGGTTTCTAATGAAGTAAACAGTGTGTGTGTTTACTTATATAAAGTATGCAGTATGAGTATCATGATTTCATAATTGAAAAGACAAAGAAATCTAATCAATTTGTCTGAAACATATGTTGAAACACCTCTTAAAATTAAGATTATGTATAGAGATATTGATTGGATTAGATGTTTTTCTACATACACACTCTCTAGAGTACAATGTAATGGAACTGTAAAGTGTGTTTAGATTTTGTGCACTCAGTATTTTGTTCAGCTCCTGAGAGGACATTCCTCAGAGCAATTCATCTACATCTTGTGAATCTGCTTTGATCCTATCATTGCACCTGATTGCCAGAGGCTATACTTGCCATCACTAATCACCACTGGATAGAAAACATGCCAAACTACACCCCATCAAAAAATAAGAAAAAAATAATATCCATTGCTTATGTCCAGATTTGAAAGTTCTAAATATTTGCATCAAAAATTAAAATATAAAAACATAAACCAGATGTATCAAATATTCAAATATATGCGTTTTCATTACTTTATCAATTACTTTATCTCATTTTTTGTAGACATTAAATTCCTTTGTAAAGTGAACTAGTCAAGTTCCTTGGTCAAAGAACTCTCTTGCAGCCATTTCAGGTCATTCAGGCAAAATTTATGGTCACAAAAAGAAAAAAAAAACTCCAGTAGTTGCTGCCTTTTTTTTGCTATAGGGCACCTGACTGGAAACATGCTCCTTTTCCTCTGATCCGCTGGAATGACTTCATCTAAAATGACAATTCTCCCAAGAGAAAACCCGGAACAATTCATGTTGATGTCTGGAATTGTTTTTATATATACTTACTTCCTTTTATCATCCTTTTGTTTCAGCAGCTTCACTTTATCTTCACTGTTTAAGATACTTTTTAGCCTTGTAATGTTTTCGGAGCACTTTACTAAGTCTAAGGTAATCAATGTGTTTTGCATTCGAATTAGAGCCAATATGCTTAACCTTATGAGAAAGAATGACCTGTGATTAACTTAGGGATGTCTTTGACAAATGAGAGCAGTCCTGGGGCAAGCTCCTCAGGATATTAATTAAGAGTGAGTATTTTAGTGCAGGCTTTGCTTTCACACAATGTGGAAAGGGATCAGAAAAATTGCTGCAGCAGTGGCAATCAAAACTCCAAAAGCGAACAGAATGGCTGAAAGAGTATTTCAAGCCAACGTTGATTCATTTCTGAATTTTACTAAAGAAGTATGAAGAACAGTTTGAAGATAAATGTAGTGTGATCACTTGCTGCTACTGTCTCTTATAATATTATGAATAAATCATACAGAGTGAAAACAGGGAGGAGATTAAATTGGCCATATGTTTTTAGAAAAAAATAATTAAATAGATTCAGGTTATATTCACTGTTTCTTCTTAAAACAAGGATATTTAAAAGCATTTGTCCTGCCTTTGTTGAAGTAAGAAGTCTCTACTGTCCAGGGAATGCTTTCTGCTAGATTGTCTATATTTCTTTCTATATAGATTTGACCATATTAGCAGTACTTCTGTAAAAGGCCTAGAAAAGCTTTGTGTGTGCATTAAAACATCTTTGTTAGCAATGGGTGCAACTTAAGTAGCTGAACGTATCAATTAGAAGGGGTATCCACAAACACTCGGGCATATAGTGTAGGATGTTTTATTTAATTCACAAATAAAACACAAAACTACCTCTAATTAACTCTAATTAAGAAAATCTCAAGCTGTTCCAACCTCAGAGTGTGCCAACACCAGAAGCTGAAACTATTCCAAACTTTTATTCAAGCATATTTTAAAACACAGGGTAGTAATGTATTAGATATATATTTTAATAATGACTCTAGATAATACAGCTAACAAATATCAGCTCATATTTCTCATAAACATGCTCTTCTCTACCTGTGAGCACACCTGTCCTTAGGTTGCTGGTGATTTAATATTCTCTTACAATGATTTGTTTTAATCTTCTGTGGTCTGCATTCAAAGTATCAAATCTTATTAAATTATATATATGCTACCTTTACACACTGTCTCTTCTTGCACCTCCTCTGCAGTCTCCTCTCCAACCTCCATTCACCTTCTTTTCTATCCACTAGGCTCCTGTCCCTTCGTAGCCTTCTCACCATTTCATCAGTATTTCCGTTCTTTTTCTTTTTCTTTCTTTTTTTCTTTTTTTTTTTCTTTCTTTCTTTCTAAATATTAAGGGAATTGAAATGTTTTTATCCATTTGACATCAGCCACGCAGCAGAGGAAACAGAAACCTAAGCAAACAAAGAAGGGCTCATGAAATATTACAATAGGGCACTACAGCGGATTCAATTGCAGCTATGAGTATAAAAGAAAACTGTCAGGTTTATGTATAAAATGTTGGCTAACCCTACCAGATCTAGAACCCCTAAGTCAATTTTGTTTGATTTTTAATATAATAAAATGTCATTTGAATATTCATGTGAATAATCTTAAAGTGACAGTATCATTTCAATTTAAGATGATATGGAATAAGAAAGAGCAGCAGTGTTCTTGTACCCCAGCCATGCATTACATGCATTTTAAGGATAGAATTTTGTGTCTGAAGACATTGGGTCTTCTTCAATGCTTCCACTGTCAGCTTACTAGCAAAGAGTGATTAGGTTGTGCCACCATTATCTATTTCTAAATTTTGTGCTCACATCGTAGTTTTACCCACTCCCAAAAGCCAACTCAATCAATTAAATTTGTTGTTAGCTATTTGCTTACAGATTGTGGTAGGGTTTAAGGTTTAATGATTGCAAAGCTGATAACTAACTAGGTGAACCAGTTTGCTACAGCGCCACCATGAGGAGTGTCCATTGCTGCTGCTTTGGTTACACTAAAGCCAAACTCCAGGGGTAAAGCAGGCTGGCAACATATTTTTTTCTGAATACATATTTAATGTCTATTTAATGGATGGACTAATAAACACAATGCTATATTATTTTGTAAAAGTTTACTCACTTTACTCACAAGTTTACTTAGTCATAAATCCCATCAAGACCCCACCCTTAAGTGGCTTGTTGCTTTTTTAAAACAGCTAAAATACAGGAGTGTTCAATAAATCATGCAACTGTCACTAATAATTATTGCTGTCAGTAATAATAGCCATAAACAATTAGTCTGCTAAGCAACACAAAAGGCAGGCAGCATAACAACATTAACACAGAAAATGATTGATGACATGATATACACTATGTGGTACTGACAGTCAGATTTAGAAGTATTGGCCAAGAGCATTAATTGCAATTAGACAAAAAATTGCTTTACCATGTTATTAGCACACTCAGCAAATGAGTTGATATGTGGCACATCATTGTGGAGCACTCATATTTTTTAAACTGGCATGGGAATAAGCCACTCCTTGGACATTTTCATTTCAATATATTCCCATTTGGGCTCGGAAGTGCTCCAGGAAACCTCCCAATAAAGACATCAGGGCTTGAAAAATACTGTTATGAACAAATTGCTGTTCAGAAAAGTGTATATAACAAGAACACTCTCAGTGGTCTGTTCAATCTTATCACAAAGCTGTTGGAAGACCCCATACCAGCCACATTTGTGGTAACACAGTACTGATCAATGCTGTTTATACATCAATCTTTAAATTCAATACCCCTGTATTTTATATTTGGGATTCAATGCACTCTTCACTGCCCCAACTACTGAAAGACAGAAGATAAGGCCTTCAAGACATGTCGGGATGCAGGTTCTGCCCCTGCAAAATGCCTATAATAAATAAAGAAATAGCCACTAATTCATAATTTCCTGGGTGCATATTCATGGTTACAACAGAGGCCCCACCCTCTCAATCACTACTAATGCTGTACTTACATGAATGATCAGGGTGATTGAAAATCTTGAGTCTTGCATGCAAATGGATATTTATAAAATATGTACTAGTCATTTGTAGATTTGTAGTTTAGAAATGCAAAACAATAACATGTTATCTGTCACTGAGCTCAGGAAGAGCGAGAGAGATAGAGACGTGACGTTTTAGATTGACATTTCTCAGATTGCTTTCTTACTAAACATGGTTGCAGAGAGCAGTGCAGTACAGCCAATATCCCACACACATGTTTCAGGGTATAAGTGCAAGATGTGGTGTGTGCTGTGTTTGTTGTCCAGTGTTATTTAAATGACCATTTTTGTCTTATCTTAGATTCCTAGTGTTCATGTCCCTGAAAATATTCATCCTGTCATGCCCAGATACATATTCAACATTTTATAGCAGTCTGAAACCTCAAATGTTGGTGTCCTAAAGTCTGTGTTTATATACTGCAGCGATTAAACATCAAGCAGTCTGATCTACATTTAGATTCTAAAGCTTTTAAGGGTTGAAAATCACACATGCACAAACACACACACACACACACACACACAGAAACATTGTAATGGGTAATGCTCCTCAGGGGCAATCATGCTGTCATACCCACAAAACTCAAATCTTTTGTGTGTGTGTGTGTGTGTGTGAGAAAGAAGGAGGTGAACTCTGATGCTGAGGTCAAAGAAGTGCATGCATCCATCCATCCACCCACCCACGCACACACACCCCCCAATTTTTCAGCACAGGTCCTTGAAATCACAGAGAGCGTTGTTACATTAGTGGCAGAAAAGAGAGGTGGTGTGGAAAAGACCCCTTCTGCAGAAAGAGAGAGCGAGAGAGAGAGAGAGAGAGAGAGAGAGAGAGAGAGAGAGAGAGAAATAAAAGTGAAAGTAGTCTTTAGGGACTGACCACAGCCCACTGTAACCTGTCCACTGTAGGTCAAGTCTAAAATCAGTGTGCTTACAGCAGAAGAGTCAGACTGTCTCTTTCCTTCTCTGTCATCTTCCCCACACAGCATGTAGCTCAATATGTGTGTGTGTATATATATATATATATATATATATATATATATATATATATATATATATATATATATATATATTTGCCCACAGAGGAAAAAGGGGGTGAGATTTTGATTGTCATCATTTATAATGAAGGTGCGAGACAAACAGCAGTAAAGGTCATTCTATTACAGCTGACCAGAGGGCTTTACGTGCACCACAAAATTGCAGCGGATTGCCTTTGTGACACTGAATATAAACTGGATTCCAGAAATCGTGACCTCTTAAGAGGGGAGCAGAAAACATAACACCCTTGGGAAGGTTTAGAGAGCGATTGAGTTTGTTTATTTATTTATCAGGGTTTTTTTTTTACTTACACAAAGTTAAGCATTAAATATATTCTTTTTAGGACGACCTTCCTTAATAATATAAACAAGATAGGATTTTAAGTATCATATATCAGTTCTTTTCAACAAATGGACATACTTCTGTGCTGTATTTTTAGAATACTCATTGAGATGTACTGTGGATGTGTGGAAATGGTCAGGTGTGGGTTTGCATATATATATATATATATATATATATATTTTTTTTTTTTTTAGGGTGAACTTTAAAGAAACTAGTCAATGAATCCATGCATGCAATTAAGTGTATAAACTATTTAAAAGGGGAAAGTGAGTGATTGTAAATGACACTTTGTGAGATTTGCTGTTTTGTTTTTAAATGCAGTAAAAGTGTCTGGTCTTCTGTGTGTGTGTGTGTGTGTGTGTGTGTGTGTGTGTGTGTGTGACCCTAAATGAAATGAATTAAATTCAATGTGCTGCTCTTGCAGTAGAGCCGTCGCCACCTGCTGGACTTTCTCAGCATTACCTGCTTCTCGGGAAAAGCCACGCCAGCACCTCAGCCACCTCACACTGTTCTCTGTGTTCAGTCCCTGTGCCATTAATCAGACCAAATTATATATTTTTAATTGTATTTTTTTTATTGTTTTAATGGTTTTGCTGTTTTTTCCAACAATCTTTTTATCATTTATAAAATAATAGTTTTATTGAATATTTCATTTAATCTTCTTCCTATTATTATTATTATTATTTACATAAAACACATTATATAATTATTTAATTTTATACTTTTATAACAAATGATCAAATTAATAGAAATGCTTGAAATAGACCTGTTTTTTTCTGATTTGTGCATCACTAATATTTTTATTTGACATTTTTTTCTTCGCTTACTAAAAAAAAATCCTCCTTAGAGAGTGATAATCTGACATACAAAGTGCATGACATCTCATGAACTCTTTTTCCAAGTTTCATTAAATTGCAGAGCCTGATATCATCATAAAGAAAATATTCCATAAACAAAACTCCAATCAAATACAAAAAAGCAAGGTTGTCATGAGCACTAGCAAGCTTTAGCATTCAAACCATAAAAGATGAACTGAGAATGGCTCTTTGGTTAATTTGGTGAAATCAAGTCACAAATGGAGGGACTCTCAGTTGCTTTGACATTCTGGATGAGGGGGAGAGCAGGTATCACAGGTTGCTGCATTTGGTTTTCTTAATTTTTGGCTGTTGTGTTGTATATGCCAGCATGTCACTGTATTGATATAGGCAGACTAAAATAAACCCTATCTTTTCACGAGATCTGGAGAAAGACATTGTAAACATGGTCTCTCTCCCATGATGTCTGCCCAGAAAAGGCAGACACTTCTTATCTTTTTGTGTAAGTGATATATTGCTGTCATTTCTATATTAGATTTTTTTTTCTCTCAATAACACATTTGCATGTATGTATCACTGCTGTCTAATGAAAAACATCTCCATTTTGTCTGTTTTTAGTTTTGTATATATATATATATATATATATATATATATATATATATATATATATATATATATATATGATCAATTGAAAATGGTGTTCTCCTGAAAAGTAATTCTGGATGTACAAGGTTTTTGTGTGCAACAAAGGGTTCTTAGAGTGAAGCAATAAAAGAACCACGTTTGGTTCTATATATAATCTTATGTGTAATAGACTGTAAACAACATTTAAAAAGATCTAAATACCTTTATTTGATATAAAAAAGTATTTCCCTTCCTTTCCACTATATAATGCTTGACTTATGAGCAGATACTCTGCACGTCCACAGTGCTTGACCCAAAACCGTCCAGAGTTTTGCGTCTCTTCTCTTGTGATTTACAGATCAGAATTAGCGCAAGTGCCTTTTTAACTGCGAGCAGACTCCTCTGTGGCTCTTTGTGGCTAAGCCCTATCTCATAGATAACTATATGGGCCATTACTGTGGAAGGGGCTAACCTTTTAGCTGCTTGAGCTCCTCCATCGGCTGCCTCTTCATTTCACTGTCATGAAATCAATAGAAGAAAAAAAAAGCTCTGAGCGGAGGAAGGAATGGATGAAAAGATAAAGAGAGAAAATTGCTTTTCCAGCCAGAACACAGCATGCACCCCCCCCCCCCCCCCCCACACACACACACACACTTTTTTTTTTTAACATATCCCCTTTTCTGTATAAGAGCAATAAGTATAACAGTGCAGCATTGTAAACAGAGACACAATAGGGCAATGGAGAGGATGGAAAGGACAGCAGAAGTTTGAATTGCCCCATAGCAGAAGTGTTACTGGAAGACACACAAATACACACAATACACAATCAGAGAAAATACACTATTTGTGGCGGTAAAAAGAGTTGCATCCGTGTGTGTTTTAGGGTTATATGGTTAAGAGGAAATGTCTATTCTTGAAAATTACACAAATGGTCTCATGTGTGTGTGTGGGTGTGTTCACATGAGTTTATACACATATGCATTTCTCTATGTGTGTGCGTATATATGCTGATATGTGTACGTATGTGAAAGTGTGTGCTTCTTTGTGTGTGCATGGGTGTGTATGTTTGTGCAAGTGTGTGTTTGTGCATCCATGAGTGCTATGTGTCCATATCTGCATATATGCGTATGTGTGAGTGTATACGAGAGTGAGAGAGAGAGAGAGAGAGAGAGAGAGAGAGAGAGAGTGTGTGTGTGTGTGTGTGTGTGTGTGTGTCTCCAGGGTGATGTGTGTAGAGCTTGTATGACAGCAGTCCTACAGCAGATGTTAGAGATGGTGCAGTGAACGTCCTTGTGACACATGCCGCATTATCTTTCAACACTTTCTGCTGAGTGTGAGGAATGGAGCAAGGGCATTGCACACACACTCTCTCTCTCTCACACACACACACACACACTACCACACACACCAGCAAGCTTGTTCTAGAACCTGTGAACAAATAAAAATGGTCATAGTGTTCTTAGTGTTCTTCATTTACTGGAAACAACCAGAGAAAGACGAAGGGAGGGATTACACTTACATGCAGGCAGTAAACTGGCCAGACTAGGATCTTTTAGTGATGCCATAGAAGAACCACTTTTGGTTCAATAAAGCACTGTGTTTGTAATAGAGGTCTGATGAACCTTCACATAAAAGTTCTTTACCAATCCATACTCTTCATACATGTCAATTCTCCATGCTCACACACACTCTCTCTCTCTCTCTTAAAAACATTGCTCTTTATAAAACCATACATGTTTCTCCTATGGCATCACTCAAAGAACCATTTAATGCACTTGTGTTTTAGGAGTGTATAATGTTTATGTGCCTTATTGGATTTCCAAAGATCGACTCTTATCTTTAATACAGACATTAAACACACTGTTATCACCGCCATTACCATATTTATATTTTTATGTTGATCCTGCTTATATATTTACTCATTAGTGATCCAGAGAATCTGACCCTTAGATGAACAAAATAAATATTTTAATATTATAATAAAGCAAACCTCACAACAATTCAACGCTTGCCTTGTTTTACTATTACTACACAGGAGAGAATTTCTGTTCATAGCTTCAATTCATAATAGATGTTAAGGCAATATATCAATGTAGGCCTTGCTTTTCAGAGATCTTACCACAAATGATAGTTGTTGCTTAAATTTGTATTAATCGTATATCAGTTATTATTTTGAGCTTTGTTGACGTAATTCATCATTCAAAGCATTTTAGTTTAGATTAGTTTAGTCACCATTTTTATACAATAAATCTAAAACACCCTCACCTGTGGTAAATGCACTGTAGCACAGCCCAACCTACACACAATATGACAAAATAACATTGTTTAACCCTTTAAACAGCCTGTGGCCTGTCGACAAGGTGAAGGTTTCATTACAAACTTCCCCACCAGTTTCTACAGATGGCCAGGTTGTTATTGAATGCTGATACACCTTAGTGTGTAATAAGCCTTGAGTGTTAAGGGGGTTAATAAAGCTATTCATTTTTTATAATAACAATTACCTTAAAATACTGTATAATGATCATTTCAGCAAACAGTTCTTCTGAAAACAATGTAGTTCATTAACAGTAGGCAGGCAGCACAAACTGATGCATTAATACAGAATTCAGCTGATGTGTGTCGTTACATATGAAGTACCTGAGCATTAGTATTAGTATACAGTCTTAAATGAGGCTCAGCCAATGAGGTTTTGGAACCATAACTGCCTGTTTTATAATAGAAAGCCTTTGAGCGCTCTGTACTGTATTACAACCCCAGACCCAGGGTCTGAGTGTTGATGCTGAGGGTCGTGGGGTCCCATAATGCAAACGGACGGCTCATCAGCAGGATGAGGAGTGAAATGAGTGCTGGCAGTCTTAACCAGGCAAGTAAGTGTGTGTGGTGGTGGGGGGGGGGCATTAGCAGTGTGCATCTGCTGCCCTGGCCGGCTCACAGCATAATCAATAATGTAAAGAGACGTGTCTCAGGCCCCAGCAGGCCTTTCTGCATCACTCATGCCCCCAATAGATCGCTGAGAAGCGAGGGATAGATTTCTCTTTCTCTATTTCTCTCACTCTCTCTCTCTCTCTCTCTCTCTCTCTCTCTCACACACACACACACACACACACACACACAGACACGCAGGACCTCCTCTGTGTCCAGCCGTCTGAACAGCAGGTCCACAATCCCCAAGTCTGTCTTAATGTTTCAGCTCCTGTTTGCCCCGGCCATAGATCTGACCAGCACTAATGACTTTCAAGTGGTTTGGACAGTTGTAGACAGCTTGCCTGAGAGGGGCCTGCCACATGCTTCCTTTATCTATTCATCTGCCCGCCGATTAATGGATGGCCCAGGTCAGAGGTCGTTGGACAGTTTGGCTGGGGAGAACAAATAAATATGGTGATGGTTTAAACAGTTCCCTGTCAAGCCTTTACTCACCTCACTGTTCACGATAAGCTATTACTGCTGGGGGTCACAAAGGTGTTTAACTGGACAGGAATGTGGAATATAAAAGTCAGACCAGAGGAAGACCACCCTCTAATTTCCACTGCAAGGGCTCTAGTTATGCTGCATTTCTTGTGCTGTATTTCTTTTTTCCAAGCCTCGAAAAAAAAGACCATATTTAACAAAATACGCAGGAACCTCAACAGCTATAATTTAAGATAAGATTTTTTAACCTGTATACAGGTTTGCCTGTATTACAGCTTCCGGCCCTCATTCCAGGAGACTTTCTTGCAAGAACACAAATATTATGCTTCTCACCATCCAAGTTATGCACCAGTTGCACCAGATGAACGTTAGGTTAAGTCAGAATTTCTGTTGCATGCATAGTTTTGAGGTCTACCAGGCTGCTCATAGCCTTATTTTCTTCTGTCTTTCAGCACTCTTTAAAATTAATTTCCAATTCCCCTTCCTTATGCAAATGGATTATTTTATATTTCATTTTCACAGAATCTGAAAATTCCCCATAGTGAATTTGAGCTTGTACTAAGCGGTTGTTTTTTGACTGGAAAATAAATGAAGGGTAACGACTTTTGCACAGCACTGCATGTATTCCTTTTTTTTCATTTCAATCTTTTTTTTTTTTTTTAGAAATAACAAAAGCAGCTAACACACACAGTGGGTCTCCACATAGGACTGCCCTGAATCCGACTTCTGACACCATGTCGTTTGTGATGAGGCAATACAGGGCTGTCACCTGCATCACTGAACTTCTTGAAGCACATGAGGTGTTTACTTCAGCCGCACGGCCCCGTCTGACCTCAGTGTAAAAGCAGTGAACAGAGAAGACTTCAGTCCCAAAAAAATGACCTGTGGCCACAGACGGCACGTGGCACAAGTGGGATTCTATAGCACAGATCTCAGTGCTGTGGCTCACACCTGCACCGCTAAGCAGTGTGTGTTTTCTTTTTTTACCGTACAGCTCTTTTCAGATATCATTGCCATCATCTCAGCCGCTAGTCGGCTAAAGAACATGCAAAAACATCCCAGCCGTTAGATGAAGTGTCAGCATCTGTGCAGAAAATTACAGGCCTCTTTTTTCCTGGGCCGCCGGAGAATGACAGAAAAGCTCTTTAATCAAATGTCACCACTTTCAGATTCAGAGCGTTCGCGTTCAATTAAAACTGGCAGGCAACTGCACTCGCTGGCTGTGTAAACCATCATCTCCCAGCGCCGCAGCCACTTTGCAGAAAGCAGAAGAGAAACGGAGGAGGTGGAATAAACTTTGAACAATGAGTGATGCTAAAGTCAGACGAGAGCACTTCAAAACGTCACACTCGCGGCCCACCACTCCCGAGTTGATGTGCCAGCCTGGAACCAACAGCGATATGAAATACATACATGAAAACTCCTGTGTCATTTTTAAAAATAATTGGCTAGCTGGGAACATTTGCAGGTAGTGAATCTGAATCAGTGCTGGCACATTTCATCAAACGCAGGCTTGTCAAGGCATTCTGTGAGGGTTTTTTTCCACTGAGTTTTGACTTAGATGTCTAAGAAAGTAAAACTGTCTTCGTCTCTAAATGACTGAGGACGAATTTGGCGATAAACATGGAACAGTCTAGAATCTAAAGTAGTCTCTTTTTTGTCATGAGCAAACTGTCATTCTGTGGGTTTTGAAAAATCTGCTTATGTAAATGTATTACTCACCATCCATTTTATTAAAAAGCCCTACCTTGCTCTCCCACACAGTAAAGTCTACTTTAGAAGGTCCACCTACATTATACACCATTAGAAAAAGGGTACAGCCCAGGTCACCCAAGGCACAAAGAATGTCTTGTTTGAGAACTTTGGACTCTTAAACTTAAGGATGGACCACAGCATGGTCCTAAAGGTCCAATTCTGCAGCTTGTAGGCACAACATGTTGATTTTCCCAGGACAAAGGAAAATAGCCCCATGCTAATAAACAAAGACAAAAGATATTCATTTAGTTGTTCCATTGGACAGCTAGGATGTCATGTGAGGTCATTCCACTGAGGTCTTAAATCCTTTGCTGACTGTTTGTCCTGTTCACTACAAACCTTTTACTATTGAATCCCTGTTAAGGAAAGCTTGTGCTTCTGTGCCAAATCTATGCTGTAGCCTATGCACAGCCACAAACACTGCACCATGGCCTGAAGCGCAACTTCCCAGAAGTGTTACTACGTGTCTTGGCGACAGAGCCTGACAACTGTGATTGTTCTGCTTGGTAGCTTCGCATTTCTGCCTTCACTTTTAAATTTAGTTGGACGAATGTGGACCATGGACTGAGTGTACACTGAGATAAATGGTTGCAGATGACGGACCAAATCATCAACTCTACCTGCATTTCCTTGTTCGTGTCTCTCAGTGGCTGGACAAGCACAGAAAATTCACCCTGCTTTTGCCTCAGTGAGTTCAGCGGCTATATGACCCATCTCCTTTTTAGTAAAAGTAACAACAGCTATTTGCTCCAACTCAAAAATAAACCACTCAATTTCAGCTGCCATCTTTTGCCAAATATGCCTACAACAATGTCCATGCTTTCACCAACCCCATAAACGTTTAATCCCCACTAAAACCCCACGAAAAACACACGTACACACACATGCACAAAGGTAACCCTCCAAGAAGACAGGGTGTGTTTTGTCTGCATGTTCCACATTAGTCCCTGTAGATGGTAGTTGCCGGAAAAAAGCCGGGCGCACTAACAAATTCGCAGGGGCAGGGACTGGCTTCCTGATTAATAGCAGGTCATGGGCCGACAAGGCTTTTTAATTCGATTCGACGGCCGGATAAAAAAGAGAAGAAAAAAAAAGGAAGGGAAAAAGCGGCACTTTTCGAGGGCCATTTACGGAGCCTGCGCTAAATTCCCCCTGATGGCTCCACTGGGATCTGCTAAGGGCTCTTCCACTCTCTCTCTCTCTCACTCCCTCTCTCTTTCTCATGCTCATGTGCTACTCCACGTTGCCTCTAATCCCAGTCATGCAGAATCAGAGAAGCAGGCTTTTTCCCGCCTCTCGTCAGCCTCTCCTCTGTAATAAAATCTGCTCGCTTATCAGATCAATGGCGGGTGGAGATGGCTGCACTGGCCCGGGTTAATGGGTGCCATTTCACTTAAATACCAAATTATTGACATGGGTCAGGTGACAGCACTGCATGCTGACACACATACACAGAGGAGGAGGAGGGATATGTCTACTGGCCTTGCGTCTATGAAGAACAGGGGACTGCTGCTGGGGGGAGAGTGTTTCTTCAAATGATGTAGAGAAGTATGGACAAAATAGACAAAATAGAAAAACATTTTAGGCTTGGAGAGCAGCTTGGTCTCAGAAGTAATATATACATGTGTGATTTAACCTAACCCTTACCCAAACCATAACCTAAACCTAACCTAGTACCCTGACCCTAATCTTAACCATAATCTACACGTAATCTAACCCTTACACTAACCATAACCTTAACCTAACCTTTACCATAACCAAATCCTAACCCTAGTTACCCAAACCCAAACCCTAACCTTTACCATAACCTAAACTTAACCAGTTACCCTAACCCTAACATTTGACCTTACCCTAACCTTTACCATAATCTAAACTTAACCTGTTACCCTAACCCTAACCTTTGCCCTTACCCTAACCTTTACCATAACCTAAACTTAACCTGTTACCCTAACCCTAACATTTACCCTTACCCTAATCTTTACCATTATCTAAATCTAACCTGTTACCCTAACCCTAACATTTGACCTAATTTAACCCAATCTTTACCCTAACCATAAACTAACCCTAACCTTTACCATAACCTAAACTTAACCTGTTACCCTAACCCTAACATTTACCCTTACCCTAATCTTTACCATAACCTAAACCTATCCTGTTACCCTAACCCTAACCTTTACCCTTACCCTAACCTTTACCATAACCTAAACTTAACCTGTTACCCTAACCCTAACCTTTACCCTTACCCTAACCTTTACCATAACCTAAACCTATCCTGTTACCCTAACCCTAACCTTTACCATGACCTAAACTTAACCTAAACCTTACCCTAACCATAACCTAACCCTAACCTTTACCATAACCTAAACTTAACCTGTTACCTTGCCCCTACCTCTACCATAACCTAACCCTAACTCTAGTTACCCTAACCCTAACCTTAACCAAAACCAAACTTAACCAAACTCTAACCCTAACCTTAAACTTCACTGTACCAAAACTTAGTCAAACTCTAACCTTAACACTAACCCTAAACTTAACCATAATGTGAATATGGCATTTCAATTACTTAATGCCCAGTGTTTTAGTGGACGCAGCAGTCTTGCAAAAAATTCTTTTTTTAACAAAAACGTTTTTTTATTGCCAGCTTATAGATTGCTATTAATACTAAAAGTAATGTCTTAATATCCAAACCAAGATGATGTTTTGTGTTTCAGGTTTCAATTAAAGAAATAGTTTAGTGTAAAATCTAATTAACATGATTCATCACTAATTTACCCAGATGCAGTCAGTCAGCCAAGACACATTTGTTAACTAAAATTGACCTTTGCTATATTTATATACATGTATTTTGACTTAATTAACAAAATGTTTGTCTAAACTTTTCCATATGGCTGCAACTCATGTATTCAGCGTATTAAGTTGATCTCTGGTGTATAAATAGTACATGTGTAATTCTTTTTTTTTTTTTTATAAAAAAAAAAACCCTGTTATTTTTTCTCATAATACACTTTTCTTTAATCATGGGTTTTCTGAAATTAAAACAAAGTTCAGTTTTTATTAGCGTTGATTACCTGCATTGGCACACTGGAGTTGCAAAACATAGCATAGCCTAGCCTAGCCTATCATAACACTGTAATAATTCGAAATGGCCTTTTTGGTTATGCTGGATTTTCTTTTCAATGAAGAGACAGCAGTGCTTGAGGTTCACATTCTGTCACTTACATGTTCCTTTAACACAGAGAAGGCAACAGTCAGAAGTGAATATATTGTGTGTGTTTATGTATGTGTGTATTTGTGTGTGCACAAGCAAAATTGTCTGGGTAAGACTGTTTGGGTTCAAGGGGAGCTTGCTTTTCTCACATTCCACTGTAGTGTGTGCCATGTGTGCGTGTGTGTGTGTGTAGAGGTGCATTGATCCGCAGGCCTTTGTAATGGACTCCAATAACAACTCCATTTCCACACGCCCCCCCTGATTGGTGTGTGTGGCTACAAAATTAGCTGCAAAGGAGCACGAGCTTGTCAATATTCATTCTGGGCTGGAGATTCACTCGCTATAAAAGAACAAAGGCGTCTGTTCCTGACGCGGCTTTAAGCCTGCATGACGTCAAAATTTAAGCTCAGCTATCGATCCCGCTCTTGCATTGTGTTGGACAGGAGACATAAAGAAGAGCACATAGGATTACAGACCTATCACACACCACTCTTTCTCTCACACACATATGAGCCTGCTTAAACACATCCTATGGGCAGGGGTGTATTTTTTCTTCCCTCCCTTTCTTCTATGGTGCAAAAAGTGTTGAGTAACATAAGGCAAATTAAATCAGCGCATTCCTGCCAGCAGATGGGTGCTTTAACACTCACTTAGCCTTCAGATAATTGAGGCGTTGACTCCGGAATCATAAAACGGATGGCTTGTTTATACATTTCGCCAGAATAGATCACCGAGGTTAAATAAATGAAATCCCATTTGTCAGCTGGTAATAAATGGCTAACCCAACCAGCACCCGCCCCCCCCCAACCACACACCTCCTCCCCTAGAGCTGCCCCAGCCCCTCCCCCGTCCGCCTCCGTGGGCAAACAGAGCTGTTTGGCCTAATAAATAGAGTTGGGGGCCGTGGCATGGCTCCTCCATTGATAGGGTAACAGCTTAATGAAACACTCTTCCCTCCGCTTGTTTCCTCGTCTCCTCCTGCGCCCGGTGATAAGTAGCAAAGCAACCAAGCCTGTAATTACAATCTTACAGAGGAACCCGGCCAATCTGTATATAAATCTCGCCATCCAATTACAAGATGTAATAATTTTGCAGTCAAGCTGGTAATGAGGTCTAATACTCATGCATGTGATAATCCCCCCCGGATGCTGACTCTATCAGATGTTGGCTTTGTAATTATACTGGCAGAAAATCATTATTTCATGTTCAGCAAAAAAAAATGAGGTTGGTGCGGGGGGAAGTTAATTTTCTCCGCGCTCCGCGAAGCATAGACAAAATTTTAATGATTTAATCATTATCCACCACCATCCCCGTCCGCGATTGACCCATGTTGCTTTTGCGCGTGGCAACATCGGTGCGTTTATGGGCTCCCTGAAAACCCAGTAAAAAGCCTGGACAGGTAGGTAGGCGTCTGTTTCTGTATTTAATAATTATGCCACAATAAACCTATTATCCTAATGGGAGGAAATCTATATTGTAAAATGTTGCCGTGTCGCTGGCCAGCCTGTGCAGGACATAAATCATATTTTTAAATGTGAGTCGTTAACAGTTACACATTACAGCGTGCATTATGCTCGACTGTGTTTAGGTGCTACTTTCCCTGCCGACCTAAACAAGGTGACAAGAAAGGTCAATTATTCTTGGACCACCATCCTAAATTACAGATGTCCTGATGCTCAGAGAAAAGCCACAGTTCATCAGACAATGTGGCCAACCCATGACTTTGGTTTGCGTTACAGATGTTGTGCAGCGCAAGTCTATTTTGTCATTTGTCAGTGGAAAATAAAAGCATTTTAAGGAATTCATTTATTGCCTTTCCAAAGGCAATAAATGTGTTTATTTGATTTGTTCTACAGCAAATCAAATAAACACAGACTGCATTAATTAACATGGTGCAGCTCTTTGAACAAATTTTAAATTATTTTGATATTACGTCAAATGTGCTCCTTCACCTGTAATTTATCTTAATGACACAATAAATAAACGTTTCTATGCTTCTGTTTTGAAAGTAAGCTTGGGAAAGTTGGGTTAGCCATGTGCCATTTGAGTACTAAATTCAGATCAGTGAATTTGGTCTGCATTCTTGCATTCCATATTTCTTCTGCATGAAGTTAATACATACAAGGCCATACCAAACTGTTAGCCATACCGATACCATATAGACCACTGTCCTAATGACAATGACAGTGAACATTGACACTGATATTCGACCACTGCTTCTAATGACTCCAGTTACATGTTCATTCAGTAATGATGTCTTTTTACACAGCAGTGGCTTGCCAGTATCCCTGAGCTTTCTTCAAGTGACTACATGTCACAGTTAGAACTAAACCTTATATCTCCAAGGTGGAAAACTTAACAGGAGAACTTTACAGGAGTAGAAAACAAGTAAGTATCTTTGGTAAGATTTTCTGGTGTCCAACAATAAATAATAATTATCAAAAACATATTCAAATGTAATGTGTGGCTAAACTAACCCTTAATGACTATTACTTAACCCTTTTGCAAGCACATTCTGGCTACTTGTGATGGTCAAGCAATGGTTAGATTTAGTTCTTTCAGATTCAGTTCTTTTACATTTGTCAAAATCTGTCCCATTTAAGGTGGATGCGCTGTATGTTGTAGAAAGACAAATTTGATGAATCAGAAGACTTAAGACTGATTGAAGCTGAATGTTTGGATCCAACGGGTGGGCCTGTACTTGCAGAAGGGTTAATGTGTTTATATTCATTCTAACATCCGTTTTCTTAGGCAAATATGCATTTATTGCCCTCATGAATAGCTTTTAAAAACAATTACAGCAGGAGAAAGAAACTTCATTGTGCATTAATGTAGTTTTGGATGTTATTTATTGGTCGATTCTTCATATACACACAATATAAACCACAGCTGGCAATGCCAAATTGCATTTAAAAACTCAGCCATCATAACACTTGTATTGCTCATTCATTTTTTTTCTTCTTTACCATTAAAACCTGCTGTTATATTTGATATATAGTTGTGAAGGTGAATAAAAAAACGACATAATTTCTAAACTTTATTTTACAAGCTCTTCAAATATCTTCATGCCATCACAATTTCTTCACTTAGATCTGAAATCTCGGTGTGATTCAGAGATTCATTTATGTATTTATTCACCTACCCATAAAATGTGCTGTGCATCATTGTGAAGATTAAATTAAAGGCTAGATGGTGTCCCATCTATGTTCCATCTATGAGATGGATATAAGTGATACACCATTGATCTATGACATAATTGCTCACGTTTCTCACCCCAACACCTCAGACTGTATTATTCTCACGAGGATCATGATGTGATGTCGTCGAATGCAGCGTAGCGTTGCGTTTGTAATCGGTTCAGGCCTGCCACATGCAGGAGGGAGGATCAGGTTGTGTGTGCATGTGTGTATGTGTGTGTGTGCGTGTGTGAGCATATAGGCCTGTTTTAAATTCCTCTGAGCGCCAGTGCTCGAGCAGCAGGAATGAGAGGCTTTTACATTCACCATTTCCTATTAGCTGTTATTTAAATGTTGTCAGTCAAACCGCCGCCTGCATCTGGCATCCATGCCATGTGAAATTTATTTATTGAAAGTTTTGGTCACACATGGAAAGTTAAGCAGATGGTGCATCCATACAGATGCGAGCGCTGAAAGAGGCTGACACACACACATACACACACCCACACACACACTACTCTGTTTTCCTGTCTTTGTGGGGTTTCTATGTTCTATGTATGAGTGTATGTGCTGAACAAACCTAACTCTATCCTCAACTTCACCAATCAAAACATCAGCTTTAACCTCTTTATACTCTGAAATAATAATAATAAAAAATAAATAAAACTGCAGACTATATTAAAAAATCCTGATGGAGTTTCCAGTTGTCCCCATAATGGCAAAAAACACACACAAACACACACACAGTCTGTGACAGGAGACCTCCCCCCCACCCCCTACCCCAGCTTTTATGTATTATCTTTATGCTTGCCCATCTCTGGACACAGACGGCTCTTGTTTTGCCATTTTAAACCGATCTAATCAGTCCGGTGTTCAACAAGAGTGGATCTTTTATGCATTGGGTGTTGGGACAAGCGAATCATCGCTGTAGATCACAAGAATAAACAACTCGAGCTGATTCAATTACAATGGGCGGCCCACCTTTATCTGGCCGTGACATCGTTTCAATCAAAATGTAAAATAATCCAACGTGCTAGACGCAATTGTAGAGATAGAGGGCACAGACTGATGCGCTTAATCATTTAATGAAATGAAATGAATAAATAAACAAACAAATAAAAGGTCATTATTTTATATATGTATAATATTTTATACATGCAATTATATATAGAAATTTGGATATAATTGGAATCTGGCAACTGTTATATTGTAGTTAAGTTATAATAGAAAATAATAAAACATTTTCACACTGACTTCGGTTTTAGGTATTCCTAGTGTTCCAATACGTCTAATATATATATATATATATATATATATATATATATATATATATATATATATATATATATATATACGTACGTATAAATGCATATGTCAGTATTTCGCTACATTTACATCATATTGATGTTGGAGTATTTCTTAGTTAGCTGCGTTTTTTACGTACTACGCACTAATACTGTAATACTATATGGTGCGAGTTTTGGCAGGTGTTTTCTACTTACAGGTGTTGAACTGTTGCTATGCCAACATACATCACTGCAAGTTGTTCAGAGGCTGTGGCCACTGCACTGTGATTTTTATTTTCTAACGTAAATGTCAGTATTGCACTGCATTTATTTTGCATTGATTTCTTAATTAGTTGCCCAATTTATCTACACAGTAATACTATATGACTATATGATAATGTAAATAGTGTGAGATTGGCAGGTTAGCACCCAACATATTGGCACATACATATATATATAGTCACTGTCGATCTCCCTCTGACAGTTATTTGAAAATCTCTATTCAAACGGTAAAGTCTTCTATTTCTTTTTTCTCTTATTATTAACCAATGTTATTCCTAAAGACACAGGCTGCTGAGCTTTTGGTTCATTCAATTAACAACAGAATAAAATCTGTCTTCTAGGCGTCATCTCATGTTTTGTTGTGCTGGCAACAAGCATTACCATGAGGAATCACATTTGAAGCTGTTGAAATGACTCCAATAACAGCAGGTTGATATACACGTGCTGAGTTATGGATTTGGATCCGAATAGGATCCAGGCCGCTGCCCTTTGTGCTCGTTTTAATTTGGAAAGCAGAAAGCATGGACGCGGCTCAGGAACGTCCCTCGCAGAGAAAGGAAGGGATTTCTTTTCAGCAATAATGTTTTAGGGAAATTCAATGTAGGAGAATGTACAACAATGTTAATAATACGGTACGGCCTATCTACTACAGAGCAATCTAATGGAAAGCAATTAATTTGGGACACAGGCTGCTGCACTTTTCAGACCGTTTAATTAACACAGGGTTTATTTTGCAGGGGAGAAGGATATGGGAGCCCTTACACCATTCGTCCCCTTGAGATGCAGCTTTCTGGCTGCCTCTGTGTGTTTGCAGGATAATAAGGGCTTGTAAAGTACTCTCTTTACTCATTCCCTCGACGTGGCATGGCGATACGTTGCACCTCAGTGCATGAGGAGTAAAACAGCAAACTGCTTTACAAGCACCAGCACTGAAATCGAGTCTGGGCCTGAAAGTAATGTTTTGGTCAGGCTCATAAACCCATGGAATTGATTGTTTGATCATTTATTTATTCATTCATTCATTTGGACATTTGGATGTTTGTTTATTATTTTTTTCTTTCCATCATTGCATTCATACACAGTGACAAATTAACAAATTTACAAGGTTCTGACCACAGAACCGTTGCTGACCGGCATATTGCTTCAATGGTGGACCACTCTAAACACAGCAGTGATACGGACATCATAGTGTTATTGGCAGTGTATGTGGTGCTGGTATGAGTGTATCAGGCACAGTGGTGTTGCTGGACATGTGTCAGTGTCACTACTAAGAGTGGTCCACCACCATCAACAGATGAGCTACAGGCTCTAACTCCACAGCAAAAAGGTGGAGCGTCATCCATTCATTCAGTAATTTGTATCCTTTATTCATTCATTCACACATAAATTAATTTGTCTTTTCATTAACGTATTCATACTCTTGTATTTGGATTTCTTACTAATTTGTTCTGCACATAGATACCAGATACCAAAAGTATGAAAATCCAAATGTTGGAAGTTTAATGGCTGTGAGTGACATGAATAATGAATGAATGAATGGTGAGTAAAACGACATGCAGATAACATTGTGGGAATAGATGTTAGAAACTTTACGTGTTTACAAAATTTTATGTTTTTATTTGTAGAGAATGTACACTAAATATCAGCCATAATGTTAAAACCACTAATAGCCATAACGTTAAAACCAATTAGTAAGCTGAAACATTATCTTGTTACAGCTGGAAACAGTGGAAAGAGGTGGGGTATATAAATTAAGTAGTTTTTAAACAATGAGGTTAATGTATCGGAATTAGAATCAGAATCAGAATCTCTTTATTTTGCCAAGTATGTTACACATACAAGAAATTTTCTTTGGTGAGAGCTACACAAGTATGACATGTTACAGGCTGTTAACAAGTATTACAATAAGAGAGACAAATACACTAAATAATAAATAGAATAAGAATGATGAAGTAATAAAGAGCTGTAAAAAAACAATTATGTACATATATAATTATATAAACAGAACATGAGCATCTGTACAGTTATGCAAATAACCATTGTGCAAATGTTATGCAGGTTATGTATCTGTACTGTGTAGCAGTTAAGTTCAGTTTGGAAGCAGCAATAATTGGCAAGTACAAGGGTCTGAGCATTGCTATTATATTTTGTGTAATGATATTAATATTTTTGCATTTAACAAACAATAACACACCTACAACAGGTTGCAAACTTCTAATTAACATCTGGAATCTGGAAATTTGTCCATATTAGCTCAGTAGTATCTATTTCTATTCTTTCAGGCAGGAAAGGCCTCCGTGACCCAATCGGCACACACACACACACATAGCATCATCTAATAACATGCATAACTCTGTTTTATTAAAATGACTTAAAATAGTTCCAGCTCTCTTCATGCCAGTAAAGGTTACTTGTGTAAGGCAAGGAGAGGAGGGACGGAGTTTCTCCCCTTCTAAACAAGCCTGCTGAAGAATATTAGAAAATGTCTCAAATCTCATATATATGCTAATAGTATGCTGGGCTTGGGTAGGGGGAGAAGGCAGACTTTTTTAATCTGCCCTGACCAGTGAGAAAAAGTGGAGGAGACAAGTCATCACACTCAACAATTTATGATCAAACAAGCAGGTAGTGTGAGAAACAGTGCAGGACGCAATGCAGGGGAGAAAAAGACATTTTCTCATTTAGCTGCTGCGTAATAACACATAACAATAGTTATGTGCATGCGCTCACACACACACATACACACATACACAAACACATGTACAGACACTGAATTAGTTCTGCTCTGCCTTCGTTTATTTACATGTGCATGCATTTATTCCTTTGATGTATTGCCTGTTTGTGTTAAACATGAACAGGCAGCTGGGTCAGGAATAAGTGTATAACTCATGATATTTCCAATATTTGCATCTGGTGTTTAAACACAATAGCTTTTATGGGCTCATGCTGGGTTTAAAAATACTGAATGTTGCAGTGATTATTATTATTACTTATTTGCAGTGATTTTTGCTTAATTGCAGTGATGGATCCAACCTGCCTTGTGTCAGCAGTCTGAATGAACTTTTTTTCTCTGAACTTTTTTTGGCACATTTTGGGCCTGTTAACACCAGGGCTATTACCAATCTAACATTTGATAATATATTATACCAAAGAATAGCTCACCAGTTTGTACAGAAGTTTCTGTAGTCACTAAATAATAGACCTTAGTGTGTAATGAGCCTTTTTTACGTTAAGGGGTTAAAACCACCAAAGGTTGCTTGAATGATGCAACCTATTTCAGTGTTGTTGCCGATCATCTCTTCAAGACCACAGCTTACTTACAGTACGATAAATCCCTGTCACAAATGAAAAAGTTGTCTGAAACTGGTTTCAAAAACAATAACAGTGAGTTCAGTTATCTTCAGTGCCTGCCCAGTCACCAGATCAGAATTCAGTAAAACACCTTTGGGATGTGCTAGGACAGAAGACCAGAACCACTGTTGATAAGATATTATTTGACACCAGTCTCAACACAGCAGTGTTGACACGGAAAGGTAGTGGGCAGTGCTGGTACAGTGTTTCTGGGGTTTTTAAACATGTCAGTGTTGTTGGATAATACACATGGCGCATCAACAGATGATACTGCCTCTAAATGTACACCTGCAAGGTGGAGCTACAAGGCAGGGATTTCCAGGAAGGTGAGAATTTAAGATTCCCTGTACTAGATCCAGACGTGATTGCCTTAATGAGACTTTTTTTTAGAAGATAATGCTGAACAGTTAAATATGATAACTAGTGCTTTGTCTCAAAGAGACAAAGAACATTATAATACAGTAGCTTCTTCCTTTTGTTGTTAAGCTGGTCTAAAACTGGGCCCACACTTGCCATGCCTTTGATATTTTGGGTCAAGGGTTAATACATCGGTCTGCACACTCATCTCCCTGACTGACAAATATGTGCACCTTTACCTTTACCTTTAATACACTCTATTACTCTTGGTCTCTGCTGAGTTTATAGTGTATTGACATCATAAAGTCACAGCAAGAGCAGTTCAGCAGTACAATTTCATTAAGATTGTGTACACATTGTTAAAGCCAACAAAAACAAGAGCCATGTCTGAATGAGTCCGCATGCTTTCGTATGAACGACATGTCCTGTGCCAAAAAAACACACTGCATTTTTATGCAAAACAGTACACTAAAAAATGATAACATAATCAGTCAAGGTAGATGGTTCCCTGCTCTACTGGAGCTTATGATGAAGTATTAATAGCAGAATAGCTTGTGCTTTATTTTTCATAAATTACATGTGTCAAAGATAAAGGCATCATTTGGTGTGTGGGATAGCTGAGGAAAACAAGGCAGCTCACTTTGGTCTCACTTCAGCTGATGCGAGTGGAAGTGAAGAGAATAAAGAAAACAACCTAACAAAACTTGGGTGCCGGATTGAATTCTGCACTGTAAAAAGAGCTGTGATTTTATAGTCAATTTGAACAGTAATACACTGATTTCCTAAACTACAGTATGGTATTGTATTATGGTTGCCATTCTGGGAGCTGATGACTATTTTTACAATTTTATTGTATGTTTTGTCCTTTATAGCATGTTTATATAAAACATACATCTCAGAAATCCCCAAAATCTCTAGGAAGAGAAAAGAGAAAGCTAAGGATTATGGGCCAGACTGACAAAGAAGGATTACAGGCCTGTTCACCACTTTGTTTGGAAATCTTGCAATAATGCTCATTTTCCTCATTTGTATGCAGAGTTAGAGATTCTTAAACCTCACCATTCTGCAAAAAAATGCCATGTGCATGAACCACACAGGCAAGTTTGTTTCACTCTGGTTAACCAATAAAGTAACACACTCCAACAACAACCAGCAAATGAAGCTACAGTAAACTAAGTACACTTAGTAAACTAATGTCTTTAAATTCATCTCTTGGCCAACTGATAAGAACTTTTCTGCATTTTCTTTCAAAATTTCAAAACTCCCTTTGAATGCTTTTCTGGTAAAACAAAAACATTTAGGGCCATAGAGTTTTTGCTTGACCACTAAAGTTATCATTTTGGAGATACACGTTTTTTTCTAAAATCAAAAATTCACGAAAAGGTGCTACAATATTGTACTCAGGGTTGAATTCAGCGAGAAACACATTCAGAGCTCTGAGTGAATAAACAGTTGTTTCAGTAAACATTATTTTCATTTGAGCTTTATGTCAACAGAAGCATGTAGAAAATGTAGCCCCGTATAATTTGTTTTATTAAGAAATATAAATTAATGTTTACATGATCATTTCCCAACCTCTTTTTATCCCCAAACAAAGATGCTTTTAAAACTGTGCCTTTAGTTGATATATGAATGTGAACTATGTTTTGGTGATTCAAAATGGCCTGATTTTAGCAACTTGGTTTCTGTAAATGGACTGTATGGACTGGGGAGTGAACAGTTTGTCTTAAAACTCAAACCTCTGTGTTTTACAAATAATTTGCAAGAAAAAAATAATATTTCCTTATGACAACACCCCTAAAAGGTCACTAATTTCCTCAGTCAGTGTCCGATTATCAAACACCTTTTAGTTTATGCAGCTTAACATTAAGATCAGAGCAGAATGAACAGATAAATATTTTTTATTTGAGAATTTGAACTCAGCGTTGAACTCAGACAGGTTGATAAGCTAATGTATTTATTGCACTTTATTAAGAATACCATTTATAATGAATTATTATTCAACTTACCCTTTTGTTTAACTACACTGGCTTTGAGAAAAAAGCAGAAGGAAGTAATCTTTATTTTTAAGTGGAGGTGGAACATTCATAAAAATTCATAAAAACCAAAACATATGGAAGGCAGGAAAATAAACTCAACTGGGTAAGAACAGAAGGCTATAGGCAGTAGAAAATACAAACACCGAAGAATTACTGAACAAGGAAAATAAAACAGGGATGACTGGGAACAAAGGCATTTACTACATACACTAAGCATGAACAAGAAACACATGTGGGTAATGATAAGAGGGTGGGGCTACAGCACATGGGGCCACAGGGAAAACTAGACTAGACTCGGGAAGACACAATTTGTTAGCCACTCTTTAACCAATTCATCACTGGTCCCAACAAGGGTTCTTTGGATCAATGCCGTAAGGTAGATGTTAAATTTGCACCTAGAATCTGGTTCATATATATATATATATATTAGAAAATATATAAGCTATATAAAAACAGCAGAAAATGACTTCTAAGTCTGACACCATCTGAACAATAAAAGGTTAATATTTTTTCACCTCAGCAGGTCATGAGCTGTGGATTCGCCTCTCACCAGTCAGCTGACCACTAACACCTCCTGTAAAGTTTCATGCTGAGGCCTGTAAACCTGTTTTAGGTTCCACTGACGACTAGATAAAGACCTTCTTACACACTTTCTTATGAGGGAACATCAAATTGAATATAGTTGCATTTCTTCTGTGCTTTTGACTGGGAGGCAGAGGAGATTAAGCACACCTTTTTTTTCCCCTTGCGCGTGCGATGATAGGGGTGCTGGGCATCTCGGCCGGCTTTGTGTGGATTAGGGGAGGTTATTTTCGACAAGGGCCATTTCCAGGTTTATAAGACCCTAACTGCTTACCACGACTGTAGCGGCACCCGTGACCCCATATTTCTGAGAGGATTAATGGCGAGCCAATAAAATTAGCGGGCACATTTTCAAGCCATTCTCGAGTCTATCTTGTCGCAACACCTGTTCCCCCTTTTTGTCAGACGTATCGGTCTCTTATCCTCCTGGCTAACAAAGAGCTGATTTGTTTGCATTTTTGGTGATTTGTGTGCGTTTTTTTTTATTTGATTACTGTTCACTTCCTTACCCCTTGGGGGTGGCGGGGGAGTGGGGTAGTAGGGGCTGGACTTCCTTCATCCCTCAGAATGCTTGCTTCTCCGAATGGATACGCTGACAGAATATTATTACACATCATTACACTTCTTAGGCCACAATTTACCAAGGCTGGGCAAATGATTCTGCAGAGAGAGCAGCGGGTAATGGAAAGTGTCTCCTCCACTTAAGCCTGGTTCTTCTCTCCTCTGTCACACCAGGCAATTGGCTGTCTCGATGGGGAAAGTCTGTGCCTGGTTCCATGTTAGATGCATCAGAAGCACAACGTGGTGTCGGCCCGCTTGACTTTGTTTATCAGAGGACATCGAGAGAAATGAAGCAAACGGTTCAACGTCTTCATTCGTCACGGTAACAAGCTGCCGACAAGAGTTTAAAACCAAGCGAGGAGAGTTAAAGATACCAGTGGGATGGTTTGCTGGAAATGTTCTGAATATATTTCATGGCTAAGTTTACTTATAACATTGTTTTCTATTCCAAAGTCCTCCAAATGTCCACACCCAGAACACCAGATACACCAAAGTCCACCATTTTCTTACAATGGAACTTGAACTAGTTTGGCTGTCATTTTGCTACTGATAACTGTTTACACATAATAAGCTAATTACATCACTGAATCTGGGAGGTTAGAACTGGTGCTTTCAACAGAATTGCTCAGCTTTTTTCAATGAACTGACAAATAATGATTATAAAACTGGGTAGTAAAACACTTTCATTTTCGCTTCAACTTAAGACTGTAAAGTGTTCATGAACCTTGTAATTAACTTACAAATAAGCTGTGGCTTAATCACAGACATAATGAGTTCTGGAAGACGGTCAAGTGTCATATTTGTTGCTCCATAATGCAGCTTTAGTGTAAATACATCAATTAATACACTATTCAGACAAAAGTAACGGGACAACTGCTCATTCTTCTGAAATCAAGGGGATAAAAAAAATAGTCCTGCTTTTGTTTGAGAAACTGCCTCTGTTGTCCAGAAAAGGCTTTCTACTAGATTCTGGATCATTGCTGTGAGGATATGATTGCATTCAGTGACAAGACTATTCATAAGGTCAGAATGTTCAATGATCACAATCCCATCTCATCCCCTTGATTACCATACATTCTGTTTCTGCTATGTTTACTGTGTCTTCAATGTCATTATGACCTTTTATCTTGTGATTACACTATGTATTCAAATTGAACTATGAACCATAAAAATGCAAGTAAATTAAAAAAAAAGCTAACCATGGCTTTTAGATGTCTCAATTTCTAATATTATCCCTGAAGGGAAAGCCAGGCTGTAGCCTGGATGTTGATCCAGCTACACAACAACTACTAGAACCATCTTAAAGGTATTTGTCTTAGTTCAACCAGGAATCATTTGAAGGTTTTGCCCTTTTTGAATGAAAGAGGCCTTGTGAGCCTTAAGAGGCCTAAGTGGATGTGGTCAGGGAATTGAAGAGGGCCACACTCACCCCCCCCCCCCACCCCCCCCCCCCCCCCCCCCCCCCCCCCCCCCCCCACCCCCCCCCCCCCCCACCCCCCCCCCCCCCCCCTCTCTCTCTCTCTCAGCCATACGTTGCTTAACATTCAGTCATCCCCTCTGTCAGTTCCATTGTTCCATGGAAGGAGAATGATGATGAATTGTTTGGCCTGAGGAGTAAGGACGGATCGGCTCTAGGGGCCGGCAATTGGTTAAGTACTTCTGTGGCGGCGCGACCTCATAATCGCTTGCACCGGTTTGATTTATAAACTGGGCAGTGATTAATGCTCTTTTAAATGGCTGAGGCAGTCTGGAGGCGGTCGTGCCAGACGCTCCTACATTGGCGGCTCTCATCGCTAAGGCGGCCATGGCGTCGTCGCAACACCAGCCGGCCAATCAAATCTGCCTATGAAGCCTATAAATCTTTGTTGCTGGCCTCTGTTTGACACCAATTCTGCCTGTATAAAGCTTCTCAGGGGTCGTGACGAAGCTGGGCAACAGAGGTGTTGTGTCAGCGTGGTGTGTTTGCAAAGTGGGAGCTAGCTGCTCCAGGTCTAAGGAGATGTTTTTGGTGTGGGTGAGTGACCCAGCAGGACCTGCACATTAGAAGAGCCAACATCATTACTGTTGGCCCATCAAATTCACCTGGAGACAGTTCTAATTCAAAAGCACCGGGAAACATCCTGCCCCTTCTTTTTATATAATTAGGGTCCTGCCATAATTCAGCGTTGTAAAAAAATGTGCTAAAGCCTGTAAAGTGTTATTATGTGAGCTTCTGAATTTGAATTTGACATGAAATTCAACGTTTTTGATGGTAATCCAAAAAAAGTACTATATTAAAGCACTGTAATCTGTTTGCTTCCAGTTACTCTCATGAAGCAAAATTACATGTACCATTGCTGCTGGAGCAAAACCTTTTCTTCAAAACAAATCTTAATGTAAAAAAAAAAAGATTGTAAAAGGTGAAAACTGGTCCATTCATCATGAAATGTTCAAACATCTAACTGAAACAAACAGCCTAGACCAGCAAAAAATTAATCTTCAACTAAAATGTTCTAGATTGTGTTTATGCTGGTCTGGTGATGGTCTGATTTACAGACCACAGTGTCTAAACTAAAAAAAAAATCAAAATGTATATGAGAAGGTTTTATTCAGTAAAGAAATATAAAATTGAGCTCACAAGTTAAATAATGACACAGAAACTTTCCTGCACACTCGTTTAGCAGCAGAAACAAAAGTTTAAACAACATAGCCTCCAGCAGTTAGCTAGTCATACAGCACTCCTAGCTCATCAACATGGATTCAGTGATGATTTTCTTACCTTCGGATGTTTCTTTAAATTAAAGTGAAATCTTTTGAAGCTAAGAGAAAATGTACTGCTTCAAAGGCATGGTTTATTTTGGTTTGTGATATTATTTTCCTTTTCAATTTAAAAAAATATATTTAAAAAAATAGCATTTTTAGAGCACACCAGGAAAAGCAAGCTCAAGATTCTCCACCAGTGAGGGCTAAACTCAACTGTGTGGGTCATTAAAAGAGAAAGAAAAACTCGATTAAAAACAGACATGGTAAGAGTAGTGATCCTGTTTAGGCTGTACTTTAATCCTGCTAGAAATTACTCTGTTTTTAAAACTGAACTGTACTTACTTGTCACATGCATTCTGTTACTTCTAATTTTGCCCCATCAAGAACCCAATGTTCATGGGTTAATTTACACTACAAGGTGGCCCTGGCAATCCCACAGCTAGTATGTGAGTTAGCATATAAATCACATCACCAACTAAACAGCAAATAAACTGACCTTTTTACAACAATATCCAGTACTATTATTTGTGATGAACACGTCCGGATTGTAGCATTTTCATGAAACATCCAGGAGTGTGAAGTCCAGGATAGCCAGACTGACAAACAGTTTATGTCCACACACCGTAAACACCTCCTATCCACCTTCCACTCTGAACTGGCTTAACTCTGACATGCACCCATTGATATGAGCACACTACATATATTGCTGCTACTGTTGAACAAATACAAATATACTATACTAAAGTTATTTAATACTTTTGTTTCACTCTTTTTATATTGATATTGATAAGCTTGTCAGCAACTTTAACTACTTGTTTCTGCTGTGCATATGACAACAAACTCTCGAATCTTGAATCTTAAAAGTTTTGTTCTCCCTTAAATTTAGTAGGGTCCTATTTACAGTATAATGCATAACTCAATGGAAATTGTGCCTGGAGCTGTAAAAAGACCCCCAAATCCTTATTCTTCACTCTGCTTGCATGTCATGCATTGCGTTGTATGTGATACCACTCAAAATGAAATGGATTTTCCACATCATAAAATAATATCAATAAAGACGGCAGTAATAGGGAATGACAAATGGAATTATGCTGTGAGCAAACAAATCAATACTGCCTTACTGTACATTTAGTAGACTTAGTGCTGTTTTACTCTTGACATTCTCTAAGGGTGCTTTCACAATCACCTTGTTCATTCCCGACCTTCAGACTTTTCAGTTTGGTCAGAACCAAAATAGCAGGTGTGAAAGGTGCTAGAACAAAGGACAAAAAGAGGCCGTCTAAGTTCAAACTGAAGCCATGATTGGGTAGGTTTGCAGTGTGATGGTTTGGAATTTCGAAGCAATTTCAGAAATCTGAGGCAGGCAGTCGTCACCCATCAATAAATAGAACAAGAAAAAGAACCAAAAAAGAAGTAAAAATGAGCTGCAGTAGGACATGGGGACCATTATATTTGTCGCAGATGATATTAGGTGACACAGCCCAGCTTGACATTGACGACAAGAGGTAGGTATATCCTGCATAGTTCTTTGGAGTGCTCGCTAAATTGTAACGTAAAATCAAAACCAACCGGATGAAATGTGTGCAATGTAACGAAAACATAAACCTTTTTACTTCAAATTTAAAGTTTTGCTTCTCCCACTGACTTGGAAGATTTTCCAACTCTCCTTAGATTCTAAGCACTTGCTGGCTGCTGACAACTACTTCTTAGAAGGCAATCACATTATGTTTTGCAAATAAACTCTTGCATATGCAAATTTTTTAAGTTTAAACAGAAAAAAAACGTATTCCTTATGAAAAACATATCAAGTGTGACCTTTTGACCTGTACCTTATTTAAAGCAGCTTGACATAAGTAGTAAACATGCTCAGGGCCTCTCGATTCTGTTTTGAATTGTTGGTCTTGTGTGGAGCTTCACATAACAGCATGAGCGGCAGCTGTAGTCGAACCGCTGACATTTAAAAGTTTGTTGGAGCAGAAGCTCAACTTTCCCTGTTTCCTTCGCTGTCAGTGGTGAGATTGACAACTCACTTGGAGCTTTCAGAATGAGCACAGTTTGAGAGGAAATTTGCTTGGACTTCTCATTCTCTCTCCCTCTGCCTTCCTTTCTTCCCTTCCCTTCTCTCTCTCTCTCTCTCTCTCTCTCTCTCTCAGCGTGGGAGGTGGGTGAGCTGTGTTCAGCCCCCCATGCACCAGAAATGGCAGTGTCAATTAAATATCACTTTCAATTTCCCTGTTTTATGATCCCTCGGCTACTAAGCACCAATAATCGCAGCCCTCCTACCTTGTCACGAAGATGATTGATTACACTTGTCTCCTCTTATATAGAGACATTTACATGAAAATAAGGGAAACGGGCCTTTTGTTTGCATGGAAGTGAATCAGGGCAAGCAATCGAAAATTTGATATTCATGCGAGGAGCCGCGGTGATAATAACCCGGGTGCCGGGGAAGGGGCGCGTTCGGCCGAATCCGGATAGAGACACACTGTTGGGACTTGTGTAGATTTTATTAAGCAAGTGAAATTATTTTCTCCCATTGTGGCGTGGCAAGCTCAGGTTGCCTCCACTAACATCATAAAAATCCTTCCTCCGTCACAGGTTTTGTGCTCTCTGTGCTTCATTGTATCTAAGGCAAAAACAATGATTATATTATGTTATATTATATTATATAATGAAGACCTTTAGATTTCCAAAATCTAACCTTTGTAGGGCATTGAAATATGGCAAGTTGGATAAAATAACAACAACAATAATAATAATAATAATAATAATAATAGTGTTAATGCAAGCGCGCAAATTAAGTTACTATTAAACAATATGGGCTCATCAATCTTGCTTCCACTTTAAAGAGTGACAATCCCCATTGTATCGCCTAAAACCTCATGGTAATGATAGAGGATTTTTCTGTGTGAGGAGGAGCAGATGTTGTGCTAAGACATGACTGGGATGAGCCCAGAAGGCAAGGCGGACTAAGCTATGGGGTTGTGCTCCCTCACTAGTGCTCATGAGGCTAAGTGGTCAGCTCATGGGGCCTTAGATATACATAAACCCAGGCCAGGCAGCGTTAGTTTGTTTTTGACAGTCTTGTCTGCTTGTCTGACTGTTCACTTTTAAATTGCATATCTGATGGCAATGTAGGGCAGTATGAAAGTGTGTAACTTGTAACTCTCAAAAACAGAATAGGTCTTCTTGGTTCCTCTTAGGGCTTAGAGAATTTGTCCTGATGTTCTCTCTCTCTCTCTCTCTCTCTCTCTCTCTCTCTCTCTCTCTCTCAGCTTAATCATTAGGGGTTTGCATCTGCATTTCTGGAAAGTTATCTTGGGACAGTGTCTACTGTAGAAAGCCACATCCAATGCTTGTATGTAAAGCACAAATACTTACAAAAAAAACTTATGAGACCTTATGTAGCTGAGGATTTGTGGATTTGAGGTTTGGGCCACTCACAATAGCGACACTCGACCATGACATGGACTTTTTGTGTGGTGTTGTATTCTTCTCTCCACACCTCTTCCTCTAACACCCCCCTGCCCCCCCCACCCCCCCCCCCCCCCCAACCCAGACCCTACACGCTCCACTGCCCCTAATGGCCTTCTCATTACCAGGCCTGAAGCTACAGCTGCTCTAGAGAAACGAAATCAAACGGTGGACACCGTGAACAAGCACAGCAGCTCCCCTGCAAGCCTCACCCCAAGATAAGAGAACGCAGGAGACAAATGCACTTGCTAATTTAATTAACTAGCCGCCCAACGTCCAGGCCATAAGACAGCATTCAGAGTTTCTTCTGCTTTTTCGAGCTTCTTTTTTTTCCACATTCCCCAATAGAGAGGTGATGAGATTCTATGGTTGGGTGCAACATGAGCCCGCTTAATCTCTAATGGGATAATTCATCTGTGCAGTTTCAATATTATTTAACATAAGACACTGACTTGCTTTGGTCAATTTGAAGGCAATCACTCTGCTAAATATTCCTTCGCCCATGACCACACCGTTAATTGTACATTTAATTCCAGCTGCCGATTGCCACTTTCATTTAAAGGTCGCCAGTCATAAAAAGGTTTCTATCCAGTTTTGCAAGCTAAACAAGATGTTAGCATGTGCACTATGCTAGCAGAAAAAAGGGCCTTCAGTTTCCCAGAATCTTCCATGGAGCTGCAGTTTGTTTCTTAGTCTTAGTGTTTCTGAATTTCAATGTAGCGCTGATAGCAGCCGCTTTTCGATAGCATCGCGCTTTAGCCACATAGATATATAGCAGCCGCTTCTATTAAAGCTAAAGCTCGAGTAATATGGATCCCAGAGACAAAGAGGAAGTGGGAAAGAGAAATGACAGTGGCTGTCAGATAGTGAGCGCAGGTATTTCTCACGACGGAGCCCTGGCTTGCGATAGCCTGTGCATATATGGTAAACAGGGGAGATTAGGCACGATGAATCTCCCCATGCGGCTCCCGGGGCCCTTTGTGCAATCAGAGTGGGAAAAGACCGAGGATGAGCGAGCATGTTTACATAGCTTGTATGAGTATCGCTGTCCGCTAAGTCCTGTCTCCCATGGTCTGCACTTAAACAAGGTCAGAGCTGCGGGGGGAAACAAATGAGATGCCCTGTACCAGGGCTTTGAACGGGCGGCCCGGATCGCGGGGCCCCTGTGTGTGTGCAGCGATAAGCTAAGGGCTAATACCAGGCGTGAGGCTGCTAATAAACAAACAGCGGTTAAATTGGCTGAATGGATGCGCTGATGCGTAGGCGGGTAGCGCGGCCTCAATGGCTTAATCTTCTCCTATGTTACATTCTTATTCCAGATTAGCCGGCAAATGGGGAAAAGACGTGCATGTTTTCCTTTCTTCGTTCCTCCCACAAGAATTAAATCTGTCCTTTCTCTACCAATTTCAGCTGCGAGATCAGTGTGCAGAATCAGGTTATGAGGGGTAATTTTGCCTCAGCTCAGGATTTGCCATTCACATTTTAGCATCGCTCGAGTTTGGGACATGGAGTGACGCTGACATGCATTTATTTTAAGTAATCAAGCAGACGTGAGGCGTGAACCTGACTGTAACTCAGCCCAGTGGATCAGGCCAGATTGGCCGAAGCGGTCGCGCACAGTTTGGCAACTAGATGGCAGCCATGTTTGTCTTGTCGCTACTAGGGCACACGCTGTGAGACACACAAAAAATCTTCCTGCTTGTAGAGTTTACAGACACATGTTTATGCTGGAGCGGCAAGGGAATTATCGGATCAGCTCGCTCTTTCAATCATTAGCAGATTAGACATGTGAGTTTTACACAGCGAATTCAGCTTTCTGAACCGATTTAAGAGGCCAGATGTCAGCAGGTTAGTTCATTTGGAGGTCATGTAAGGAATATTATGAAGCTGTGTTGCTGCAAATGTGCACATTTGAAATCTGAAAACCCTTCAGACCCTTCTTTTTTTTTTTAAGTCGTCACTCTTTATTTCATTGCTTGGAACTGGCTCGCAGAAGGGCATAGCCATTCCTGGCATGTGTTTTGAGCGTTGTGGCCATTGTGCGTGTGGAGAAGCCACAGAAGAAAGAACATTGTTCTTCCGGAGGCCGATTCATCAGGTTTTTCCCAGAGCCTCCTGGGTCAAGTTTTTATAGGGCCTGTTTGGATTTCAAATGCTACCCCCACCTCCCCCTTCCCGCCTCCCCCAGCGCCACTATAGTGTTCAAACTTGTCTACATTTACTCCTCGTGTTTTTGTGCACGGTCGATGGCCTTTTAAAAAGAGTGCCTCAAATAAGTCTTTATTCTTGTTTTGTTGGCTCATATGCGGTGTTTTCATGAACTCTGGCCCTGGCCATGGCAACAGCGAGAAAAATGTTAACAGTGATTGACAGGATTAAGGAAAGCCCCCCGTCCCCGTACGCATTTCAAACACTTGCAGAACAATGGCGTTGGGTGTGATTGAATTAATGAGCTACCGCAGACTGTCAAAAGAGCACACATACTTTACATAAACCTGATTATCTTTGCATGGCAGAAAAAGAAGAGGGGAAAAAAGAGGAGGTGGTGGTGGTGGTGATGGAGAGGTGGGGGTAAGGGAGGGAGAGAGAGAGAGAGAGAGAGAGAGAGGGAGGAGGAGAGGAGGAGGTGGATGGCTTTCACTGGGCACCTCTAAAGGAAGCATCAAAGTGTGGGTCGAGGCTTAGAAACTGATGTTCTGGCGAGGCGAGGCAAGGCTGGCCCTCTCCCTCCTGTATGGCTTCTGCTTAGCATAAATCAACCGTACTGCTTTAACAAATCTATTCAAGGAGCCATGCAGGCCCCTGGAAAAAAAAAATGTTCCTCTCTTTCCTCTCTCTCTTCTTTCTTCTCCACCACTCGATACCTCCAGGCGAGACGTTTCGCAGGGCTGCTATTGTAGCCTGCATAGATTTGCCTCTTCCCCCGGCCCAGGCCTGGACAGCTCTGGTTGTCTTGAACTCGAAGGAGTGACACTGAGGCTCCTTGCCAAGTCCCCCTCGCCCCCAAAACTCGTCTCCTTCACAGAGCTATTGAGGCGAAGGGCCTCTGACTGAAATACTCAGCAGATCAGCAAAGTGAGCCCTCTGAAATAGGAGCTAATTCTCCATTTAATCCTTTTAGCATGACTCCCATCTCTGTCTCTCTCTCTCGCTCTCTCTTTCTCTTCAGGAGAACTTGACTTGAGGTTTTGCTCAAAGCTCATGGTGTACATTGCTTATCCCTTAGTTCTTAAGCATGGTTCGTAGAATTTGCACAATTTTCTCCTTACTCCAAAATCTGATCAATCTAAAAAGACGTGGCTACTGTTAAATCTAGTTTACTTATTTAATATTTCTGATAGGGACATTGTTTGCAGGATTATAATGACATTATTTACTTAATTTTAGATATTAATACATGTGTTAGTCATTTTGTCCAATGAAATGGTCTCCTTTTGTCAGATATTTTTTTCTTGTTTCAAATATTTCTCAGCCTGGTGAGTATAATCTTCCATCAGCTAAATTAACTTCACAGGTCCAGCAACTAAAGAAGCAAAATTTGGACACTAATCATGTCTCAGCTGATTAAAAACATTTCTGATGGCCAAGCAGTTTTCGGCATTGGATGAGGCTATTAGATGGCACGCTAACACTAAAACAGTGATGTTGGACAAGACCATTAGCCAGCATGCTAACACCGCCATAGCGATGTTGGAAGAGGCTGTTAGCCAGCATGCTAACACTGCAATAGTGATGTTAGACGAGGTCAGTAACCGCCAAGCTAACATCTTGGTAGCAACATTGGACAAGGCTGGTAGCCGGTGTCGTCTGATTGCTGTGTTTGGACATTGTGTTTGTATTTGCTGTCTTTTGGTACACAACCCCAGCACCATTACCATGGCAATGTGTGTGCATAAATTTGCACTGACCTGTATTCCAGTGCCCCATGAACATTGTTTTAAAGGGGCTATATATGCCCCTTTATACCACCGTAGCAATGTTTGATGAGGTCATTAGCCAGCATGCTAAATCTATCATCACAATGTTGGACAAGGCTGTTGCATTAACACCGCTATAGGGATGTTGGACAAGGTCATTAGCCAGCACGCAAAGTCCGCTATAGCAATGTTGGACAAGGCTGGTAGCCGGTGTGCTTTGGATGCTGTGTTTGGATGTTGGTGTTGTATTAGCTGTCTTTTGGTTCGCAAGCCCAGTGTAGGCGGAGCTTCTGTAGGAGGGACGGGTGTGTTTGTGTTGTTGTGAAATTCAAATATGAACAGTCGTTCACCTGAATCGTGCCCAGCACCTTTAAGACCAAGTCATCACCTGCACTGTCCGTCAGTTAATGAAAGAAGGTGAAATTTCAGAAACGTATATGTGAGTCTCAAGCCATAATTAGACTCTGTCTATGCTGGCCCAGTCTGTCCTCCTGTATGGGGCGCCGTCCTCGACATAGCCCTATCTCTCTAATGCATTGCCCCAGCCTTGCATATTGAAAGTTATAAATTGTGTCCGGGGCTTTGAGTTGCACCGCCCAAATTGGAATTTCGGGGTGTCAGTGAGTAATATACTTAGCGTTATTCATAACAGGGCAGAGATGAACGTGAGCTGAGCCTGCATCCCTGTGACAGTAGAGTTACATATGGGCTAATGCAGGGTTTTATCGGCCCATATTGTCAGTAACAGATACTCCACTGGGCTCTGCGCAGTGTCTCATTGAGCTGATATAACAAAACAAATGAGGGACATAATAATGTTCTTCTGGGCCAGCGTTGTGTCTCCTCTCATCCTTACACCCCCACATCTCTCTTGCAGGGCATGCACATGTAGAAAAGTATGAAAAATAGCTCAATAAAGGTGAGATAACAGCCGGAATATTCCTCTTTGAAGACATATGTTAAGAGAGAGCGCCAGGTTGGCCAGTCTCTGCTTGAGAGGATAGACTCTGTGAGGGGTTAATCAGGATTTTTGGCTGTCTCTCTCTCTCTCTCTCTTTCTCTCTCTACCCTTTAGAGCTCCAATGGGAGGTAGAGAGCTTGGCTCTTGGTCAGTGCAGGATGCATTTCAGCAATGCACCACTGGTTTTACCCAAACAACGGAAGAGAAATGTGTTTCCTCCAGCATGACAATGTTAATGTGGTAGAGAAAGCGTCCAAATGCGTCGTCATCACTGCCTGCCTCACAATGCTTTAAGAGAACCAGGGCCAAGTCTGTGTGGCTGCATGTTTGATGTCATATAATACATCTTTAGTTTGCTCATGAATATAAATTCAGTGGTTAATTGCATTTAGATGGTCTCGTCTTCCAGAAGAAGTGTCCTTGGCGAGAAAATCCTGTGGCTTAGGATGCTACGGAAAGTCTATTTGATTACATGCAGCTGGTCAATAGCCACAGTCGTCCATTTTGCTGCAGTGAAAGAAGAGCACCTCTTGACTTTTATTGTCGCCCATGCTAATTATTATTCACCGGGCCTGACCCTCTACACCGCTGAATGCTTCATTTGCACTTTGCATAGGCAGATACATTAGCTTCCCGACGCTCCATTCATTAGAATGCTATTAGTCTCTACAGATTGATCAATATATCATGTATAGAACATCTTGAATGTGGACGTCTGGAGCCATTGTGGGCCTGGAGATAATGACTTCTTTATTCATGCAGGCTTGTAGGAACATGGAGATAAAGCAGAGAAGGAGAAAGAATTATTTCGCCCGGGCAGTGAGGGAAGTATCTGTGAGATTATAGAAGCGAGGGCCTAAACAAGGCCGGCTATGAATGGGAAAAAGATCTGAACAAGTGGAATCGAAGCTGTATTCTGTCAGCACACAAAAAAAAATCATCCTATTCAGCGCTCAAGAGAGAGTGCCATAGAGAGAACATGCAGAGGCGTGTGGAGCGTTTTGCAGATGTGATGTGTTAGTTATCAGTTATGGGCAGTGCCAGGGCCTCCTTCAATCGAAGGTGTATGCATGTTGAGATGACAACGTTAGCTCAGATGTGATTCTTTTCACATCCCATGTTGATGGCATGGCTTTGATCTAAAGTGTGTTGGGCGTTTGCTTTCTGTTTATCTCACTTCACTTAAGTGTATGCTTTTCATTTACTGCTTTGCACTGGCCAGGGGATTGAGAGCTGGCTGGTTTTATCTTTACGCCTTACCATGTTAACCATAATAGAGGTGGTAGACTTAAGAAACCGTAAGACACCAGAGAATTCATCTTTCGGACTCGTTTTATGTCTGATGTTTACAGCTACACATAGTGAAAACAACAATGTAAATGCCTTCCTCCTGGCAATACTCTCTCTGAACAAACTACTGCAAAATAGAGGATGACGAACACCTGCTCTATATTTCCTCTCCCTGTGACCTTTAAGATGCATCGCAAAAAAAAGAAAGTATCGATGGAAGTCCGCCCTCAGTCTGAGACGCCCAACGTGCCAAGCTCTCAGCTACAGCTCAGCCTAAATGAGGTTTAATTCACCATCCTGCTGGCCAGATAGGGAATCTACAAGAGCACATTATGCCTTGTCTTGTCACTACAGTCCCTGGTACTTTTTCTTCAGCAAGGTGCATTGATTTTTCCAGCTGTGGAGGAAAAGAGACAAAGGACTAAAGGGCTCTGTTGTCAAAATGCTCACAATTGAGTTGGCATTTGAATCCGTTTAACCTATAACTTCACAGTGTGGGTTGAATCGAAGTCATTTCAGCTAAAAACAACATGATTAGGTCTTATGATGGAGACGGTGGCCATTTGAAAGATATGATTAGGTTGAAATATGTTCACCATCAACTTTATAAGATTACCCTGCCCTGGCAGTGCACAGTTAGAGACTGTTTGTGTTAGCTATCCACTACCGTGGATCTTAGGGTTAGGCTTTAGTCTCTGGTTTGACTAACACTTTTTAAATCTAAAGATGTTAAAAGGCTCCTTAAGTGAAGCCATAGAAGAACCAATTTTGCTTCTCCTATGAACCATGTTTGAGGTGCTACGAGTGGTCCAGTGGACTAAGGCACTTCTGCTATGAACCGAGCATTGCTAGATCAAATCGTGGGTCATTCTGTGTGCCATCAGCAGCCAGATCCTTACAGAGCACAATTGGCCTTGCTTTCTACGGATGTTTTTTTTTTTTTGGTTAGGGTTATATTTATGATTTATGGCCATTGTTATGAATAGACAACAAATAATTGATAACACATTTACTTTAATAGATCAACTTAATGTAACATATGAAAAATATATTTACTTACCAATAGTTCTACTTATTAAGTTACCATAAATAGCTGTACCGAGAATATGTCTATTTAATGTATGCAACAGGTCAATGTATCTGTTTAATGTAAGCAATGTCAACATTCAAAAAAGTATCAGTTATTAGAAAATACTGCTGTCTATCTACAAACTGTGAACATGTATTTTACTAATTCTACTTTATTCTACTAATATGTTGTCCATGTGTTACTAATAATTTAAACAGTATATTCAGCTAAAAAGAACCACTCACCCAAAAAAAAGTTTTACCATAGTTTTTAATAAAGTGGATCACAACTATATAATACAATGACCATATTTTATAATGCCCAGTTCATATACTATCCATTTTATTCACACACCTGCAGTGAGTAGTAAATGCCTGTTACTATCTCTGATCTTCTGCACATTACGTTCTCATTGCAGGCCTTTGAAGCTTCTGCACAAGTCCTTCTGTCATGCAGACACAGTTGTGCAATCACCTTCATGGCTACACTCATCGCAACCCCCTGCTTTGCTATTCCCTCATTCCCAAGGCCGGGCGGGGGAAGATCGGGACGCTCCATCTGCAGCAATTAGAGGAATGAGATGCACTTTATGGCAATTTGAGCATTTCAGCACTCCTCCTTTTCTCAGAGGGAAGGCTGTGATGGCTCACCCCCAAAGGGCCACTAGGGTAGAGAGCAGAGGGGGAGAGCACTGAAGTGGCTGAAGAGATCCAGAGCAAAGATAGTCTTCTGCTTAGTAGCTTTAGCATCTGTCACGGCTTGTTGGTGCCAGGTTGAGATATTAAGGTCCAGGTTCTAGGTAGTGATTAGACTGAGGTATAACAAGTCTGATTAATGTGTTATAGAGGTTCTCCCTTTTTAAACCTGCTTACATTTATCATAAAATAACTCCTATTAGTGCAGTCCAGAGGAGGGTTCTTTTTGGTATTGGTTCCATACAGTGTTTCCTACTGATGCTGTGTCCTTTAGATTGGAGGTCTAGATCTGCATTTGTGGACAGCTGCTATGGGACAATGCCTATGGGAAAATGAATTGGTGCATCCTCAATTTTGTTTATAATAATATTAATAATGTAATATTTCATGAGAACAACTGCCCATCAATTAAAACAGCTTTATGCAAGAACTGTATTTCTTGCCTCTGGGCAGCTGGGGAATTTTATTTGTTTAAAACTTTGAGCCACCTCTAAAGAACACACTTTTTACATGGTTTTCTGGACAAGCTAAGAGCTATGGAACTGTAATTGAAAGTGAAAGATCATGGGGACCATTGATGTAGATTTTACACAAATATGACTTTGCGACATTACTTAGTCCTGCCTGCTTAACCAAAGTTACATAATACAGTTTCTGGCATGCTGAGCCCAGAGAAGCTGTTATAGTTTCCCTGTTACAGATCTGAAACTGTTATTTTGTAGTAAAATTCTGCATAATGTTGCTTTAAAGGATGAAGCCATGGCCAGCCCTATCCGTTGCATACTTACCTAGAAAGAGTCAAGCCATTTTCATGTACTGCTGCTGCCTTCCTTCAAGCCATTCCTTCAATCCCATATACACTGGTGACCCCATACTACCATGAGCTATGGCAATCCTAAGGCACTATCCGATAGGACGGATCCAGCCGTGAGGTCAAAGCAAAACCGGCAAAAGAGGCCTGTGGGGGGTGCAGAGACAAAACTTGACCGAGGACTGCAACAAAGGAGCCTTTCTTTCAGCCTTGCTATCGAAGAAGCTGTTGGCTCACCTTGACAGCTCCTCTACCCACAATGCACTAAGTGGATGATTAAAAAGAAATGGAGGGTTTTACTGCGGGGTGTGCGTGGCGTCCCAGGAGTGCACCGAGCCGCTGGAGCGCGGAGCTACAGCTGTCCTCCAAACAAGCCCAACATTCTTTATTTATTTCTTATGAAATATTGATGTGTGTTATGAAAGGTTTAAAATAATGTGTCTAGCCTCCCCCTGGCCTGGGCACGCAGTTTTTTCTAATGCATAAATAATTCCGGCCCCTCGGACAGAGAGCCGGCGCATTAGGTGGGGATGTAGCCCGCTGTATCACATTCTTTCTGCCTGAGAGAAAATAGCGGCCCCCTCGTAATTTCCTACACTTATACAATCGCTGCCGTCTGTAAATAATTGATGGACAAATTTAGGGACTAAAACTCCAAACACAATATGACTTTATGTCAAAGGTTTGGTCCCAGTGGATTGTGGGGTCGGAATCGGCTCTCAAAATGGGTTCCAACACGTTCTAGGGGAAAAAAGAAGGACCTACTTTTGATTTTTTTTTGCTCCCAACACATAGCGGCAGCTCGGTCACGTCCTGAGTGCGGCACCCTTGATGAGGTCTGGCTTTGCATGGCTGGCGATAAGCGGGATTCTCTAACCTATTATGAGAGAAAAGGGGGTGGGTGGTGGTGGGAGGAGGGAAAGGAATGTTTTGTTTCTGAACACAAATGGGTTTTTCACACTGACACGGACCCGGTTTGATTGCCTCGCGGAGGTGCAGATGCGACGGGGCGCCCTCTCGCTTTCTCATCTTAATATCGGGTGTGATGTACAATTATGCCCACCCCCCACCCGATTGTCGGCCAGATCTATTCGCCAGATACATGGCGGGATAAAAGGTGGAGGGAGCACTCCGCCAATTTCACTCTCGATGCTTCAATTAACACGAGGCCGCTCCGACTGAGCGCAAGTCGCGAGCCGACACTCGACGCTGAGCTGGTAGCTGGGAATGAAAGCAGGCGTTTAACCAGCATGTGCAGCTCTGTTGAATCGCAAAGGAACCTAAGAGGAGGATTGGTTTGCTACTTTGACGTCCCTCATAGCTTATGCATCACTGATTTCAGATGAAAATTTGGGGCGAATGATTACTGCTGAAAGTGGCTAAAAGAGACTTCAGGATCAGCCAATAAAAAGCTCTTCACAGTGGTGTGCAGTAATGAATAGGCCTTGCTCTACATGTTCAAACAAATAATGCATTCAGAAGCAGTCAACTGTTTTCCCCTAATAACATGTAGAAAATGTACATGTAACTCACATTGTGATTTGAGGTGCTTAAGAAATCCTTCAGAATAATTTCTAGACTATAAAAGATGATTGAACGCTCTGCATGTAATTTCCTATCAACCAGATTGGAATATTTTGGTTTTCAGAGGACACTGGGGACATTTGGGCATTCGTCATGGCTAGGGTGTTGTGGTGGGCTCTGGTGGGCTAAGTTGTAGGACCATGTCATTGCATTCAGTCATGTGAAAAGTGTTTGGACACCCCATGAAAAGCCTTTGTCTTTTTTTTATATATTTAAACATTTGGACATTTGATCTTGAAGAGATGTAGGTAATTATACAAAACACACAAACTGATAAAAACTGAAGTATTACTTTTTTGTAAAATAATTACTAAAATGTAACTAATAGACATTTTTGTGAGAAAAAAGTAAGGACTCCCTAATGCCTTAATAGCTGGCATTTCCCCCCTTGGCTAAAATAACTTTTCCTATAATGATCTACCAGTGTCTGACATAAATTGGGAGAAAGTTTTTCCCACTCCTCTATGCAGAATTCTTTCAGCTGTGTGACGGCTCAGCTTTAGTTTTCAGACAGATGATAAAAGAAAGAATTCCTAGTACATTCTATGGTGCAGAGCTCTCCAGGCCCAAACCATGATGTTTCCACCTCCATGCTTCACAGTTGATATGGGTTCTTGTGCTCACATGCAGTGTGTTGTTTGTCCTCTTTTACTATGTCCAAATAATTCAACTTTGGATTAATCCAAAGCACATTGTTCCAGGTGTCCTTGTCTAGGTCTAGGTGTTCTTTGTAAAACTTTTTTTGACAGCAAGGGTTTCCTCATTGCACACTTCCCATGAAAATCAAACATGTCCCTTTCTGATGTGACAAGCGCTACCTGTTGATCATGTGATTGCACTTGTAAATTATTTTGCAAACAGTGGAACTGATTTCTAAGTGTTTAGAGATCTTTTTAAATCCTGTTCCAGACTCTACAACCTTACAAATGCATCTACAACCTTTTTTTTCTGAAGGTCTCAGAGAGCTCGTTGGATCTCACCATGGTAATAGAACATACTTTACCAACCAAGAGCAAGAGCAATTAAGAGTAAACCAAACACTTTTTTTAATAAAACATAAGACTCCTCCTTGGGGTGTTCAAGCATTTGCCCCACAGGAAAATTGTAATTTTATTAATTACATCGTACAAGTTATTTTATCATTTCTTTAGTAGTTATATTACCTCCACCTCTTAATATTGTTGATGAAGATCAAATGCCCATATATTTAAATATATTTAAAATGTTTTCACATGACTGTATGTGTGCAGGTAGGAGGGAGTTTAATATCTCTCTAAATCACTATAAACTATGGTAATTAGCAATAATACATCATTATTTAAAAATCATTTATCAAGACCAATAAATAACCCTAATAGCCTACATTGCTAAATCATCTCTTATCATTTCAACTCTTAAAATAAAATAAGTAAAAAAGCCAAAAATGATTCATGCAACCATATTTACAGTTGCATTTTAGCATTTTGAGGTTGTGGACAATTGGCTGTGGTGGGAAACAGGCACTGTACTAAAACATTATATAACCTATTCAAATGTGGAACTTTCTGGTTATCATTATATGTAGGGAACCGTGGGGACAGTTGGCATGATTTCACTCATTGCTGTATATATTAAGCATTCCAAATAATAACCCTACAAATTGAAGATGAACATCTCATATTAAAAGACAATCAGCTACCAATAATTCTAAACCCATTCCTCTCTATTACATTTCTCTTTTGTGTATGTGTGTGTGTGTGTGTGTCATGAGATTTATTTTACATATATTGACATTTGTCTTTACTAAGTAAATGACTATACATTGGAAGTTACACTTGTTTTCACTATTGATTTTACATGACTTTTCCAACCTCTCTCTTGTTTCCTTTAAAAATGAACAGGCTGCTTTGTTACTGTGCCTTTAAGACACACATAAATGTAAATGAGCTCTGTTCTGACTGGTAGTCCTGTATTGTAGTCTATTCAGAAAGCAGTCCTGAACCCATGTCTGAAACACTCTGTTTAACTTTAGTGTGAAAGGGTGGGGCTAAACTGCTGCAGGCTGAGTAAGTGATGCATTAGTTTTTGGTTGTTTTTGTTCGTATGGTTCGGGGATAGAATGCTGCATTCAGAAACTACAATAAACTCATTTATTTACAAGGAAATTCCTTTAAAAAAATAGTACCCAGGAGACCTCAGTTTCAGCAGTGTTCATCTTACTTTGGCATATGATGTGTATTGATGGCTAAAAATAATGGTCGAGTGTTGGTTTTAGTCTGTTTGGACTGATTCTCCCTGATCTTCACTTCTAGACTGAAAGTCTTGTTCTGTTCTCCGCTTCTTCCACTCAGGTCTTGGCTTGCCTCTTTTTTCCCATCATTCCTTTTCACGCACCCCCCACTCCAAGGCCCTTTCTGGAGAATGCTTAGCTGTTCTGTGCATGTTAACATTCAGGAAAGTGCCTCACTATGTCCTGTTCTGGCCTCGGTGTAAGACACTGCTGTTGTTGTTTCTGGCCTCTGTTTGCTGGTACGTGGTCGAATTGACAGCCGTTTGCAAACAGTCTCCTCGACAACTTTCAGGGTGAATCGAGGGAACATTTAGAGTACTCAGCTTAAGGAAATAGTTCATCACACGCTTGAAATATTTCCAACAAGGATTCTTAAGTCATTTCAAATACGTGCTGTGTGTGGTTTTTTTAAAACCATGTGAACAAAAGTATTTGGACACCGGCTCATTCATTATTTTTTTGTTTTGTTTTGTTTTTTTACGAAATCAGTGGTATTATAAAAGAGTTTATCCTGCTTTTGTTGAAGTAACTGTCTCTATTGTCCAGAGATTTTAGATTTTGGAGCATTGATGTAAGGATTTGATTGCATTTAGCGTCATGAACATTAGTGAGGATTTTGGATGATCGCTACCTCATCCCCAAGTCCCTAACAAATCCTGAAAGTATTGGATGGAACACCATCATTCCAGAAAACACAGTTCCACTACTCTACAGCTCAATACTGGGGGCTTAATACCTTTCTAGCCTACTGTGTGTGCTTTGGACATTTGTGGCAGTAATGGGTTCCTTCATTAGAAGTTAGAGTATCCACAAACATTTGGTCATATAGTGAATATGAACATCATCTGTATGCCAGTGTGTGATGGTTTACACAATCAGTTTGCATAGTGCTAACTGGTGGGATAGAAGTTCCCATTACGTTTGGCTAGTTTAGTTTAGCTTGTAGCTCCAGTGTAAAACTAAAAAAGCAAACTTCACACACCAAACATTTTGGTTTGGTTTGGGCGAGCTGCTAAAACTGCTTAACCTGCTTAAGCATAGTTTTACAAACACTCAAAGTTCAGGATCACATGTTCATATTTCTGAGTAAACAAAGCTACTTAATTACTCATTTAATAACATTAATTATTTTAATTCCATTATTCCATATAATATAATTTGCAGTGTAGCCATAGATAGGCATGTGGAATTAACACATTTTAACTAAGAATGAGTTGTATTTGTTTCTAAATTCATATAATTACAGCTGGCCACAGACAGAGCAGGATGCTTTGGGCTGGTCTGTCAATTAAAGTGCATCCCACCCGTCAGTTCAGAGGAGAGATGGAAATATAAGTGGAGTTGGAGCACATTCGATTTAGCTTTGTACTTCAGCACATTTTGCTGGGGGTGAAGGCAGCCTGACACTTCACTGTTCCATCCTTTGAGTGTTCTCAAGACCTTTCCGTAAACAGAGATGACCCCAAGACCTCAGCTGACCCATTCAGAGGCATCTGATCAATGACAACTTCCCCCCCTCCAGCTCCTCTTCTAGAGGCCCGCCTGGTAAAAAAAAAAAAAAGAATTATATATATATATATATATATATATATATATATATATATATATCACTCGAGGGCAAAGCTACCCTCTTTCAATTGCGTTCATGTGTCCAGCCCTCTGTTGATCTGCTGACCAGTCCTTATAATCGCTATTTGCAGCTGCTTGTCTCGTCCCTATCACACACACACACACACACACACACACACACACATACACACATACACACACACCAACATACACAGGCACACACACATAACACACACTATTGAATGGAGCTGGATGAGCCTGGCCTGGATCCTTGCCATGATTAATCTGATAAATAATAAATATATCAATCTAGTCTTCAGACAAGGACAAATTTTTAGCAGCAGGAAAGCACAAGGCCCACTCTGACTGCTGCCTGAAGCTGAAAAATTAATTATTTAATGATTAATTCTTGAGGAAATGAGAAAAAAAAAGTTTTGATTAATGCTATCGAGTGTCAGTGTTTGGTTGTTTAATACATGTCAACTGTTTCACCCTACTTTTATCTTCAAAAAGCACACACACACACACACAGTTTCTTTAAAGCCCACAGGCACCTGACACCGAGATCAGATGTTGATCATCTCAGGATACATTAAAGTTACAATTTCCAACATCTTGTGAACATGTTGGCTTTGAATAACCTCCATTCAGCCAGGGGTCAATGCTGTTTGCTAATGGAAGTGTCTCAAACCGTGGTGTGTAATCATGTCAACTTCTCATCTGTGCCTCTGTGTTTGCTGAACCCAATTATATAAAACAGTCATTTCAAATCACCATCCCAAACAGACACAAGTTGAGCTTTCTGCCCAGGACTGTATGACCTTTTCAAAATGGTGTATTTTTATTATTTTTATTTGAACATTACTAGTTATGGTGCATTTATCATATTTTATATAGGGGTGTTGTCACTGTTTAAATGACTTAATATTAGGCCAATATTAGGCCAATATAGGCCAAAATATAATGATGACTGAATGATGAAGATTTATATAGAATTGCAACAAACTGATTTATAGAACTAAAGCTTTAATATTGACATGATGACATATTGCTAAAATTTTAGTAATATCCATTTGAGAATTATTTATATTAATACCTTCATTTCTGCAATATTAGAAAAAGACAAAAAAACAAAAACAAAAGAAGCACTAAGCACTGTTTGTTTAGCAGGGCAAGCAGAGCTGTCACTCCGTGTGTTACAGTCTCGAAGCAGCGGTTTGTCCCCTTTCAACCCCTTTAAAAACAGTCCTGCCCCCAGGGCGGAGAAAAGAGCCCCAGGTTTAATAGGGCCAACAACCCAACAAATATCCCCCTGTCCACCATTATACATTTCCCACCCCCGAAAGAGAGGGGGGAGATAAAAAAAAAATCTGTTTCCGTTGGCAAGCCAAAGCTGGCCAAATCAAGTGCAGACTGACAGAACGCATTGTCCAAGGTAGCTTTGCTGGTTGTTACAAGCATCAAGACATTAGACTAAACAATAGCCGGATTGGCAGCATCATCAATCATGCGGCCCTGACAGTTGACTTCGGTTTTGTTTGTTCCACTCTGCATAATAAGCGATCGGATCAGGTTTAATTAGATATTGGGTGATCAATCACTGCCAACAAGGCACTCGGTTAGCGGGGACCCAGCACGTGTATTTGTCAAAAGTAAAGGGGGGGGGGGGGGGGGGAGACAAATATCAAAGTTAAGGCGGAAAGGTAAGGTGTGCTATTAAGAGGTTGAGAACGGGGCCTTTCCGAAGACAACAACGTCAGATGCTATTAAATCTGCTACCCGTGCCGGGTATTTACATAATGAATGAGGGAATGCAATTTTAAAATGTTTAGTGCAAGCCGAGATGCAGCCTACGCAGGGAAGAGCATTTTATGCCAAGCTTGTTCTGGTTCTGAAACATGCTGTAATTTGCTGCGATTTGAGGGCTCACAACGGTTGATAAGACTGTTTGTGTTTCAGTTTGTGTTTTGGGGTTTTATTACTATGTATTATAACAAATATTTGTGATACAGAAAGTACATATTTCATATGTACTTTCATATTATTATAGATCTTAATGGTGAAATAATACATTCAAATGATCCTCTGTGCTGCTAACCTGTAAGAAAGACACTGTCAGAAAGCAACATCATTTAGCAAGTCTCATAGCAATAGTCTGTGCTGATGTATATTGGATGATCTTTGAAACTGAGAGTAAGCATGATATCTGGTCCAAGCTGCATCTGAAGGACATGAAGTAGAAAATCACAGCACGGCAGAAAGCCTGTCTCTCTCCATCTTTCTCTCTCTATCTTTCATTCTCTCACTCACACATACACAGACAGACCTGCCATAAAAAAAAGGGCAAATGAATGCAAGAGGAAGCATCTGGGCAGAAGGCTGGTGCCCGTGCCTCTGAGCCCTGCGCCTCCGCTGATGAGACAGTTACAAGTTTCCAACAGCTGCCTACTAATGTTTGATCAATGATAAAATATGCCAAGGTGACAACATCACGCTGCCCTGCATTTGCAAGCCGGGCCCATTAAATTTTCAGTGGCCCGCAAGTGGAACCCTGATGGACCCCGCACTCCCCAAACGGTGAGCTGGATTGAGACGACTTCACAAGATGTCAAAAACAATATCCGTTCGTGTTTGCCCAGCAAACCCTCAGAGTAACCTTTTTTTTTTTTACCCCTCCGCCTCTGTTTGCACTGGTGAACCACCGGGAATTTGCTCCAGGTTACAAAAAAAGGGAAAAAAAGAAAAGAAAAGAAAAAAAGAGTGCCTGAGAAAAAGAAATTTGCTGAGACTGAAGCGAAAGCGCTTCAAGATGTTCTGCAAAACACTGATGAGTTCGTTTTCAGGGAAGGCGGCGAATGGGCTAGAAGCTGGCGCCCAGCCATGGCAACAAAGCGCTGCTGTGCTGAGGATTGTTTTGTCCTTTCATGAGGCGTTTCTCGCATCTCCTTTGTTGCAGTGAGCTTGGCAGATCGGCCGTGCCAGGCTGATTCTCTTGGTAAATGTCAACTGTCAGCACGCGGCTCATCAATCCTGTGAGCTCAGGCTGAGGTGCCTCTCAGGAGCCGGCTCACCGGCGGCCATACTGGCGCGGAAGGGCCTGCTAACATCGAAGGAAGATGTTATGCAAGTGTGCAGGAATGCCAGAATGCGTATCAAGGCGAACAATAGTTGATGTCTTCATTTTAGTGCGCAGGAGGCCTTTAGGAGCAGTGTGCTTGTAGCTGTTAATGAAAACTCCACTGAGCAAACATGTCCAACTTTCTTTTGCAGATGACATTTGACCACCGCACTAAAATGTACATGGTTGAGAACTGTTTCATCCTGAGATCCATTGTTTATATACTTAATAAAGTGGATTGTGTAAATCACTTCTTAAACAGGGCTCTGGTGGAATCTGTAAAGGGGGCTAAAGATGCTAACTGAATCAAAAGTGGCCCCAGTTGATTGATGGCTTTAAGAAGCTCATTTGCTTATCAGAAACACTTGGTAAGTACCATAGATACCAAGCATCCAGACTAAACAACCCCTGTGTTTGGAACAGTGCACTTGTTAACCTACTCACTATTCTCTAAATAGGGTTTTCTACATAGGGAACCAAACTGAGCACTACTATGAAACCACTGAAAGATTATCATTGATAATTCAAACATCACTAAAGCATAACTGACACATTCTTCAGTGCAGTATGTCAGCAATAGGGAGTAATACTTAACACGGACAACACGTCAAGGACAGGATTCCTTATTTCATCGCTGTCATGTTTATCACTTTTTTACATAATGGGGATCTGGCAGTTGTTTCTTATATTATTTAATAATTTCATGATGGTCCAATAAAAGTGCTCTGAAATGACTTCTAATAAAATCTTTTTACACTAATTTCCATGAAAGGTTAAGAAATGAAATGCTAAAGCTAAAGTGATCCAGATCGGTTGAAAAAATAGTTCGGTTTCGTTTGCTCTTCAGTAGCACCTGAGCAGGAGTAAGCACCCCAGAGCCAAGTATGCTAGCCTCTTTTGTTTGCTCGTGTTCAGGAGAGCCATCCAGCACTTAAATAATTCAGACTAAGTAAGAATCAGCATATCTTTCAGAATGGTTAATGTGCCAAAAGCAGGCAAGGGACAGGTTCGTTTCAATTAGGCCTTTTGTTGCCGACAACACCGTGACAAATTCATTTCATTAATGAGTCAGGCAGTTGCCATCCCCTGTCCTGTACCTGGCATGTATGTTTACAGTGTTTCTGTTTTTTTTTTTTTCTTTTTTGTTCCTCCACCCCTTACTGGCATCTTTTCCCACACCCTGTGTCTTTCTCTCTTTCTCTCTCTCTCTCTCGTCCTGTCTTCTCTGCCTCCTGATTCTTTCATGAGGGTCATGTTACCTGGGATCGAGTGACTCTGCGGACTGAATGTGGCACACTGTTCTGCAGGGTCACCATGATCTTCATGGCTAATTGGATCAGGTGTAAGCCTAGTCCACGCCACGCTGACGTGATGGCGCGGAATGGCCACAGCTAAGAGAGTGAGCTTGTGTGACGGACACCGCCCCGTCTCACCCCTGCCCTCAGCTCCGGCTGACGAAGAGGCACTGGTTAATAAAAGTGCTGCTAATCGTGGTGTATTACAAGGCCTGGACCGTATGGACGGAGGGTCATTAATTTTTCAGACAGCACTCGGGCTGCTTGGGTTTCATGTCTGTTTTTGTGCCGTGCTTTGAACTGCCGTTTTGTATAACGTGCTCAGAGAGATTTGTGTACGTGTAGGACTGTTTTCCGCCATGCTGTACACAGTTTATCACTGTTTAACTCTGCTCTTATATTTTAGTAACCCCTCAAATGTTTGGTAGTGAATAAAAACAGCATAAATACAGTAGGTTTGATGTTTTTTTTATAACTGTAGTAGTGCTATCATGAAAACAGACTAGATTAGGCCAAGGTAAAGAGCAGGATTCATCAAGTAGAGTAGAGACTAGAAATTTGCTGAAAAGGTTTTGTAGGCGTAGCCTCATGTCAATATCAGCTTACATACATTATGTTGAAAGCAGTGGCTGTCCTCATATGTTAACTTAACTAAAATTTCAAAAGAAACAATAAATATCTAAATTATATTTTAACTCCAATTTTGCTGTTTTTCAGTTTTTTTACATAATTTGAATCTGCTATTAGCTCTTTATATTGAGTTAAAATTACATGATAAATGGCTTAATAGAAATGATACAAAGTGGCTTGGAATTTAATCTTTTTTCAGTGACTTTCATTGAAAGTTCCAAAAAGTTTTTCCTTCTCCTGTAAAGTTGCCATTTTGAAGATACAGGTTTTTTAAGCGACAACAGCATTGTGTAATTAAATATCAACTATAGAGGTATTATTTTGTATTATTTTATCATAAGCTGCGTTTGTCATCATTAATTTTGTCCTAGGGCGTTCCCAGCACAACAATACTGAATGTCTTATTTAAATTTGGAAAGAAATCACAGTTAATCTGTGCATGGCCACTGCTAATACCATTTAACTAATCTCTTTTGTTGCAAAAACAATTTATTTCATAACCCCCCAAAAGTCCCCAGTGAGTTCTACGACATCAGGATTAGAATGAAAATGACTATTTACACAGAAAAGGAGTTCGCTTAATAGATCATTATGGGTCTTTTTGCTTCAAGGGTAATTTGACATGCAATTTGCAGTAAAATGTTTAAACGGTCATTAAAAAAAAGAAAAAGAAAAAAAGCCAATGTCTTTTTTTTCCTCTTATTTTCAATCAGCCTCTAGTCTGGCCAGGCTCTCGACACACTCATGTGGGTGGGATGCCTCAGAAGCTCTCTCCCCTTCCTCACACTGCTTTAATCTCGTCCACTTGCTCAATTATTGGAGAGCCTGCATCCACCACACTTCTGATTCACACAACTATTTATTAGCTTGAAGCATCTTGGAAGAATCTTTGATTAATTGGGGTCAGGCACCCTGTATAACAAGGTCAGCACTTCCAAACTCACAGTTTTTTTTCTATTTACATCAATTAGAATTAAGTGGTGGTGAAGGGTGGGGGTTGTTCAGGGGGTTTAGGGGTTTAGGGGGGGACGGGACTAGTCACCACTTCTCGAAAAGCTCTTGCGCGCTGTGGCCGAGCCTTGGTTAAATATAGCTCAGAAGGGTCAGTAATGAAGTTAATGCAAATGAGACATTTTCTTTCTGTGTCACTTTCTTCTCCTTTCTGAACACTTCCTTAGATATTGAAAGCCAATTATAACAGAGAATGGCATGGCGTAGGGACGAGAGCAGGCACCCTGAGCAGCTGGTATGAAAGGGTGAAACATTACAACCCACTGTAGAAGTGTCCAAAATAACAAAACAAAACAATAACAGGATAGGATTGCAAACTCTTTATATGGCTATTAAATATGAGTTGCTGGTATATTAAAAAACTGTGAATAATTATCTATTTTTTTTACTATTATTTTAGATTTAATAGATGTCATTAAACTTTTTTGTATGTAATGTACACAATGCTATGATATATATTGTATTTTATTGTATATAATATTACACAGGAGCTTCTAATTTTAATATACACTACAGTCACATATATCTATATCACAACCATTATTTGATTCTTCCCATAGCATACTTTACAATAACCTAATGAATTCATTTATTTATTCATTCATTTTCTTAAAAAAAAAAATACTGAATGTACATTATTATACATATAGTTTTTGGTTATAAAAAAAAACTCTTGTGCTTATGTGTCTTGTTTGGATACATTCATGCAAGTTGTTGTTAAGCTTTGATCTACATCCAGTCACTCTCCATTCTGGCTTAAGCGCCTAATCTCATAGTAAAACAGTTTAATTCTGTTTAGTGACGCCCTGCTGTGGAAATGGTTAACTTGTGAATGTATGAGACACACACACAGAGAGAGAGAGAGAGAGAGAGAGAGAGAGAGAGCTGACAGAAAAAGAATGAGTACGGCATTCTCTCCTCTTTCAGACAGAGGGCGGCCTTGTGTCATCTACACCTGCTATCTCTCCTCCCCTTTTCCCATGCAAATGAGCAGCGAGTGACATACTCAGTGAGTGAACCTGCCTCTCTGAGGAGGCGGAGCTGAGAAGGTTCTCATAACCGAGGTGTTGCATGGGAGAAGACTGCCATTTATAGATTAAAATTAGAGACATATATATATATATATATATATATATATATATATATATATATATATATATATATATAATGTAATGTATATAACACATGCACACACACATACAAACACACACACACATATTTATTTACTGTTTACTGTTTACATTCGTATAACTGTTCATTGTGGCCTGGTTGTAGATAACAGATGAACAGTATTACAACAACTATTTGGTGCTTTCCACAGCAATATTCACAGCACTACTCTCATATCACCACACTTTGAGTCTCTGTCTAATTTACTGAGATTGATGGTGAATCCAGTGACTCGGACAAGAGTCCGACAGAGAGAGTGCTGCCCGAACGCAGGACAGCGCACGTGGCAGTGTGGGTTTGATGAGGCGGGAACGGCTGACCACAAAGCAGGCGGCATCAGATAGGGTGACAGTGTGTGGATGAACACATGTTCTGGGCTGTAGATTATGACAGAGCGCAGTTATTTCCTGTCCAACTACACTTTCAATTTCCTGCCCAGCACTTTAGTTTTATTACGCCGATAAGCGGATAGCATCGGCAGCTTTCCATGAGGACGGAGCCTGACAGCGGCTACGACACAGCGGTCCGATAAGGAGGGATGTGGAATAAAAGCAGATTTGCACTTCCGAGCAAAGGCCTCATTTCACCACAGGTTTTGTGCCCATGACAATAGCACTAATAATTCAATAACGGCACTGATACCAACGTCAATAACAGTGAGAGAAGGTAATAAAGGAGGCCAGGGAATGCCATGATATAATTATCAAAAGCTGTTTTAATAATTGACATCACAATTCAAAGGGAAAGGTGTTATTAGACTGCGTAATTTTCTGAGTTGGAATAGGATTGTAAACACTGGGTTTTTTTTTTTTTTTGTCATTATTGACATAATCGTTGAGTTCAATGAATCATCTCTTCCATCTATTTCAGTTGAAATCCATCAAAATGAACACTTCAAGACATAAAGCTTCCCCTGAGCACGACCTCTGTCATAAACTACCACCACATCTGAAAGGAAAATGCTTCATTCATTTCAGCACCCAGGCCTTTCATCAACCTGCTACAGCACATTAGGGATATCACAAGTATGTATACGTCAGCGTGTGTGTATAAGCCAGCGTCCGTATGTGTGTTTGTCTGAGTAACTCAACATTTTCATCTCTTTAGTCCCTTTTTTTCCCTGCTCGGCCTAAAACCCCGGCTGGGTCCTGATCTCCACTTAGCCCAATTCAAGTCAATTTGTTATTGCAAATATAAATGTGCTGGCGTGGTAATATCCACCGAGCCTGGGGGAGAAGTCCCAGGGCAGTCTCTCCTATTCCTGACCTCCTCTCTCAACAACCCCCCCCCACGCCATCCCCTCCTTTGTTAGTTAAGCTATTCAGCTGCCAATCATCCTGGGGCTTTTTCATTAAAGCCTCTATGGCAGCGAGTACCACACTGTGCGGCTACCGGAGGAATGCGACTGTGCATCTAATATCCGCGGTCAGCAGACTGGCCCGAGCGTGTCTGACCCAGCCAGGTCCCAAACCTGGGCCCTGAGAACACGGAGGATGGGGTCGAGACTTTAGGGTTGATTGGCTCACGGGTGGAGGTCAGAGGGAATGAGTTCAACATGATACAGGAAAGAGTGTGAATGAGGTGAAGGGGAGAGAGAGAAATAGAGAGAGAGAAAGAGAGAGCGAGAGAGAGAATGATTAATTCACTCCTTGGGGTTGCGGGGCAGTACACACACACATGAAATCTATATATTATCAATGTGTTTTTATACATGCATATATTCAAACACATGTGTACACACACACGCATGCATAGTTGAGAACAGAAGAGTGAGACAGAGACAGACTGAGAAAGAGAGAGAGAGAGAGAGCAAGCAAGAGAGGAGGGAGAGAGAAAGACAGAGACACAGAGAGAGAGAGAGAGAGAGAGAGATTTCTTCCCCCTGAAGCCGTTGACATTTACCCCAGTTGGATAATTGAGGAATAACATTTGCGTTACAATTTAACATGACCCCTGCCTTCAGAAGCCCTTTCATATTACCTCTCTGAAAATGGCCGCCGACAGCCATCGATGCCGGAGGAGGAGAGCAGAGGAGGAGTGGAGGGGAGGAGGGGTGCGGACTGGCTGCTGATGGTCTATTGTTAATGCTATAAGGAGAGGGGAGAGCTTATTATTACAAAGGCAGAGTCAATGTCAAGAGGAGCTGAGTTGCCCTTTTCAGTCGCGGCCGAGCAACTATTAAGAAAAATGTATTAAAAGCGTTGAGGTTGGGTGAGGAGGGCTGTGTGTGTGTGTGCGTTGGGGATGGAGGGGGGTGATGTGGTGACACGGAGTCTGAGCTAAAAGCAAAGGTTAATGGATTGACTGTTACCTGTGTGTGAAGCTTAACGTTGGGCAATGCACACAGGGCCGGGGGAGGGTTGGGGGGAAGGTGGAGGAGTAGGCAGAAAGCAGCTTCACCCGGGTTGTTTGCCAGGCCACTGAAATGAAAGGGCCCGCTCTTATTTGTTGGTGAAATTAGAGGCCTGATCTGTTTATTTCTGCCGAAGCAGAAGGGCTGAGGCGGGTGCTTAATCAGCCGGTTGAGAGACTCCTGCCTGTTTATCTCTCTCGCTCTCTCAACATGGCTGGGATGCAAACAGAATTGCGCCCCTGAATTTCGGTTTACTGCTCTGTTTTGCTGTTTTTCTTTGAAATATACATTTCTGAGCATATGCATACACCAGAAATTATGGTGAATATGACATATGAATAGTGTATTTGCAGCAGATTTTGCAAAACAATACATTTTTTGCTTGATTTTAATTATTCATTACTGGAGAAAATTACAATAATGATACAATACAATATTTAAAACAGATATTGTCGTCATACACTTGCAACAACAAATAATAATTTAAAAAAAGAGCTGTTGATTTCTCTGTCCTGATGTGTATGTGTTTTTTTTTTTACATCACAGAGTCATATTTCATGTCCCAGATTTGCTACAACCCCGAATCCTCTCCCTCGTTCGCCTGAGCCGGCCCCCCTCTCTGATAAATGACTGACGACTGCCTGCTACACTTTATTAAAAAGTAATAACAATTTTTGTAGGCACCCTTCATGTCGTAAGGGGCCCCATGAATCAAGGCACATTGGCTGTCTGTATCTGATAAATGCGCCGTTTACCAGCTGAGGAGTTATTTAGGACTGCCTATTAATTTAAATCACATTTATCTCCTCTGAATAAGGCCCAGAGCAGTGACGGGACTACAGAATGATCGGCCACATGGCTAACTGTGTGTGTGTGTGCGTGGGGGTGTTGGTGTGATTTATTGCTATAGCTAGCGAAACAGTGGCTCAGTATGCATAAAAGAGCTCTGCCAATCACTTGAGTCAATCTCAAACCTACTGTTACAAAATCTTCGGCTTAAAATATAAATATAGATGTTCTGCTGGTTTTCTTGTCGCCTGTGGCGCTTTGTTATGAAATATCCTATTTTTGATATCAGACAATAATACAAGAGATTTACTTTGCTCCTAAATGTCTTTAGGAACTGCCCTGCTCTGGTCAATTGCATCTGCTGGTTATGTTGGCATTGGTTTCTATGGTCAAAATCTACATTGTCTCCTGTAAAGTGAAAGTTAAAGTGAAAGTAAAGTTTCTTACTTAAACTCCTGCAAAGTGAAAAAAAAGTGTTTTTTATCTGAACTTTGTTGAAGTTTGAAATGTGGGAAGAATTAACATGTCATTAAAGGGGTTTCTTTAAAAAATCGAATTGTTGATCGAATTCAATTTTTTTTAAATGGTGAATCTTTCCTGAAAAATTGTGTACAGGTAACATATTTGCTGCTCTTCACCATATTAAACTCCTCTTTTTCCAGCATGGCCAAGGATATGTAAATAAATGGAGCCTGGGGTTAATGGGAAAGATGTACCCTATGTTTTTGTTAAAACATCTGGAAAGGAAAAATTATTAAAGCCAACAACTGTGCATTTTTGGTGTGGTGGTTTTTAAGCCGACCATTAAACTATATAATATGTTGATTTAACTCAAAGATCCCATTTGGCTGCACCATAAATCTAGAAAGTTCACCAAGTAGTTGAGTAATATGGGGAAAAAAGGAGTAAAAGTATGCTAACCTATATTATGCTATAGTGCACTAAGGTTTACTTGCAGCCACACAAATGATCAATACAAGAGTGCTAAAATGGAACAACTATTTTGTAATTATACTTTAATTGTAGTAAAAGAGTACAAATACCTGACTCTAATTATGTGTACTCTAATTAAGTGTACTTCGAGATAAAGATTAGTGGTCACTATAGCATTTAGCCAACATGGTAGGTTTATATTGATAGACTTGTAATACTGTAACTACATTATTAACACTTTATTTTTGAGCATGAAGTAGAGTAACACATATTTTTGACTAAAATATTATATTGTTTGTTTGCAGTAACAATGTAACACGTTTTGAACACTAGTAAAATTCAGTCTAGCTATAATGTGCCTTTTATACATCTTCATAGGTATGTTTATAAAGCTTAATTAATTTATTATAAAGTGAAATTAATATGTTCATTATTGTTAATAAAATGTTATGTAATAGGTTCAAATTGTTTTTTATAGACATGACCTTCATGAAAAAAGTGTTACTGAAAGATAATTTAAAATTAGATCAGATATCTGTGTCTGCCCAAAACTGAGCAAGTCACAGTGTTTCCTTAAAGAAAATATATCTATTACAAATTGGGTTCGATTTAAGTGTCCTGGCCCATTGCTCCCTTATTTCTCTCTAAATGTGTTTTTAGTGGTCTCTCATATCCTGTCTTGTCAAAAAGGTTATCAAAACATAGCATGAAATGTATCTGTTACTCTAAATCTGTTTTGAAATGATCATCTTTTCTCACCTAACAATGCGTCAAATACACTCATCCCCCACTTTTATTAGACACTGAGGACACTCTACCTCTACAATGCTGGACAACTATTAGAAATTGTAGCCCTCTGTTGATGCACAGTTTCTGACAGCTGACCACTCTCATAGGTCTCAGAGGTCACTTACCCCACTCCTTAATATCTACCTATCTGCAAATGTTTGCCAATACTAATCAACCTTACCTGTACCAGTAACCTGGGTCCATAACCTGGGTTATGGACCACTCTCGACCTTACAGTGACTCTAACATGTGGAAAAAGCCCACCAACACCAGCTTGCCTGATGATACACTCATACCAGAGCGACACACACAGTATAATGTCAGTGTCAGTGCTGTTTTGAGAATAATCAAGCACCCAAATAACATCTGAAAAAAAGCTATGCCATAGAAGAACCATTTTTGGTTCCATAAAGAACCTTTTTTGTAATGGAGATGTGTGTGTGTGTGTGTGTGTGTGTGTGTGTGTGTGTGTGTGAGGGAGAGAGAGAGAGAGAGAGAGAGAGAGAGAGAGAGAAACCTTCAAATCAAGAGGAGGTTCTTTAGGATTTAAAGGTTCTTCACATATCCCCATTACAACAATGGCTCTTTATGGAACCAAAAGTGGTTCTTCTATGGCATCACTCAAAGACCCATTTGTAGCACTGTTAGTTACTCTATATACTTGATGAAGGTAATCCAGTCTTAGACTATTAATAGATAAGTCTTCATAAGATCACATTCATAAGATTGCATCGGTTCCTCAAGTTAGCACATAAACAACCCAAATCACTTTCATATGTTAGTGTGTAAACTATTTAGGACGGGAAGTTGGCTCCCAAAAGTGCCTTTTTGATGACCCTTGAACCTGAGGGAGTGAAGTCCTACGCATAAACAAGGAGAGCTTCACATGAGCCATTTGGTGCGGGTTTAGACTTAATTAAAGAGGCAGCGAGTGAGAGAGAGAGAGCTGAATGTTTGGCCTGATCCGTCTTACACCTCAAGCGTGTGTACGCGCGACGCCGTGTTTGCCTAACCCTGCCGCGGACTCTCCGCAGCTATGCCGTTAATTGAAACATAACAGAATTAGGTTACAAATGTCTGACACAGGCCTGTGTGTACAGTATAAACCCAGACACCACAGAGCTTAACACATATTTTCTTTTAATTAGTTTTTCATTCGCTTCCTTATGGCACGAATCAACGTGGATAAGAGTGACTTCTGAGGGAATTCTTTGTTTTGACTGGCCTCCCACTCAAGCATCAGTGCGGAGAAAAGAGTTAATCCAGCCTGCGCCGAGTGCTGGGTAGACGGAGGAAGTGGCACTTCCAAACAGTGTCGAGTTGCAGTGCGGCCTTTCTGAACTTTGGGCCCATTTGGTCATTGTTATTTACTGACATTTATTTAATGATTTCACTATCCGGTGAGAGCCAGAGGAGAATGGGTTCCCTGTAGACTTGAAATTCCTCTGAGTGTTCATTACTTATTTATTAATAATCTCACATTTATGTCCTTTAAAGCAGCGTTATGTAGCATTTTACCTAAACAGCTTAAAAATCTTTTTAATCCACTGGCTATATAGGGAGAAAAGCGTGTCTGTCGTTGCTACTCCAGGCTTGGTATGTAACATTGGTAAAGAACTGCTTAATGCTGTGGAACCTGAATCATATTTGTGTAAAATCCTGTAGTATTACTCACACACACACACAAGTCCACATGCTTCTTTCACTTTTAGCGTGTTTTTGGACTTGTCCTGAATACACAAGTCTGCACTCAGGACTGAATCTGGGCTCGTTTGTGGGAGGGCGGAGCGGGTGAGCTTCCACAAAGAAGAATTCCATTCAAACCTTAATCATTAACCATTAACTGTGTAATTCCGAGAGTCACTTTTTACACTTTTCATTGGTTCTCTGGCCCACTCCCAGTCTTGAGAACAGTTTTACACTTGGCCAAATGTACCAAACTCTCAGAGCAAGCACTCTTGGGTCCAAAATAAATAAATAAATAAATAAATAAATAAAATCACAAGTATAACAATACCCTTCACAAATCTGTATATCTCTACTTGTCAACACATGCTGTGAAAAGCACAAATTAACTTTCTCGACTGTAGGAGGAGCCAATGAGCAATACATGTTCGCATAGTGCTGCTTTAAAGCATACACATTATATATTAGCTGTGTATATTGTCCTTAATTAAGGTGTAATAGCAGAAACTTCATTGGTAATGAAATGTGCACATAACAAAAGTGTACTTGATTCCTGGTTCCCTTCAGAGTTTCTTCCTCATGCTCTTGGAGACTCCCTCTCTGCTTGACCATTAGCTTTCTGAACCTGCATTGCTGGAAAATCTGCTTTGGGACAGTGTCAGCTGCAAAGCGTAAAATACAATTACAAATAAACTGAACTGAATTAATGATGTGACCTGATCAATTTGTAATATCGCCATCACATGTAGTCATACCACACATTTGAAGTGACAATGGACATCCAAATTTCTGGGCTCATCATAAATTGTGTCACCTTAATTTACTACCATGGACCTTTTTATTCAGTATTTTGGGGTCATTATCTAAATATTAGCGAAAAGTATAGCTCTGTGCACAATAGAATTCACCCTGCTACATCTACAAACCATCATATCAATAAACACCAGTGACACAGTTCTGTTGCCAGTCATACAAGTCCACACAGTAATATATATATATATATATATATATATATATATATATATATATATATATTGTAATAAGGTTTCATCTGTCCAAAGAATTTTGATGCAGAATCCAGCAGGGTTTTTAAAATGATTTCTGACTGTCTAATCTGTCATTTCTGTTATGTAAACCCTCTGTATTTCAATTCATAAAGGTGTCTCTTGATTGTAGTCTTTGACAATGCGTATCTTCGTGATGATGTTCTTCAAGTGAGAGTGTTATAGATATTGTGAAGGGCTCTTTCTTCATCTATTAATCTTCTGGGTCTTTTGGTGATGCTAATCTTTCTGGTCTCTCTTCAATGTTGATAGGCTCTCTCATAGGCTTGTTTTGTTTTTCAGCCTAATCATGGTCTCCTTTACTTGCATCAAAACCTCTTCCATCACATATTGAGAGTTCTTATGAACAGCTACCAAATGCAAATTCAACAACCAGACCTTTCATCTCCCTAATTTATTATGGAATAATGAGGGTACATGCTACACCTGTCTATGGAACTACTTATCAGTTAATTGTCCAATTACGTTTGAATCTGTGAAAATGCTGGAACTGTGTAAAAATGGCTAAAATTCCAGTTAAGGCTATATTTTTGTTAAGCTATGAATGAAAGCTGACAGTCTACACATCATTCAAACATTAGTTGTTTTATTGCAAATCCATAGTGATGGTGTACAGAGGGAAAAATACAAACAGCCTGATCTTCTAGTGCAAACATACACATTGGTTTGTTAGCGTCTTGCAAAACTACCCATTGCTACATTCAGGAAAGGAAAAGAAAAGGAAAAGGAAAGAGTACAGAGTACAGATAACTTCTCTGAGGGTCGACTTACAACTGATAATTGAATCATCAAATCCAATGGTACTGTAACTACAAAGATTATTAATGTAATACTTTGATTACCTTAATCTAGACCTAAGCTAATCTTCATTTACCTTGAACTATGCCTTAATCTATACCTAAACCTAATATTAACCCTTACTCTAAACCTAATCTTAATCATAGTGGAATCCTTACTGTTTTTGTACTGATGTCGGACCCAAAAAGCTCCAAAAAGTTCTTAAACAACAGGATTTTCTCCAACATTATGGAACGCTGTTTTTTCAGTTCTTCTTCGAGTACATGACAGAGAGGTTGTGAGTGTGTTTGTGTTTATTTTGCTTAACAGTGCTACTAGTGGACAAGTTGGAAAAGGATCAAATAGGTTGTATTTTTGGACTGAAACAATCAACCAATATAAATGTTTATGAGCATAGTTCAGGGAAATACACTTACATAAATTATCAAATTAATGTAATAGCTAGGTCTGTTTGGCATCTTATATTCTTAGCTAAATTATTACGGGCTTGGCTAAATGTACTGATTCACTAACAGTAAAAATGTTTTCACAAACAAGACTGATGGGTCTAATAGCTTTCTAAACTATACTATTGTAAGCTACATAAAGTTTGCACTAAAACGAACAGAATTATTTAACACCCTAAAGAGACTGGAATGCAAGAGTAAGAATGTTAAAATATTGGTTGCTTGTTTTGATTTATTTAGCTTTATTTTACTTTCTGAGCTCTAGCACTGAGCTGACACTAACCCTAACCCTAACCTAACCCTAGTGACACTGAGCTGTCATATGCTATACCTATATGTAGACATATATATATATATATATATATATATATATATCAATGTCTATACCTACCTTTTCAAAATAATGTTTCCAATAAATCCTGACATATTTATAACTGACAGAATAACAGACTCTGACAGAGTGGTGTTATACAGAATTGTATTTTGATTGGTGCAGGTGCAGTTCTACAGTCTCTATAGATCACGGATCAAGAATATTCACTTTTATAGTATTGTTTTCTCCTTATAAGTTAATCTTTAATTTAATTTAAATGATACATTACTGGGCAATATATCTAGACAAACTAGATATGTTGCCCAAATGTCTGACAGGCAGTTTGTTTATGTCGTAATATCCCAACTCTTCTCTTTACACTATGTGTGTGGTATGGAGGCATGCAGTGCAGGTTTTCTGATTAATGAAGTGGTTTTGACAGCAGACCAGACCTTGTCTGCCTCCTGGGAGGAGGAGGGTGGATCTCCAACCCAGGTGAAGGCCTCCGGGGCTGGGCTACGGCCCTGCAATGCTGCAGGTGTGCTCGAGACACGGTGCCTATTCCAAATGCTGCTTTAGGGAGTCTCTCATGCAGCCCACAACATGCAAACTCTGGGAAAAACATTCCACATGTATCTTTTTTTCTTGTCTGCCTCACCTTTCCCATGCATGGTCACTGTTCATTTTTCTCAGACAAAATTGAGTCTCAGCAAAATCTTTGCAGTGTAGAGTGATTTACGGCCTTCAGTCTCTACATTAAGGTCAAAGCCTAACGAGATTGTATGTGGGCCAACTCCTGAATTCTGCATTCCCATAACTATAAAACTTTGTAATGTCTTAGGAGTTAAACATGATTGTAAGCTGTTGTAAACATGTATAGTTACAGCCATTCTTTTCAAAGACTGTAATGGAATAGTTTTATTTCATATCAAAGAGGTTGATCCAAGCTTTAACATGCTATAATTCTGTAGTATACTGTACTGTACTGTACTGCACTGTATAGCACAGCACATGGTCCTCTGGAAAACCTCACATCCACTGCTAAGATCTCTAGTTCAGTGGTGAATAAGCTTATAAGAAATCTCTTCAGGTTATGTTATGCGTCACTGAGTACCTCGGTTAGGTAATGATTGAAGTATCAGATATGCACAGACCTTCATGCCGTGGCCGTGAGCTTTCTGCTGTGCTTTGAGACGAGTGTAAAAAATTCCAGAGCACAAAACAGACACTAGATGGCTGCAGATAATGGAGTAAAGCACTAATGAGGAGTCTGATCCACTAGGCACTGTACCACTCTGCAAGGCACATGACACACACTACACCAGCCTACTGCACACTAGTCAGATACACCACACACACTACATCAGGCAATATCAACACAACACACCAGCCTACTGCACACTAGTCTAACACACCCACACTACACAAATATGCTACACCATGATATCGCACACTCTACACAGTCTATAAAAATACACTATACCAGCATATTGCACACTAGCTTAACACATGCACAAACACGGCCTATAAACACACTACATAAGCCTACATAAAGAAACTACATCATCTATTACACACAGTGCACTAGCCTATATAAACACCCTATACCAGCCCATTCCATCCTAGTTGACCACACACACTACACCAGTCTGTAGAAACAGACTCCATCAGCCTGAATACCACACACACCACACAAAGCTATTTAAATATCCACCAGGCTAAACTCCAGGATACTGCACACTACACCACTACTCAACAGCCCAACACACACACTACACCACCCTACATAAATGTACCACACCAGATTACTGCACACTATTCAACCACACACATCACGTCAGTCTGTGTAAACACACAACAGCAGCCTACCTGCTGCAAACAACATCAGTCTATGCATATAAACACCAGCTAACTAGTATACTGTACACTAGTACTGTACTAGATACTAGTATACTCCACATTTCACCAGACTGCTGCATACATAACAGCTTTACTACTTACTATCCTACACACACTACACACATTATGCAGGCCTATGCACTATACACAGTACACCAGCCTACACACACTACACACAAGTCCGGGGTAAATCCAGCTCCCACTGGAGCTTTATCAGGCCCTATAGCGGTTTGCGATGCCTCTCTCATCTCTGATACGAAACAATACCGAGGAAAACGGCACAATAAAGAGAAGGGGCTCTATGCCAAGCACACCCCGGCTTTCTTAGACAGTGATAATTCATGTGAGGATGGAGTAAAACAATACTCGTGGAGAAAATGGGGATATTCATCTCTTTCTGCTGGTGGAGATTAAGCTATTTCACAATCAATAGAGCAGTCAGAATACATTTTTATTGGGTGCATTACACCGCAAATGAATTGTGGAGAGGAGTAAAGCCAATTGGATGCGTGATGGAATATCTACGGGCAACCCTTTGACAATCAGTTACATTTCCAGAACATGTAGATTAATGGCGTTCAGAGCGCTGCCAGATCTCAAGCGTTTATTAGAGTCCATTATAGCGCGTTCACGGCCCCGGCTGGGGTGCAACAAAAACAATTGATTATCTTTAACCAGAGAGGATCTTAATCTCCCCATAGGAAGCCGAGTATTTTAAATATGTTCTGCTTGGCTCTGTAATATTTATCACCTTAAAATGCAATTGCAGCATTTATTTATGGTGTGTATTCCACCGCTGTGTGCGTCAGGGGGAGGCAAGTGCTTTATCAGGCCAAATTCAGACAGTCTTATTTAAACCATCCTCTGTGTGTGTGCAGTGGCTCATCATGATTTTTGCTCCTTTTGAGAGATTGCGGTTCAGAGCAGTGGCTGTAAATACAGTACATTTATGTCTCTTCAGTCTTTTTATTTATATGGTGCGATTCTCGCTCAGCTATCTTTCTAGCATCAATAAAGGCAGCCTCATTGTAGGAAGCAAAAAAATGGGCTGAAAACACTGTATGCACTAGGCTACCAAGAATGGCCTTTTTTTCAGACATAGCAGTGACAACTGCATGGTAGTATTAGCCACTGCATAAGTTAAATAGCCTAATGGCACTAATGTCATTCCTAATTGGTCCACAAGCTTCTTAGGTAGCAAAACAAAAGGAATCTACTGCTCTGTTTAATTCATTTAAGCTAATAGTAGGCCCAAACCAGTTATTGCCCCTTTTTTTTAAATGAACAAATCAGCTATCTTTATGTTAGAGGAACTTTTAGCAGTCTTAATCAACAGCTGGGTAAGCAAGTTTCACAGGAGCCATGCAGAGGAATGTTATGGTCCTAGCATGCTAGCACGTTAATGCTGTATTCATTGTGCCCATGCTACTTATCTCCACCCTGCAATACAAATGCAGAACTAATTCAATTTCAAATGTAATTCACTTGCATTTTACAGTAGATGCTGCATGAAGCTCAAAAAGTTTTTTTTTCCCTGTCTTTTTCCGGTGGCAAATGGAGACTGGCGAGGAACAGTTTAGCGAAGAGCACGTGCTAGGTAAGATACGGCCGTCCCCTGGAGTGACGTTTGTGTTCTCCAAAAGCTTCTCTCTCTCACTCTCTGTCTTTCTCGCTCTGTCTTTATTTACAGGATTCTTCATTCTCCCCCTTCCTCCTTCTCTCTGGAAATTGGATTTGGCACGGAGCAGAGTTCCTGAACACACTAAGAAGAGAAACACCGATCTTTATGGGCACAAAGCACATTTCGAAACACAGCAGAACAGTCTTTGTTGTTCTGAAGAAAACTGGTATCTCATAGATTCCCTTTGTGTTGTTAATTCAATGAGAGATGTACTCCCAACATATATTCCCAGCTAGACGCTTGGGGAGTATCTTTTGTGTCTTCTGAGACAATTAAATGACAACATGTAGGTTCCTTAAGTTCTGTATTAGCATCACGGAGAAGTCAAAAAAGAAGAAAATCTGACATATTCATTTGTGCCGGTACAAGTCAAGATACAGAAGACAGGAAACAACGCTCCAACCACTCCATTACAACTTATGTCAACTTTAATTAATTGTATAAAACCCTCCTAGCTCACTCGAATTTTTAGAACTTTTCTAACCGGTGTAGCACCCTGTAATGAGGAATCCTGACACACATCTTCTTTGTTGTTACGCAAATGCAAATATCACAAGCCTGGAATATACGACGAACAAAGACTCCGACGCGTTCACCCCATCAATTCAAATTAAGCAGCCAGCAAAGGAGATTGGCGTCCTGGGGGACGTGTACCACTGTTTCCAAATATGATCTGGGTAAGGGGGCTTGTTGGCGGAGAGAAAACAATGAGAGATCTAAGGGGCTGATGCCTTGTTACTCTCCCTCATACGCCATGCTCTCTTTAACCGTGTAAATATTCATGCTTTTCATAGTGACGAGCGAGTCTGATTATTTACGGCCTGAATTCATTTGCGGCGAGCCAGTTGGAGAGAAGCATTGCTAACTTAAGGAAAGGTGTTTTTTTTTAATCAGTGTATTTGTGAGACGACTAGCCTGATTCAAACACTCGATGCACTCAGTGTCACAGTGCACACTGTAAAAATTCTTCATAGCACTTCAGTAATAGTGTAATCAAGGCCTGAATGAACTACTGAGGCCAGTTATGTGCCCCTTTCATCCTCCTCCGGTAGTGACCTTCACTATCAGACAGCAGCATGCACAGTGTGTGTACTGTATTCTAATTTCAGATGCTACACACTGGGTTCTCTGAGCGATTTGGGGCCGGTTCTCTGGAGCGAGACCTGTGTGTGTACGCCGTTTAACTGTGAGGTTTACAGGAGACTTCTGGAGGGGCAGCCCGGGGCCAAGAAGTGAGCAATTCCCCTCGGATGAGAGGCCGGAGGGCACAGCCGTGAAAGAAAGGCAGGAAGGAAAACACAAAAATGAAGGGGGTTGTTGGGCATACACGCTCAAAATATGCCAACTTGTATTGCAGCTATATTCTATGTTGAAGTCTATATAGACTTTATGTACTCTATTGATTGAATGGCAGCGTGTGACATAGTTGAATGAAGTTCATAAATGATTTTAGCAAAGAAATCAACAACTGAGCTAGAAGGGGGAATTAAGCTCTTTATCGTGCTCCTTGGACCTAGAACTTCATGAAGATTTGGGCTGGGTTTTACTCCTTAAAACTGGCAAGAAGAGTTGAAGCACCTTGCTAGTGAACTCTTAAAAGTATAAGTTTCTTGAGTTTTGTTTTGTTTTCCTCGAAGCACTTTTGAGGAACTTTTAGGTGTTTTTCCATTTGAAACTGTGGATGAATCTTTTAAGGTGCCTTGAGGAAACTTCAATGAACTTTTTTTCTTTCAAAACCTTTATCTTGAAGGTTCATCAAGGCACCCTGAGAGGTTCCTCTACAGATTCAAAGTTCCCCAAGGGACATATATTTTTAACAGTGTACAGTAAGTGACTGTAGCTCATCAAAATTTGCATTAGCCATGCCTTATGCCATCATAAGTGTCAGACCACAGAGTTGCTTCTGACTCTGAATACTTTTGAGTGTTGGACCACTTTACCTATACCTAGCAGTGACACTGAAGTGTGCAAAAATTACAGCATACCAGCAGCACATACACTTCCATGCTACTACCAGGTTAGTGTCAATGCTGCAATCAGTAACTGTATATATATATATATATATATATATATATATATATATATATATATATATATATATATACTGATCAGCCATAACATGAGCACCACTGGCAGGTAAACTTTAGATTGAACATTGATTATCCATATCTTCAGTGGCATCTGTCCACAGGTGGATATATTAGGCAGCAGGTGGACAGTCAGTTCTTAAAGGTGATGTGTTAAAAGCAGGAACAATGGGCAAGTGTAAGAATCTGGGCCACTTTGACTTGAACCCAACTATGATGGCCAGACGACTGGGTCATAGTACCTCCAAAACTGTTCTGATATACAGGGGTCAGTACCTACTAAAAGTGGTCCAAGTCAAGGACAGCTGGTGAAGCAGTGACATGGTCATGGGCACCTGATGCTCACCGATGTGATCTATTGAGGCCCCACCTCACAATTTAAAGGACCTACCACAGAACACCTTCAGAGGTGTATATAGTAGGCCTAGAAGGTAGGTGGATCTCATAAAGCAGTTGCAGTGGGTTTCTAATGAAGTGGACTGTGAATGTATTTATAAAACTAAATCCATTCAATTAAATATTAGTAATTTGATTATTTTTAATGTGAAGTTGCATGGTTTGCCTTAACACAACTATAAGATTGAGGTGTGTATTATCACATTTTGTGTTCAGGTGGTGAAACTGTAAGTCTATTTAAACAGCCACCAAACCCTTGTTCTTGTACGAGTGTCTTAAGTAATGGAGGTGGAAGAGAGACCTAATACCTCTTAATTCAGCGACCAACTTTTCCGTCACGCTCCCAGCGCTAAGTCTCTTTGGTATACGCTTTTTGTTAATTAATAATAGATTAATATAATGTGTACAAGATAGGGTGAAGTCGGATAGATCACCACTTAATTAATTTACTGCTGCTTCTTCTTTTTTTTAATCCTTTTTTCCATGCTACTGACTTCAGTTCATTTCGGCCTACTCAGAGCCATTTATTATTCCAGCCTTTGCTTTTGTCAGGCGTCATTATTTTCAAATTGGGCTTGTCGGTTCGCAGGTTCCGAAAAAGAAACCCATTAAAATTCATCATCCAATAAGTACTATCACATCCATCTCGCAGACATGGGGTGAGATTTTAATCCGGAGATCCTCCCAAGTTGTAATATTAACTTGTATCCAGGGCGTGTGCCGAGGGTCGCTACAGTAGAGGAAAGCTGTAAAACGGCTGCTAAATTGTCCAGTGTTATAGTACAATGTTAGAAAGCTTGCATTAGGGTTATTAAGGTTAGGGTTACTGTTAAAGATATTAACAAATATGTTAATAACATATAAATATACAGGGATTTGTGGACATTTTAGGCACCTAAGCACATTATTTACACCTTGATTTTTGCTCTAAACACAGTAAAAAATTACAAGAATTTCTCATTTTGAAAAAAGTAGTTGAGGTCTGGTGAGCTAGTTTGAATAATAGCATTTTGTTCCAGATTTCTCCTGGATGCTCCCAGACAGCAAGTTTTACATTCAATTCCATTACCAGCTCACCTGATTTAACATCACTGAGCACTGATTTACCAAACCAGGTGTGGGATAATAAACAATGTGAACAATACTACACCTTGTATGTATTTGAAATATTTTTTTATGAACATATAACACTTACTGCCCATACAGGGAACTTTTAATGCTAATGTTCAAGTGTTAAAAAATAAAAATAAGTATATATATATATATATATATATATATATATATATATATATATATATATATATAACTTGCTACATCATTTTGCTTTAAAACAGTTTAATTCCATTTCTTATTTTGTTATTTTACACATATTTAACAAATATGAAACGTTCAGCACCCAAGTTTGTTCCACAGTGTGTCCTGGTTTGAGAATTTGAAAATCAGGTCAGCCTACTTTTCAGTAAAGCTGGTTTTATTTTATCTCATATCTTTGCATCTTATGTTAGATTGAAGGGCTGCATTGAAGTTGTCTTACACCCAACAAATCAACTCTCCTAGAGCTAAATCCTGATTTGTGTGCATCAGGGTTGAATTCAACAGGATGATTTCCTGTGTGTCCTGCAGTCCACTGTCATCTCTGGATTTCACACATGTGGCCAGAGTCTAGAGTTGGACAGTTTTGGCCTGTTTTTCTGTGTTATGCTGCTGAAACAAGCTGCTGAGAACATGATCCTCTAAATCCTCTGCACACTGCTGGAGTTTCACACACTCCTTGTGCCTTTTCTCTCACCTTCAAAGTCTCCCTCATCTTTCCTCTCATGCGTAATGAGCAGAACTTGTGAAATAAACATAAACATGAAATGTTGTGATGTTTTTGTTCTCATTTCTGCAGCTTAATTCAGTTCATGGAAATGGTAAATTATTTAGAAAGAAATAAGAAAGTTGAGCATCAGGCCTGGTTTTCTGAAACATTTAAAGCAGCATTATGTGAGAATTGCTTTTCCTTGCTTCTGGGTTCCCTTTACAGTTGGGAACTGCAGTTGGCACTTTAGGATGCTAATAAAGGACATGCATTTCTGGGAGATGCAGAATGCCTCATTGGAAATGTGGAAAGTGGGTCGTAAAAGCAGACGTTAATCGACTGGCAAAAATAAGTGATTGTGTTTGGGCGTGCCAAAATAGTGCCAAATAGTGTAAAGAAAGTAGCTGAATTTGCAGGTGTACTGAAACACATACGGGTCTACCAGCAGTGGCAGAAATCCCAGCCTACAGGAAATTCTTGTCAGAATTGTGACTGAAAGACAAAACTGACAGACGGGACCAAGAGTGTTTCACAAAAAATCGCTTCACTTCAAGGCTTTAAGGTTTCATTCTGAAATCTACTTTTCTCCATTTAATTACATTTTTACAATTACAGCTTTTATTAAATTAAGTTTTGGTCAAAATGTCATCTTAATGCACTTAATATTGCATTATTTGGGTATTATTGCAAGAACAGTTTGAAATTGCTGTGTGAGTGTGTGTGTGTGTGTGTGTGTGTGTGTGTGCGCACATGTTGAGAGCAGTGAAGAGCAAAGCCCCACCCTGGTCACCCCTGGGACGAGGACAGAGGGGTACCGTCTGGAACAGTGTGTGCCCCGGACACGTGTGTACCTTACAACCGCAAAATTGATTTGGACAGCTGCTCGACAGAGCCACATGTGTCCCAGGTTAACTTTACAGAGGCCAATGTCAATCCCCTCCCCTGATACAGTAGGAAGGGACTGCTAACAAACACACAGCCTGCTTCACCACATCACCACAGAGGACCTGAAGATACGAGGTGCGTCTGCTTAAGCCCTGGCTGACATGGGGAAGAGAGTAATAGCTATGAATTTATGTATTTCTGCAATGCAACACATAAATGAATGTTTCATGTGACATGCGTGCTGCTGCAGCAACGCTCCAAGATGTGTCAGGTTAGGTCAGGGGTTGACGTATACGTATAAGCAGCACCATTCAGCAAGTAAATATGTGTGCTTTGGCAACTCTGCATTCAAATGTGTGTGTGTGTGTGTGTCTATGTGTGTGTCTGTGTGCACACATATGTGTCTGGGTGCATGCCATACTTTTGAAAATATTTGGATTGACAGCATCTTGTAACAGAAGTCGATTGAAATTGTATAATAATTAAGGATGAATCGATTTGGGAAATTTTGGATCAATGTTAATATAAAATCATTTTAATGAATATACCTGGTAATGCCAATAATAAAACATATAAATAATACATATAACCAATATATATATATATATATATATATATATATATATATATATATATATATATATTTATTTATATATATATATATATATATATATATATATATATATATATATATATATATAGTTACTCCTTTGTGCTACATAAAAACATTATTCTGTTGTTGATTTTTTATCCTTTTTCAGCATCAGATATTTAACAGATGATTTGACATTTTCATCCTGGATTTGCTGGTATTTTGTTGAATCCTTCATTGGACCATTGAAATATATGACCACTGGCAGCAACACAACCCCAAACCATAATAGATCCACCCAGGCTTTACAGTTGGAAAGATGTTCTTATCATAAAATGCAAAAACATTTTTTTTTTTTTTTGCTTAGAGAAGCACAGTTTGGTGAGTGTTAGCACATTTTGAATACTTGAATATTTGGCCCGTGGACCCCAAACTTTTACATAATAATCTTTTTTTTGTTAAATATTTCTAATTTTAGAATTCTTTCAGAATTAGCATTTTAAAAACAGTGAAATGTATTAAATGTAGACATCTTAACACAGTAGCTAGAATAACTAGACACAGACATCACTAAGTGATTAAAAAGTGTTTAAAATATCTTCAGTGGAATATCAAATTTAAACATTTCTAATTTAAACATTTTTGCCATACATTAAATTTAAAAATTTAAACATAATCTGCCAATACTGATTTGACTGTGATTTGATCATCCATAGCAAAACTTACTTATTGTTCATTTGTGTCATTTTTTTAAGTTATTATGATGCATACAGTCATTTGTGATCAATGTTTTAATGTTTTTAATACATTTGTGTCATCATTTAACATCAAAACCAGTGGAGATGTGCAGCCCTAATAATTGCATTAACATTTACATTTATGGGCTATTTTGAATCATGTAACACAGGCTGTTTTATGCCAATGCATAATAAAATAATACAAATACCCCATTTTCACTTCATGGTGAATATAGTACATTTAAGAGTAAATTTACATTGCTTCATCTTGGTGCACTGGACAGCACAACAATCAGGTCTGCGAGATGGAAAACTGTATCACACACACATGCACAACATGTCTAGGGGTGATACAGAGGCGAAGGAGTGATATGATTTGTGCTTTAAACTCCTGGTATGCAAGCAGAGAAGAGTGGATGTCAGCCGCAGCTTGTGTTCGGTTGCATTTGGTATCTCAAGTTAGCCCGCATCATGTTCATCGCGCCATTGGATCTGGCCAGCCGAGCAGACGTATTCATTACCAACAACCGCGCCTGGTTTTTAACACCCCTTCCCGTGATAGGGGACAAGATAACGGCCCAGGTTGGGATGCATCGGGCTTGTCTGGCTAATTATAACATTTAAAAGGACAAAAGAGGATTGCATTGCTCAGGTGGAGGCCATGTCCATGTGCTCTGTTGCTTTTTTGCAATTTACATAATGAGGCTGTAAAGTGAGAGCCACTGAGCCACGGAGTCATGATCAAATCCATCTGCTCCCGTCCACTACCTGAACACTAGTTAATTACAATAGCGTCTCAATCCGGTCAAGCAAAGGGTTGCCAAAATAAACAAGTTTTAAAATTTTCTTCTTAACTAAACGTGTGCCTTGACTCAATCCAAACATAGGTCACATAACACTTACAGCACTTATGGATGAAACACTGTTATCTATAAAAATGGACATACAATATATAGACGTAAGTATTGGGACACCTGCTCATTCATGATTTCTTCTGAAGAGTATATCCTGCTATTTGCTGTAGTAACTGTCTCTATCATCCAAGGAAGACTTTCTATTAGAATTTCTACTAGACATTGCTGTGAGGATTTGATTGCTTTCAGTAACAAGAGCATTAGGAGGTCAGGGTGTTAGATTATCACCTCCCCACCTCATCCCAACTTCCTAAATTATCCCAAAAGTATTGGCTGGAACACCATCATTCCAGAGAACACAGTTCCACTGCTCCACAGCTCAATACTGAGGGCTTTTATACCCCTCAAGCAAATGCCTGACATTAGACATGGTGCCAATAGGTTTCATGTTTGTCTGCTCTAGAGATTCCAATTCTATTGGTGATATTTCTCTACATGGACTAGACAAGTTGTGTGTGCATGTGCTCAACTATCTTAGCCATGGGAGCAATTTTTAGAGGCAAAGTAGCTGAATATATTCTTTAGAAGGGGTGTCCACAAACATTTGGACGTATAGTATAAGTACATTGCAGAGCTAAAACAGTAGTAACAGCCACCTGGAAGCCTGAAGTATGTCTATGTGATGTTTAGGTCATACTTAACAGCCCAACACAATGTAGTTCAAGCAATGCTAACTAACAATGCTAAATGGTGGGGTAAAACCATTACAGATACACTGACCTCATAATTCCAGTGCAAAACTAAAGAACCTGAGAATTTGTATGGTCAAAGCAATGCTTCAAAGTTCTCCACTGTCAAAGGTGATATTCAGTTGCTTAGTTGAAGTGGTGTGGTAATCTCAAAGGGCAACTCAGCCCTTCACATCTGTAATTACATTGCGAAAGAAACATGCCATTGCCCGTTTCTTACATTTCCACTCCTGTTGCTGTGTAATGTTAGCAGAAAGGGGTTTAAAAGGACTTCATGGTTTAAATCAGATTAAATGTGCTGTATTTGGCGGCGGAGAACTAAAGAGCGTGGGCGCATTGCTAAGTAATGTGTGGACATTTGCCTGTTTTATGCGTTAATTGGTGCTTTTAAAGGATGTTTAGCGATTTACAACTATAAATCCTGTATTTCAGAGGATAAGCATGCCATTATATGAGTGAGCGAACACGCTGTTGCGAAAACCTGGCCGCCACCGTTGCATTCAAACACACCCCCCTATTCTTTTCCTATGCAATAGACTGTAGTTTTGCATATCTCTGCATGTTTTTCCAGGCCTTCAGATGCTCATCAGTGTCCTTAATCAAGTTGACAGCTTAGCTCTCTCATGGAAAGATAGCATTTATTATAGACGCTAGCGATACATATTGGCTGGGAGGGAGCTTGGGGTGCACTCGCAACACCTTGTAATCACTTCTGTCTGGGCTTAAGTATCCTTCATGATCTATTGACTCCATCCGCAGTCAATAAATTATGCCCAGGTAGGGCCCAGGGAGAGCTAGAATGCTGCCTACGTGCTTGCTTTCCTTCAAAGATATCAGAGGCATAGTTCTTCATGAAGGCCTTCTTCTGATGGCTGGCCACTGTGTGAAATGGAGTTACAGTTTCATGAAATAATAGAAGCCTGACAAAGTACACTATTTGTGTAATTTTGCTTTTACAATGTAACTGCGTGTGTGGTTACTGAAATAAGGTTTTTGCTAACAACTTGAGAGATCATCTAATGAGCCAGGACTTGGTTTATTTATGTGTGATTGCCCATAAAGTGACCTCCAGGCCTGATCTGGTGCTTGAGTTCCTGAAGATCACTTTGAACACCACTGCTTTAAACAACAAAAACAAAGTCAGGCTAAATCCCAAAGTCTGAGGTCATCATCTTTGAACCTTATCTTCATACTGGATACCTTTAAAGCTGCTCCACTACAGTGAAACTCCTTCCTCCTACCTTAAATCCCCACATAAAGCCTCCAAACAACCACAGGGGTGTTAGCGAGCTTAGCTGCATGACTAGCTTGCTACAGAATGCAACACAATCTGCGCAATGTCTGGATCACTGAGGCGTGAGGGACATACACTGTCAACATAAACTTTTAGAGATACATTGCTGAGAACTATTTTACTACATTTTAATAAAAAAAGTGTTACACAAAAGTTAAAACATTTAATTAGATTCTTTAAATCAGACTTGCATCATTTTTTGCACAATAGTGGCTGACCAGCTTTCATGCCCCATCCACAGCAATTTCTTACAGGCAGTCTATTCACTTGGCAACCATCCTTGCAACATCATTGGGCAGTTATCTCTATGAATATCTCTATGAATGGGGAGATTCCAAAATACTCAAACTGAAGGACAGATTACGGTTTCAAAAACAGAGACATTTAGATATAAATAAAGCCTCATGTTTGAGCTGATTGGCTCATTTAGTTGAAAGGCTTTTTATTTAGACTTTATCCGTAAACCAACGTCATGTTGAACATTATTTAAACTCCCATTCACATTTCAACCAGTGGCCGGCTTCCTCATTTAGAATGTGCTGACTTTGTAGTAGCCAAGGAAGCCATAGCAGGTTGAAATGACTAGCAAATACATTTTCAATAATTCCAGAATGAATTTGACAAAGGAGCAATCCAATTTGCATCATACTAATATGTAAAGTTGCCAAACAAAAGAAGTTTGGCATGAATTTAAAATCTGTTTCTTACTGACCACAGCTCATCGGTCAACTTGCTGTCTTGTGCTTGGGATATCTTAGGCTACATTTGGGTCAAAGATACCTTTGTCCCCATCAAATGCATTTTCCTAAAGATCATGAAATTGAAAAGAGAGCGTAAAGCCAGTCTGATGCTCATTATCTTCAGGCATTCTACTCATCAGTGTTTTTTGAGGAAAGCTAATTAATTCACACAAAATTAACAGCAGCCAGACCTACTGTAAATTCCCTACAAACAATGGAGGAATCACAAGCGCATTAATGTTTTATTAATCATGCTTAAGACAATACAGGATAGAGCTAATTTTACTTTCTTTATCAAATAAACAGCAGTGAGGCAAAGCTCTCCAGGGAGGACAGGGTTCTTTCATTTATTAGAGAATTACAGCTTTCATGCTAACTACACCACGATCCTGTGGCACATTGGGAGTTCCTATTGTCTTCTATTTGGTTCTTCTCTTTTTAATAACTTGTGGGAAACATGCACTCACTCCCTTAGCTTTATGCTAATATTTACTCTGGGATCAAATTAACCTATTGTCTACAGTTTATTTGCCAGGGTCACAAAGTGTAACTGTCTTATTTGATTAAGTGGTGGATCTTTTCTTTATTTAGCTTCACCATACAGTAACTGATAGGTGATAGTACTGATACTCTGTTTCAGTGTAGATTAAAGTGCAGATCAACTCTTTGTCAGAAAAAAAATATTTGAAGTTCAGTTTTTATTTTAATTGCAACCCTTGAAATTGGGCTATTTGTACTTTATGGGAAACCTTAAGCAACAGTCCGGACGCACTCTATGTACATAACCTTTTCTTGATGTAGTAGCAGTCAGTGTTAAGCTGATGTAAAGTGTCACCTTCAATTAAGTCATATACAAAACATAATCCATTGTCAAGGATATCAACTTTTCGCCGAGCACCATACGGCGTGAGAATCGCTGTAGCACCAGAGCAGCATATGGCCTGTGTCGGAATGTCTCCAAAGTGCTACCATCTCTCTCTCTCTCTCTCTCTCTCTCTCTCTCTCTCTCTCTATCTCTCTTTCTCTTGCTCTCTCTCTCGACTCCCTGCAGCCTGCATATGATAAAGCCGATGATTTCTCTCTGCTACCACTTCTGCCATGGCTCATCGTGACTGATCGGCCAAACCGCGAGGATTAATGGATATTTATATTTCATTACGTTTTGGTGCTCGCAGGAGAATAATGTATCACTCGCAGATATTGAGACATATGTCAGCCTTATCCACTTACACATAATTCAATTTGTCTTGAATGTGTTGATCAAATTTTATTAGAGGCCAATATATCTTCTTTAAAAAAATGAAAAAGGGATCCTAATATAATACAGCCAGTCCGCATTTATCAGTCGAGTTGTAATTTTGCTGAAAGCTTTTGTTCCTTAGGTGTTGTGGCAGATGGGAAGGACCCTCCTTGCAAGGTGAGTGAAGCTAGGTGAAAGATATTTACACATAAGTGCATTTGTTAGTTGTGGATAGTTATATAGTGCTTAACCCCTTTAAACAGCCTATGGCCTGCCGGCGGGCCAAAAGTGTTATTACAAACTTCTATTATCAAAGAATAGCCCTTCCAGTTTGTACTGAAGTCCCTGTGGTTGCTGAATAATACCCTTAGTGTGTAATAAGCCTTTCTGCGTTAAGGGGTTAAAGGTGTGAGATCAATATCTCTCAGTCCAAATCTGTGTACGTTTGAAGGTTCTGCCCTGCACTGGCAGACAAGTCATACTGTGGGTGTTAGCAACAACACCACAGTACCAGTACTTTGAAACCAGTAACAAAGGTAGCATTACAGTCCATAATACAAAAACAAGCTAATAGTAATTTCAAAATGAAACTCTTCAAATGTTTTGCCCATCTGAGTCAGATTATAGTAAGAATGCAATGTCAGAATCTGACTAATGTCTGACTATTCAATCATTTACATTTACATTTACGGCATTTAGCAGACGCTCTTATCCAGAGCGACTTACAAAGTGCTCTGCTATTTACCCAAGAAAAGCCTTAGCTAGTTAGAATAGACCAATAAATCAAAGGATACCTCTAAGCTTAGACATTACTAAACACAAGACAATAAGGTGACCATAATCGTCCAAGTACTCTCGGAAGAGGTGGATCTTCAGTCTGCGTTTGAAGACAGCGAGCGACTCTGCCGTTCAGACACCCAGGGGAAGCTCGTTCCACCACTTTGCCAAGCGTCCAAAAGCCTGGATTTTAAGGGATGGCGGGTCGAGCCGAGCCGTACTTGAAGCTTGAAGGGCTCTAGGTGCAGATCGGCTTTTGACCATTGCCATCAAGTACGGAGGGGCTGGTCCATTCTTGGCTTTGTAGGCCAGCGTCAGGGTTTTGAATCTGATTCGGGCAGCTACAGGAAGCCAGTGAAGAGAACGCAGCAGTGGAGTGACATGGCTGAATTTAGGGACACTTAAATACTGAATCCAGTTGTACTGCAAACCATGAAAAATCACACTTGCAAAAATGTGCAGCATGTGTGGTTCCCAGAACTGGGCTTGAGTACCACAAGTTGAAGATGTAGGAACATTACCAATGGTCAACATTACCAATTAATGGTCAACAGACCCTATTGTAATTATAGTAAGCCTGCATGTTTTTTGTTTTATTCGTTTTTTTATTATTATTTTGATACATTTCTGCCAGTTTTTGAATCTACCCAATATATATGTTAAAATACAAAGTCTTTCATGAACAATAAGCCCATATTTTAAAAGAACAGCATAGAGGATTTCAGGACAATTAGGTGCTAGAGGGCTACATGGATAACATTAATAACATTATTAATTAATAATAGAGATTTTAAATGACAATTTATGTTCCACACCAGCTTTCAAAGTTTCATTTTCTTTCTATAAATCAGTTCGGAAACCTGTTTTGAGGTTCATTAATTAGTTACATTGTCTGGAAAAGGTACTATACAGATTAATATTTTTTATTTATTCTGAAAGTGTAGCTTCATTTTCTTCATGCCTCCAGTTCAAAACTAAAGAAGCTAACTTCAGACCAAAAACATGTTTTGGCTGACTGACTCCATCTGTCATATGACATAGAGAAAAGTGTGCAAATTTGATTTTTAATAATAAAAAAGAAAATCCTACAATGTCTTAATATGTCACTTTTGTTGAAAGTATCATTGGCAGAAAGTCCACAGCTGTATCTACATGTAATGCCTGGCCGCATAAATCCGAACCACGCGCTTAGGTATCCTGAAATGCATGGGAAACGTCTAGCTAGCCATTCCCCCCCCGCTCCCTAGTGGGCCATTCAAGCCATCACTCTGAGTGAAAGGACACTGTGATCTCGTATGACCACTGCTCACCCGCTCACCACCACCAATAAGTACTTTTCACTATCAGCAAATGAGTTCCCCCTTACTAAAGACTTCCATACGCATACAATGAGGCCGGGACAATGGCCGCTGCTCTTCTGGCAGTGGCATGAGTAGGAGGGGCTGTGACAGTTAGTCCGTTTGCTGTCAACGAGTGTGTGTGTGTGTGTGTTTCTGTGTCCAGTCACAGTACACTTACCTCCTGGTGTTTCCAGTAATCAATACAGGCCTGAAATCACCTACTGCTATCCACCTCTGTTACTGCCTGTTTTGTCCCTTCATCAATAATGAATCCTGCCTCTCTTTTCTAGTCTCCACACCACTGACTCTCTCTCTTTCTCTCTCTCTCCACCCCCACACATACACAACATTGAGGGTAACATTTCTCTTGCATTTGCTAATCACTGATCAATAATTCAGGGGAGCTGTGTGCTGGTGAAGAGTCTGTGCTTCCTGGAACATATGGTAGGAGGCTGACAGCGTTCAGGTTACTGCACCACTCCCCTTATCACAAAAGGCAGTCAGGGAAAACACGTTGTTTAAAGTTTTTTTTTTTTTTTTTTTTTTGGCCAACAGGAGGTGAGTTTTGTTTTCTCGCTTGTTAGCTTTAATGGCCATGTGCCTTTAGCACTTACAACAGACAGTCGGAATTCCCAGCATTAGCGGACATGATGGTCATCACGTCTTTTTAAAGGTAATTTACATAAGGAGACTGTGAGATAGATTGCAAGAAAATATAAGATTGGTTGATTGATTGAGAGTCAAATGAATAGATTAAAAAATATATATATTATTTTCATTAGAAATATTATTAGAATATTAATGTTATTGATATTAATAATGCTCCTAAAACTTGTAATGTGACACTTACCTCCTCCAACATATGCGCAAACAGCCACCGCCTCTTTTTGAACTGCCACCATTTAATCTCCACTGGGCAATCAACTCGCTCTGTGGAAAGCACCAGGTACCCAGCCTGTGCTGGCCAAAACCACACTGAAGTGATCTAAGCACCATCTACTCATCCAGAGAAAGCAAGGCCAGTTGTGGTCTCTCAGGCTCCAGCTGCCGGGATTCGAACCAGCGATCCTGGGTCATAGTGGCAGTACCTTAGTCTGCTGGACAACTCAGAACCCCACATAAAATATATTAACTTTAAAGCAGGTAATTGGTATTTCTCGCCCCTCTGCTCCCCCTACTGTTGGGAAGAATAATTTGCGTCTCTATATAGGAGACACATTACACATGCATTTCTGGACAAGCTGAGAGATACAGTGAAGCATCACAGTGATTATGTTAAATGTTATTATTTTAGGGCGAAAATGCTACATAGTGTTTCTTTAATGTTTATGTACAAACATTTCATGCAAATTACTAAATTACTAAATTAAATGCAGGTAAATGCAGTAAAATATTTTTTAAAAGAAAAAAAAATTGAAAGCTACAATTTTAAAAAGAAAACTATTGCTTCTTATGTCATCATGCACTTGATGACCTGAACCGTGATTTTTCATTCTAATGTCTTTGGGCAATGTGGCATCGCTCATGTGAAGTCTGGTCCACAGAGATCCATCTCTCAGTGCACTTGTGGCGCTCAGCATGGCCCTATGAGGGTCTGCAGAAGCAGCTGACCGGAGCGCTGTGGCCTGGGCTTTTGGCTCAGAGAGCTTTCCATATGGGTGTCTCTGTGGGCATCTATCCCTGGTGAAGGATGACACCTCTCAGCTCTGCCCGTGACCTGCTGAGCAGCTGATAAATCGAGTGTGTCTGCTCTAACATTCGCTGTGGATCAGTTTCTTGCCACCGGCCTTCCCCTCTAACTCTTCTTGTACAAACATGTCTTGTAGTTTAGATGCAGATATAGCACAGTCACAACATGCTGGAAATACATACAGAGCTAGATTTAAATAACATATTTGCCAAGTACAGAAGCACTAGACTTTTTTTTTATTAGAGGTATTATTATCAACAATACGAAACCCACATTTCAGTGTTGTATAATGAATCAATATCTGCCATTATTTTGCGAAAGAATGTGCTTATGGTTAGGGATGGTCTTTATTACAGTTTATGTGTATTACCATAATGCATTTTGGAATTAAACTATATATATATAACTGACTAAACAAGAAGCTCCTAAAAGGTCTGTTAGCAGCAGGTGGTGCACAAAAGCAAGCACTTTTGGTATCTCTTGCACTCATTTTTTAATCAAATTGTTAGCATACTGTGTATGCATCTGCATCCGCCAGTTTTCCTAACACAATACTGAGCAACCAGTTCCCAGTTCATGGGCCATATAATGTAAGACATTAATCACAGACCCACCCCCCTCCCCTATCTTCTTTATAAAATTAGCTGGTATGAAACAAAATCCCCTTTAACTTTATTTATTTACTCCCCCACTTCTCCTCTGCTTAGGCTAATTCTAATGAAGAGGCCTCTAATGACTTCATTTGGAAATGGTGTTAATTGGGTTTTGTTGCTGGGGCGGATGGGTTTCCCCGCTTGGAGCTCAGCCCGTGTTTTCTCTCCCTGCGCGCTCTAAGGAGAGCGGCTGGGCGGCGGCAGTGGCGGCAGAGGCACCCTGTTAGCCTGGACTTTAATTAGATCTGGCACCCGCCTCGCAATGATAAATGCCGCCATGATGAATGGAAATGCAAATGTGCGTGAAGTGGCCCCCGCCGCCATGGCCCAATATCATTAACACTTTCCTGCTGTCAAATCTGTCATTGTCAGAAATGGGAAGGAGGGGGTTATGGGTAAGGGACGTCCCGCTAAAGTAGAGCCATGGCGCTCGGGAGCTAAAAGTCACAGAGCTGGGGAAGGTGGGGGGAGGGATATAAAAGACTGCACAGAGACTTGGAGTTGACTCTGAGGGATACCATTGCAATTTACTTTATATCCAGAACATTAAAAACATCTGTATAATATTGTATAAGTCCCCCTGTTCTGTAAAAACAGCTCTGACCTGTCTAGCCATGGACTCCACAAGACATAGCCAAGTTAACTTATTCAGCAATTTGTGCTACAGTAGCTCTTCTGTGGAATCGGACCAAGTGTCACCAATCAGCCTTGGGCACCCATGACCCTGTCACCGATTCACCAGTTGTCTTTCCTTTGATTGTTTTAGGCAAAGACTAACTATTGCATACCATGAACACCCCACAAGACCTGCTGTTTTGGAGATGCCCAGTGCACTAGCCATAACGGTTTAGACTTTGTCAAGGTGGCTCAGGGCCTTACACCTTTCCCTCTTCCAGCACATCACCTTTAGGAACTGACATGTTTGCTTGCAGCCTAGTATGTATATCCCACTCTTTTACAGATGGCAACTTTGTAACATGATAATTAATGTTATTGACATTAATTCATTTGGTTTTAATGTTATCAGTGTAAATGTCTGTAGCCGTTTACAATATTTACAATATTTACAATAATTTTACACCACCCACATTTATTTTAATGAAAACAATTTGAGAAAAAATATTGCAGCGTTTCTTTTTTTAATACAGATGCATTTTGCCCCTTCAGTGCATAACAGTGTATTTCTTATGTAAATTGTTCAAAAATGTACATTTGAAGTACTTTTAAAACAAGTACCACATTTTGAATGTTAAATATAATATAATTAACTTATATAGGGGGTTTTCCCATGGATTCAAGAGTCCAAAAATAAATAAATAAATAAATAAATAAATAAATAAATAAATAAATAAATCATTTTCTACATTGTTTCTATGGTTTTTATTTTTAGAAATTTCACGTTTATTTCATTTCTTGCCCCTCAATTTACTGTCTACCCTTTTTTGTAGTCTTGTAGACTAGCCTTATTTGAAGGGAAATAAATAAATAAAAAGAAAAGAGAGATTATAGCAACACTGTATCACAAGTAAAATAAGAGTACATGTGATGTACATTGTGAACAGATTACAACACGTACAACACGCCATTACGCCATGAAGCGTAATGAATATAATTTGCATATTAGACATATTAATAATAGTTAATAATAATATACTATAATAACAGTGTACAAGAAGAACAAACATACACAGGCCACTGGAATGTAGAAAAAGCAGTTTTTAGAGTCTTGGGGTGTTTCACATTAGTCACCTACATGGCTGTTCTACTACTTGCTGTAAACAGCAAAGCAGGTTCATTGGGTTTGAATGTGAGTTAAGGCTGTTAGCACAGTAATAAGCAGCATTGCTGCTGGCTTGTCTGTGTAAGTCGCTCCGTAAATAAATGTTCTTTTTTAATGAATAATCATGTGAGGAACCCAGGGCGATGTGACTGAGACGCTCCACGCTGCTTTAAGTCTTTTAGCACAAAGACGCGGACTACCACCCTTCACACCAGACACATTCATTTCTCAATGCTAAATTCCAGCACTGTGCTACCTGAGTGACAACTCAACCTTAACTGGCTTAGGGGATGTGTTTGATTACACTTGTAAGTGTGTATTGTATAGATGTGTAATGTGTGTGTGTGTGTGTGTGTGAATATCTGCGCCTATATATATATATATATATATATATATATATATATATATATATATATATAGAGAGAGAGAGAGAGAGAGATGATGCATGTGTTCGTGTGCATGTGTTTTATATATAGCAAGAGGTGTAAGGAATTAAATACATAATATGTGTGTGTGTGTGTGTGTGTGTATGTGTGTGTGTGTGTGTGTGTGTGTGTGTGTGTGTGTGTGCACAGAGCAAAAGGTGTAATGAGTTACACAGGCCAAGTACTTACATTGAGGTATTTCTGCATGTGTGTGTATTGCCTGACGGCTCCTCCTCTCTTTGCCCACATTAACTATAACCTTGCCATGGCCGTCCTACAGGCTACGTTAGGCAGCAGCCACAACAACAAGGACAAATGTCACAAGTCGACGGCTCCTTTTCTTTTTCCCCCGCTGAATTATTTACACAGCAGTGTCCGACAAAGCTGCCCTGGCTCTACTGTCGTGTAAAAGAAACCGCTGACAGATTCCCCCACTCTTTTGTTTTTTACTCAGCCCAATTAAACATTTGTCAAAGTCAAAAGAACTTGCTTGACACGTAAGGCTGTTGTTGTGAAGGAGCGGTTAAAGCTCCATGCTCATTGGAAAAGTCTTGCTCTCTAGGTGATGACGTAAATAAAACATGTCAACAAGGTAGACTAACAATTTTTTCTTTAGCATGGGCCTGTAATTTAAAATGATTAACAAGAATCTATCAACTCATCAGTGGAACTAATAGCTAATGAAAATAAAATATTAAACAGAAGCCCAGAAATGTTCAGAATGTAGGCAATTCCATCTTTAAACACACAGTACCGTGTCGGTAGTGTAACCTATTTGTCAGGGCAGCATGCTTTTGTGTTTAAAAAAACAACAAAAAACAAACATTAATAATTAATATAAAGCAAAATACAATCTCCATCTAAACCTTTCCCAGTGTCAAACATCACTCATCACCACAACGTCATAGAGCTAACAAACTTCTACTTACTGCTCTCTTTAACTCTTAACCACTTCATTTTAACTGTCATTGTTTGTGTCACACTGCTGTATAAATGTAATAATGAGTTAATTGTACTGTAATGTAAACTCTTGTTTTACAAGCAAAAACATACAGCTGAGGTATCTAGCGCTTTTGCATAGTAGTGTGTATATCATAGCAAATATCACTTACATGTAAATCCGTATGTATTTTGTTAATGTAAAAAAGTAAATACTCAAAAGGTGTGCCAGCTGTATAATGTGAAGGTTTCAAATCTGGCCATAGAGATTTAACTTTAACACACATGCCTCCCATATCCCCTGAAGGCCTTCTTTGCCATGTTCAGGTGTATTGGATTAGAGTTGGCACTAAACTCTGTGAAACGGTAGATCTTCGGGACCTTATACAGACTTACACACAGTTCCTTGGCAGGTTTCTGGATAGACACATTTTATTTTTAATGTGAACAAGTCATGACTGAATCATTTCACTGAATCATTTCACTAAATCTTTTCACTTAGAGTCAAAGATTATGTAATCATTAAATCATCTCACTTAGAGTCAAAGATTATGTAATCATATCAAATCATTTCACTTAGAGTCAATCAAATCTTTAGATCTACACATTCATTTAAGCTCCTGGAGTTTTGACAATGTTGCAATATTAGATATCCTAGAGACTAATTCCTAGAGGTTTTAAAATTATGCTAGCATGGGTATCCCAAGGACTGATTAGAGAACAGCTTGAGAATAGTCTTACTTTACTTTTGAAGTCAAAATTTGTTTAGTTACGGTTGCTATGCGGTGGGAAAGCAGATTTTTAAATTATTATTATTTTATTATATTTCAATGCTTTTTAAATGCTTTGTATTGCTTTCATTTTTCTTTGTGTCTTTGTATTTTTCTGTTTATGTAAAACACTTGGAATAGCCACTGTAAATGAAAGGACCGATACCAATAAACTTGCCTTGCTGTGACATTTTGGTTTTTACATTTGAAATTTAATTCAGGCAGCTTTTTGTAAAATTTTATTAATAATAGTTAATAATAATAGTTTTATTTTTGTGTTAAACTGCAAAAGTCCACTGATATGGGTACATTTAAGTGGGCAGGTCTGTGATTCCACAACCGATTTAGCATTGGTAGCAATTTAGCATTGGCCTTCTCACTATAAATTTCCCCCAGATGATTGTAGCATTATTACGGTAGAACAGGTGTTTGCTGTCTAATAAAGCAGTTCCTCTGGCCGGACTAAACACAGCGAGAACATTGAGGCGCTCCAACAATTACAGTGTTGTCTGTAGTCAGAAGAGGACCGCGGGTTACACTTGCTTTGGGGGACTTTAGTGAATGTAATGAGAGCGCTTAATATCCAATCTCCCGCTGTGCTATTGTACGTGCAGCCTTGTTGGAAAGGTTTCCAAACATGGAGGAACATGTAGTTGCTGATGATTTTGCTCACTGCTGGTAAGTGGTTCCCTCCGCAATTACTGGGGCCAGCTGGTCCCCCTGCCTTTGCCATGGTTTAATCATTGCCCCCAGAAGCGAGATACATAAATGAAAACTCATAGCAACAGTGGGAGAGAAAGCGCTGTTGCGGCCTTCCTTCGTTTTAAAATCGTAATAGTTAAGTTGCGCCTCTTTGTTTGTGAACCGGGAAATCACTTTCGCCCGCAGAGTCGTGTTTGTTTTGACTGCATGCTTTTTTTAATGAATGCTAAAGAATTAGCCTCAAACATGACACTCTTCTCATAACAGTTAGTTGAGTGTGAAGTTGAGCGATGCGTGCAATTAGCGTAAGGTCAGAACAGCGGCTAATGGCAAGAGTGCTACTTTCGCGACAAGGCTATTTGCCACGGTCGCCCTTCACAGCCAGACAATGAGCTCATCTAATAAGGGATCTTATTTGTAATCAAATCTGTCATTAACTATTCATCGGATCAAAAGTTCACCAGCCATTGTTGCTGTGTCGAGTAGAGCTCCGGGGCCCCTATGGGATGAAACTAAATTGGAGCGAAGGGGGTGCTGCTTATAAATTATTTCCGCCAGGCTACTCTGCTTACCAGCACCTGTCCAGGAGGAGGTCACCACAATGACTAGCAGGAGAGCAGCTTAGTGTCGCTCACAACGTAACCCAATCACTGGCGGAGCCTGAGCAGCCAGGCCCAGCCAGCACTGGAGCTACAAGAGACGGATGCCTAACATATATTGAAGTGAATTTTTTAGGCAGAATGTGTGTGAAAAAGTACAGATTCAGTCATTGAATGGGAACACATGTGATGTGTGTCTAAAAGAAAGCACAGTTCAGTGCATAACTAAGACAAAAGCAGTCAAAAAGCCATCTAAGCACTGACCCTACCATCAAAAGGTCACAGGTTTGATCCACATAGAGCATAACTGGCCTTACTCTGTCTCTGGGTGGGTAGGTTGCCCTCTCTTTCCAATCACCCTTCTGCAATTCCTGCAAATTCCATTTCTGCCTCGTTCACATGTCTACGACAAGTCTTTGCAACTCTGTCATCTATCATTCCTGGCTCTACTAATCAGAGGGGGTTTTGCTTCCTACCACAAAGCAAAAGCCACCTGAACTCCAGGTCAAAGTCCTTTGAGTTCTCCCCTTCTTTTACAGCCTTCTCCCAAATCATCATAAGCTGAAGACATGGTCCGAACTAGCAAAAATGGAGTTGGCTGGCTTCACGTGTCTCAGAGGACACACATGCCAGCTTTTATCTTCCCAGTATTGGTACAGTCTTTTGAAATTTTGTATTTCCCATATTAGCATTTCTGTTTACTTAATTTTTCTTTAAAACATTTTTTACTGTAAGCCTGTTTTAAAATGTTTAGATTGTGCAAACATCATTAGGCTAATTTTATTTGTTTGTTTGTTTGTTTGTTTGTTTGCATAAACTATTATTAGTCAAGACATGCTAGATTAGTTCAGAACATGCTCAGAGTTTAATTAAGCTCTGTTGCAAAGATCCATGACATAATTATATGAAAGCTAAGGTTGCATTATTGAAGATTAGACAAGCATGAGACACGTTTTTACAAGATGAGATGGAAACTGACATTTCAACATGTTTCAAGTATTACTTTGAGGTGTTTAGACAATCCACAGCACTTCATGCCTCTGATGTATCGATGTGGGAAATCTTGAAAGTTGGCTTTTCATCGTGTCCTTCTTTAACCGCGGTTATCAGCGGTTTTCAAAGAAGAACATCAGGACGCATGATTTAATTCTTTAACTGCAATAGTTTAGCCAATGTCAATGATTCATTAGAGGAGCGTCAAGCAGTGAGAGTCTAAACCCAAAATAACCTGGGGCAAAAAAAAAAAAAAAAATACCATGAAAATAAAGACAAGGGGCAGGGATGACAAGAATCCCACTCAGCCAGTTCTTGACAGATTCTGTCTGTTTACATATTGTGGTCATGTTTAAGCATTTTTACCCCATGAGCTGTCCACTTTTGCCTGTCATGTGACATGCTTGAGATTTCAGCCTCACAGCTGTCTGTGTTCAGCTGAACCTAACTGGCCTGGCAAACAGTGCTTGGGATAAACAAGCATCTCCAAGGTTCTGCTGGCACAGGTCTTGCTAGCAAAGCTTTGATGGTCCCATTTTCAGTGTGAATATTTCATAGTGCTGTCCTCTGAGACTTGCTGCACTGTATCCCGAGGTCATATGGCCTCCAGCTAAACACTGCCCAGCGTGGCGGACTAGCAGTCGAGCACAGCTCTTCAGTGAGATAGCCTCGGACATGTGGCCCACTCAGCCTGTTGGTAATGGCTTTCTGTCTGGACCGGCTGGGTAAATGTGAAGCAACGGTTACAAATGTTAAAGGCATGTTGACAACTTTTCAGTGTCAAAATGCACTAGAGGGAAGCTGCGCAAGTCTGCAGTTGTTTCGGAGACGGCCTTTAAAGGTTTACCTTGTACATTCCATGTTGTACAAGGTCAGTATCACAAGTGAGTAAATCCATACCAAACGCCAAGGCAGCATCAAAGCAGAACAGAGCCAATTAATGGGTTTTGATTGGCTAAACCTAATAGATTGAAAGCAGTTCTGAGAGCTGGCATGACCTTAGGTACTCTGAAAGATTTGGATGGCTTCCAGTCTTGAGTAAAATGTCTCTCCTTTTACTGCCCTGATCTTTGATGTTGTGCTGCCGTAAGCTTGCCAAACAGATTGCTTCACTACATTTAGTGCTGTCATCAGACTCATCCTTGCTTTGCAGTAGCGAGTGCCCTTTAGCCACGCACCAAGTCCCTGCATGCAAGGTGAAAAGATCTGGTCAGACACTGCAGCCTGGAAAGATGATTGCTTCGGATGTGTATGCACCAGAGGACCTTAGCTACAATGCTAAAGCTAAATTGCCCCTAATTCCACAATACTCCTCTCAAAATATCAGGCCTTGAAGGTGATGATTTGCTTCAAAAGCTGACAGGGGAGGTGCATTGCATCAGACTATCAGAGTGACTACCCTAATGTCCCATCCAACCTCGTGCCCGTCAGGTGTGTTCGGATAGACCAGGGTGAATGTGTCACCCGAGGACGCTGCCAAACAGGGGGAGAAACACAACTCAGCATGTTTGCTCCAAATCCAATTATTTCTCTGGAGCTTTGAATCCAAAATTGGATTGGAGAAGTCCTAAAGCAATTAGGTCCCACTTGGAGTGGCCAGCTAAAGCCTGTGACTTTAAAAACTGTGTCTATGGTGTGTTTTTATTCATCGCCTGTGACTCTATCTTGTCCTCATCTGTGCGACTTTAGTCACGAATCCACTAACGTCCTGGTGTGTGACTTTTTGAGGCCCATTAGATAACCACATTGTTAGAGATCTAGTGTACCAGCAGAGGGCACCTACACTATAATTGTTTGCAGTTTCATTTCTCCTTGTCCAAGCGCCTGCGAGGCCACCAGCGTGATAACTCCAGCATCTCCTGTGAAATGAACTTGTTAGGGCTTTGGTGGAGCTCTGTGCAGGAGCACTGAACACTCAGGAGCACTTATAATCATTTTATAACAGGAACATATCTCTTCATTAGCAGGCCTACAGCACAGGAATATCACAGGCGTCCCCTTTCAGATCTTAGGAAAGGAAGAGAATGGAATTATTTTTGTTGATGGTTACGCATTGTTATGTATATGGAGACATGCATGATTAAAAAGGCGCGTCTCTACGTTTTCTTTTCTAAAGTGCTTCCTTCTGCATAGGAGTGATAAGCTCCTGACGTCGTCACACAGCTACAGCGAAGGCGAGAGCCAAGCGAAAGAGGCTGCTTTCCCTCCAGTGACGCTGTCTCTGCCTCGCACCGTGGGGGAAAATCAATACGGCGAGGCACACAAAGGCCATGGCAAATGTTGCTTTAGCCATGCATACATGGGGTGCTTTAAATTCTAATGCCTTTGTTTTGGAGGCACCTGCAGGTCTACACAGCAGCCCCGGGCGGCCATGCCAGGATGGTCCCCTCAGACTTTTCTCTCGCTTTCGTTCTTTATCTCTCGCTCTCTTTGTTGCAACAAACTTTACTTTCTAACAAGGATGGTCTAGTCTGTGCACCTATATTCACCTCAGGATGATCAAGGTGAATGTGGGTGCATTCAGAATGTTCAGAATATATAGATCTTTATATAAATATAAATATTCAGAACATATGTTGGTATTTTCTTATATATTTAGAATATATAGATATATTATTGTATATGTATTATGTGGATTATAGTATATGTATATTATATAGAGTATTATGGTCTCTATATTGACTTGTGTTTAGTAGTGTCTAAGCTTAGAGCTCTTGAGTAAATAGCGCTCTGGAAAAGAGCGTCTACTAAATGCTAAACATTGAACGTGTGTATTTAAACAAGAAAGATAAAGCAGAAAATACATTATGAATAACTGTCTGTGTAAATAATGCAATGTACTTTTTGTAAAATTACAATATAATTGCTAAAAGAGTCAGAAACAGAGGAACAGGACAAATTTTACAAATTGGTGACATACATACAATCAGTGTCATTATCCAAAACGCAGTCCTGAATTTACATAAAAAGTTGAGTGGTCGACCATCCAGTCCAGAAAAGTATGGACAGTAATGCAGCCATATGTGGATCATGACATAACTTTGATTTTCAGTCAGTGATGTGTCCCTTATATGAAAAATATATATTATTAATACATTTAGTGAATGAACAAAAATATGTTTAATTGCTATTGCTCAAATGTTCATGCACTAATTTAGAGTATATGGATGAAATGGGTGGAAAACTGCATCAGTAGCAATGTAAAGGATTGATTGTTAGTGTTGATTGTTCCAGTCATATAATACAACCTATTTGGTTGTTTTTCACCCGTGTACTGTTAGCGCTGTTGAGCACAGAATACACAAAAAACAGCACATACACAAACCCATGCACACACACTCCTGTTTGCCATGTACTCAAAGAAGAATTGAAAAAACAGTGATAGGAGATAAGTTTTGAGAAAATTTAGCTGTTACTTTTTTTACTTTGTCCTTGGTACAGTAATGTTGCTCTGAATATACCAGTGGGTCGTTTTACAAGACGATAACAAACGACCCATTTTTTACTACGAGATCAGGCTGGTATGTGACACACTCCAGCTGTCTGACTGATTCATATAATGTTCCTCAGTCTCAGTTCTTGCAGGCACATGAAACATTATTGCTGATGAAGGTTGCTTCAGTTTACATTTCATAAGCTTAAGTACTGTAGACTGTAGGGGGCACTCTCTCTACTGCAGACCAATAGTAGCTGTATCAGCAGCATAATGTAAATCAACTGGGCATTTAAAATTATTATAATGTAATAAAACATTTCTGTGTGATCAGATTTAATAGGACACTACTGGCTCTGTGTGAAATGTTGCGACTCTATGTTGAGCTGCTAGCGAGCAATGAGGGGTGAAAGAGGAGGTGTGCTATATAAAATATTTTACGTCTCTCCACAAAGATGGCAGTGCTAAAATGACAACTGGGACAATAAAAAGTAGAATTTAAACACCCATAAAATCTTTGCAAGTGACTTTCTTTGCTTACCTGTAAAGTCAAAAGGTTTACTTCTAGATTCATAAACAGTTCCCGCGAAATATATTTTTGTGTGTAGCCTCAGATGCAGCATGTAAGGCTTGTGAAGTTTGCACCTGCACAGGTCAAAGCAAAGGCAGGCCAGGCCGCATGCATTCCTAAACAGAGGAGAGGCGCTGACCGCTGTGAGCATCATAAACCTCTCAGTTTGAGGATCAACTGAGCAGTAAATTAATTAATCATCGTTTTATGGCTCATCAAGCGCCGGGGCGAGGCACGCCGCAGGGGGGCCGTCCCAATTAGCCGGCGGAGGAGCTGGAGTGTTTTTGTTTAGCTAGGTGAGCGCTCAGGCCGTCGGGGGAGGCCCCAGCTTTGACAGGCTAATAAATATGTCATCCGTCCTGTGTCAGCGGCGGAACGCTGGCGCACCTGTATAAAAGGGATGGAGGGGGAGGGGCAGAGGAAGAGCGCAGCGGGACAGACAGGGGGACTTAGAGATTTCTCCTTCCCCAGACGCATCCACTCACGGTGGGGGGTGGGGAGCACCAGGCTGCGTCCACAAATAATGTGCATCAGCAGCAGGATTGGCGGTGACCTACACCTCCCCACCCCCTTCCCCTTCGTCAGATCTTCGGCTTCAGTAAGCAGGTGACACCTCTGCTGCTTTCTCCAGATCACAGATGCAAATGACCCAGATCCGGCCCCCCATCTGCTTATGCCAGGCCCATCGAAGGTTTCATAAAGGTCCTTTAAAAAGAGGCGGAGGCTCTGAGAAAAAATAGACAAATTGATGAATGAATGCATGATTCCTATGAGCATCATGTATAAAAAAAAACCTGTTAGCTATTAGAGTGAGGATCTGCACAAATTTAATGATAATTAGAAGAACGAAATTAATAATAACCCTAAAGGTTTGTATGTTTGTCCCTGATTTTTTGATTTTTTGATATAGTCCAACAAGAATAGTCACTGAATAGCACAGTATATTACTAACAGAGTGCTGTAAGTCGAGCACCTTATTCCCATTTGTATTGTACAAGCATATTTGTAGCACTTAAAGATCAATTAAGATCTCAAATTAAGGTTAATAAAGGTTGAGATCCCAATAATATTATATATACCACACCTACTTGTTGCATCTTATTTAACCCCCTAAACAGCCTATGTACCACTGGTGGGCCAAAAGTATTATTACGAACTTCTATTACCAAAAAATAGCCCCACCAGTCGGTACAGAAGCAGTTACTAAATTATACTCCTCAGTGCATAATAAGCCTCACTGCATTAAGCGGTCAAAGCCCCAATTGCATTATTGATTTAGTGCAGTTTTTATCAAGCATATAACAATAAATAAAAACAACATATAAAACAAAATGGACAGTATGGACAGTATGACTTCTGAAAGCTATCTGACTGGTGTATAGCACCAATATATACATGGATATACATGGATGTACATGGATTTGGACATGGACATGGACAGTCAGCTCCTTCATTGTTTCTTCCAAAATAGTGTCTCTACTGTCCAGAGATGGTTTTCTCCTAGATTTTGGAGCATTGCTGTGAGGATTTGACTGCATTTAGTGACTATAGTGTTAGTGAGGTCAGGATGTTGGGTGATCACCACCCCACCTCATTCCCAACTCCCCAAACCATCCCAGAAGTGTTGCATGGAACACCATCATTCCAGAGAACACAGCTCAATGCTGGGCAGCATTATACCCCTCTAGCCCATGCTCCTCTAGCCAATACCACAACCGGCATTAGGCACAGTGTCAGTGAGTTCATGTTTATTTGCTCCATAGAGTCGTATTCTATTGGCAGTACTACTCTACGGGGACTAGAGCATTTGCACATCTGTTACAGCAATAGGTATCTAAAGTAGCTGAATGCATTTGTTAGAGAGGGTGTCCACAAACATTTGGACCAATAGTGTATGTTGTTCATTAGTCATGGATGCAAATGTGCCTCCGTAGTGATGCAAGGGATGCAAAGTAACAGGATAGTTATAGCATCTTTACAGGTAAGGTAATCATAATAATAACAATAATATTAAGGCAATACTACTACTACTACTACTACTACCAATAATAATAATAATAATAATAATAATAATAACTGTTTGTGCAGTTCAACTGGAGAAATCACCTCTTTGCTGTCATGAAAAACTGCAACACCTAGTCTGATCTTCATTTTTCATATGTTTGAGGGCTCCACAGAATGATGCAACCCCACAACAGCAGACAAATACATCAGACTCTTTTACAAACTGTTAAAACTTTGATAAAAATTTTTTTAAAGTTTTAATTTTAGTTTTCCCACAAAGCATAAAGCTTCCATAGAGGTACGCTTACATCAGACCATAAACATATTGTGTATTAGAGCTCATGCACTTATTCTTAGTGTGCTTAATACACTTTGAGATTAACAAACCTAACTCAAAGATATATTCTTTTCTGTTTAGTAGCAGGACCAAAGAGACTGAGAGAGTTCGCTGGAAAACGGCTCCCAGAGAGGAAAAAAGGAGGTGGCAGCAGTGAGGGAAATGCGGTGTGACCTGCTCTTGTGCTCTGGCTGTCTGCTCGAACTGGATGGAAGAAAGCACGACACACACACACAAAAAGGGCCATATCATCTCTGCTGTGTAGGCTGAAACTGGCAGGCGAGCTAAGCTGGCCAAAGCCTCTAAAAGCCTTAACATTGTCACTACAAATTTCTGTGCTCATGACAGAAAATGACATTGTGTGCTGCAGCCAGAAGGAACCTGGAGCCATGCTATAGGCGTTCAGGGATAAGCAGATGTTGCAGCCTGAGGTGGGGTCGGATTGTTTGCTTCTCCAATGGGCCTGGAAGGGGCTTGGAAGGGGAGGGGTTGTTGTGGTGGTGTGGGGACCTGCGAAAGCATGTGGAGTGAGAGCCAAAGTGACAAAAAGGTAACCTTGCCTGGAGTCCCCTCCACTGGAGTGTCTGCTCTTACAATATTCCCATTCGTGTGTCTGGTGTTCAGCTGGCCAGCGCAACATCTTTGCCTTTGAGATCTGTCATATTGCTTTCAGACAGCATGGACTGATCTGCACAACAATGGAAATGGGGATGCTTGTATTGTCTGGCTTCTGATGAAAGAGGATATTATTAGTAGTAATTGTTAGTAATTGAGGTGACACTTTGGCAAAATAAAATACACCATTATCCTGTTACTTTAAAGGTAGATCAGTCAAAACATGTTCACTGTCTGATGTCTGTGAAGTTTCTTTAGTTTTCACTGGAATTACAATGCTCAAATACACACTTGCATCAAACCATTTATTAATCTTAAATAGGCTTGTACTTGTACGTCATACCAGTTAAAATCCTCTATTAAAATTAACATTACGGGTCCTTGGTGCCTAAAACTACCTTTTCAGATATGCTACATTAAATGCACACTTGTTTCGTTTAAGTCTGAAGTGAAAGCCTTCCATGTTGTTGCTGTTTTGACAGCACTTGTTTCCTCAGAACTAGTTCCACCATTCCACTGGTTCCACCATTTTTATGTTCAGTATGTACACCCTTGGTGTAGAGTTCTTTACTCTGAATCTCTTAAACAAACCTGGTTCTTTATTAAATCAACAGCGGTTCTTCTGTGGCATGGCTCAAAGAACCATGTGCACTATTATTTTCAAGATTGTATACTGTTTTTTAGATACAGGTACAGAACCCAATCTTCTCAAATATTATCCTGCAATGATGCTTACTGTCTTTCTTAGGCCTTCCAAACCAACTGTCTAGACATTGAAGGCAATGTGTATTTGTGTACAGAAGAAATTGATTAAATGTTGTTTTTTTCTTTACTGGACTACCAAAATCAGTCCAGGAAAAGCCTGACTGTTTTGCATAGACTGTTCCGGTGACCATATGGCTTGTCTACAAATGCTCAAATTGTAAGTAGTTGATGAGCAAACTCATTGAGATTAAGATTAGGAGCTTGGAAGTTGGGGTGTTTTGGGTTTTGAGCTTATGCCTGAGGTTAAATCAAAGATGTCCACAAAGCATCTATAGCGGACCATTCAAATAAACTCTTACATAATCAAGTATGATGCGCTTACTCAACTTCATAGGTGAAGTATGATCCGTTTGGTTTGCTCTGCAGGAAAGCTCAGCTGAGTCAAGATCTGAGCCTTGTCCTGACTACAAGCCCCATCTATAAGTCCCCTATAGAATGCACAGCAGTAGCTAAATGGCACGGCTTATTAGGCAGCCTCCCAGTTTCCCTCTGGTGACAGAGGATTTAATGTACGGCGGAGGGTTCAAGGTCTAGCTCACAGCTGCAGTGTGAACTTCTTCAGCCTGCCCTGACAATTGACCCACTATTGCCCTACAGGGACCACCCATTTGAGGGGTCACGGAGCAGATTGGTCCCCTCACCCATCAATCACAGATCCTCTCTTCCACACACCCTCCGGACCCGTTCTGTGTGTGTGTGTGTGTGATATGACAGCGAGGCCGTAGCAGCAAAGGGACACATGTCCCCCCAGGTCCACGATAAGAACCTAAATCTCTCGAAGCCTCAAACCAGGACCAGCCAGGCAGTTTTTCTCCCTGTCACAGTCACGGGGGAAAACACAGCGGTGTGTGTTCATGCGAGGGCTTAAACAAAATATCAAACAGCAAATGTAAAATTTAAAATAATAATAATAATAATAATAATAATAATAATAATAATGAGCAAACCTACATTAAGGGGCTGGAGAACACAAAATCAGTGAGACACACAAGTTGTTTAAACAATATCCTGTTTTATGTGTCACATAGTTTATATTACAAACTCTCATTTAGATTGAGATCTATTCATCAGAAATGGTATTTACACAGGCATGCGATCAGCCTAAAAAAGGAGGACTTTTGACTGTTTTTCCATGAGCATACTTAGTTGAATGGTATTGGTCCACGACTAGATGTTCAAATATCTCCAAACTTTATTCTGTCTCTCTGAGGAATAGTGTCTTTGTGTTCTTCAATCGCAGAAAAATGGCTCTAAGGCACTGCTGTCAATACTGCCTTGATCAAATTGTTTCAGTAACTCCCTCTTTTCTGTGAGCAAGTCGTCTCTGTGAATAAGTTGGCACTTAATAGTTTAATTAAGTTGGTCTGGGCTAAAGACCATGTTGGAAATGTTACACGCTTTGACAGAGATAGCTACAATTACGCCTGACAGCCTTGATTGATGTGTGTTTGAGGCACGAAGAAAGCCTCGTCTGACAGCTGACTAATTGCATATTTCTCATTTCCAACAGTTACACTCCGATGTCTTTTGCTTTTCGCTTCGCTCTGGACTTCCCCCTGACTGACAGTCGGGAGAGATATTAGGGTGGAAACCATCTCCTCTCACATCCTTTTCATGTTTCTGTTATTGCCTTGAGAATTTCTGAAGAAGAAGAAGAAAAAAAAAGCCTTTCGAAAAAATGTATCTCTGCCATCTGGGCCCTATCTCTCCATCAAATATCCTACAGGAGTTTACAGGTGGGAGGTTATCAAACCAGGAGTATGAGGCAATGTTAGACACAGTCAAACTATCCTAATACCCCAAGTAGCGATTTGTCAAAATGAATTGTGGCCAAGAATGCTATTAATAACTTTCATGGTGGGAAAAAAAAAAAACAACAAGAAGTCAAAGCTTTGCTCTGTGAAGCCCCTTTTGGTCTTGACTTCCCTCCAATCCTTCGTTCTCTTAAAGAAAACTCAGAATTCCCCCCGCAGGCACGCGGCAGGAAGCTTGATAAATCGCAGCCCAGGTGCTACTACAATTTGTCAAAGTCACTCATACCGGCCGGCGTTAACCTATCTGTCAGAGCTTCGATCCCATGAGCAGACTTGGATGTTTTCGCTCATGTGCTTACTCATATTCCTCCGCTGCAGAAACCGTGTTTTGACATTGCTAAATGAGAGGCCTTGGGTGATTAAGAGGCGGGTGAGCACAGGCCTCTTCTAAAGGCATAGCAGCTCCTGCACAAGTCATTAAAGTGTCATATGAAGAGAGCTTGGCGAGAGTTATTTGGACCGGTCATGACCGTGGGCCATTTTTGATGGAGAGACTCAGTATTGATCGTGACACCGGGTGGCAACATCTTCTTGATCGCTTCACGGTTTCGAGCTGAGGTGAACACTCCTATGTATATGTTTTCTTCTGCCTTTTGCAGTAATCAGTTACATTGACCCACGCAACATTGGAGAAGTGCCTTCATACAAAGGCACGTAAAGCGAGTTGCTCAACTCTAGACAGCAGGTGGCTGTTAAGCCCGGGCCAAAAAAATGCCCTTATAATTTACAATCAAAGCTCTTACCATGAGCATATTTATTTGACAGTTTCTGAATGAACTTGCCCTTGAACGAAATGCTTAGCAGGTGCTCTATTCTGATCCAAATGAAACAGTCTTGTTACAACCTGCAAATAAAAGCACTTTTATGCAGCTCTCATGAATATTTAGTTGGTTCTATTCTGTTGATATCACAGATTGCTGTTGGGAAATATGATAATTTGATGATCAGCTCCTGTTAAACTGATGGTTCGGCAAAAAGTCAAGTTTACATTGTAACGTTGTTATTTCCCCTTTACCCCAAATGCAGTCTATCAGTCAAGGCATGCTTGGTGTCTGAGGTTTACTTCTTTTGTTCTGCACTACAGCAATGAGGCTATAAAAGACTTGTGTTGTGTGATCTCTGGCACTTTATAGTATCTATAAAATAGTCTAAACATTGTAACTATGCAACTGTGCTTTGGACATGTTGAAAAAAATTATATTTTTGTTCAATTTGGATGATGAGCATTTTAGGGGAGGGCAAATCTTCCCCTTTTTTACTGTAGCAACAAACATAAAAGATTTGCATTAGGATGTACTGAGGTTGAGCTGTCCGTTTAATCTTGGCATGACCGTCTTTATAAGGGAAGGTGAACTGTTTTTGAAGCAGGGGGTCTCTACACTCAATTTCCACGCAGCAACCCTCACCAGCAGCTCAACACACAGTCACAGCATTTTACAGAGAAACAAAGTTAATCTAAAGAGAAATGAGGGAAAGTATTTTACTTGACTTAAATAAAGTATTTTACTTGACTTTGTTAACTAAAATCTTCAGTGTCAATTCCCATTCCACTGGCAGACTCGCCACTAGGAGGGCTGTAGAAAGAGGCTTGTTTATGTGGTTTCAAACCACAAAAAGGACAAAAATACACCTTGATAAAAAGGATTGTGCTTTTTGACAGTATTTAGGGTGATCACCAAATCGCTGGTTTTAAAATGCACAATAAACACAGAGAGGTCTGAATTGCATGTTTGACTTTGATACTGGTGAAATCTTTTTGGTTTCTTTTTTTTTTTTTTTTTTTTTTGCTGTATGCTGTCCAGCATGATGCGATAATTCACTGTTCTCCTCAGATCTTTTTTCTGGTCTTCTGCTTCCCAACAATCATATGCCATATCTTTTTTGGAACCATTCCCCCACACTTCATTTTCTGGGAACACACACGCATGTTCATGCACACACACACACGCTCAGTATCTCCCCAAAACACTCAATCAGTCAAAAGCCGTTTTCCATAGTTCCACATCAAAGCTTCGCCCATGTTTTTTCTCTCCCTCTCTCTCTCTTTCTCTCTCTTTTTGGACTAGAGACACAGCTGAGGGAAGAACAAGGCTTCGCTAAGTGGCATCGGGCTGTTTAATGCATGCCTGCAGACACTCTTTGGCTAGTTTCAGGCCCGTGCGTTATCAGAGGGAGCCTGCAGATCCCCCTCCCCAAACACTAATTCCCTGCCTGGGCAGGAAGAGCCTGTGAGTTCAGGGCAATGGATTTTCGCAGGCCCGGATCTGCATTGCAAAGCATGCGCGCCGGTACAGTAATTGACGGTGGAGAACACGGAGTGGGCTGGCACGCTCGTCCATGTTCGGGGGCCTTCTCGTGCCGGCCGCCTCTGGAAGCGCCTGAAATTAAGAGCGTGAGCGTCGTGTACTGAGTGGATTTGTCCGCCGAACAAGCCACCCAGTACAGTCGCAACACAAAAATGTTGCTGTAATATAACAGAAATTACAAAACATGTTTCTTTTCGGAACGCATTTTATTGGTTTTTAAATTGCCTCCTATAACGCCACCCATGCCCTGTTTGTTCCCTCAACCCTGACGGATGATCTTTCATGAACAGCAATCGTGAATAAAACATGAGGACTTTTTTCATGAGAAATGTTTCCATTTGTTTGTTTTTTCCCTGTCTTTTTTTCTCCAATTTAGTCATAGCCAGTTGTAATATATCTCTTCACTGTCACACAATGGTGTAAATGGTCTGGGGTGGGTGGTGAAGGCCCACACACACACCTCCTCCGATGCATATGAAGCATGCCGCAACATCTCTTCAAGCTACTGCTCATGCAACGTTGAGCACAGAAGGAGAATGTTAAGAGGTTGACTTTACCTCGCCACCATGCAGATGCCCAAGCCCCAACCTGAATGCCAGCTGTCGGGAGCTTCTGCTGCCACTCTCCGCTGTTTTTTTTTTTTTTTTCTGGGTGCACCATAAAATCATACTGCATATGGCTGTATAAGGCACTTAGCATCTAGCTGTTCCATGAAGCATCTTGCTTCTACTCCTCTCTAAACATCTACAAAAGGTATGATATTAAAAAATCTTCCACTCATTGACCACTTTATGAAAGTCACCTACTTAGGTCCAATATATAGATGTATAATTACAATTATGGCTATTTAATGTAATGCACAACTTTCTCCCCATTCACCACTAAACAGTTTCTGACCACAGGACCGCTGCTAACCAGATATTATTTGTGTGGTGACACTGTAGTAGCACAGCAGTGTGTGTAAGAGTTGGGTTCAGAGTTGCCCACCACCCAAAAATACCCAATCAAGAGCAGTTCAGTCGTCCGAAATTGATCATTGATGAAGGACTAGGGTAGAGTTAACATCCAAACTGCACTTATGCAAGATGGAGCTAAAAGGTGGGCATTTCTACTGAGGTGACAGTGAGTGTATGCTGTATAATGTAATAAATGTTGTCCCTAAAGTGTGCTACTATTGAAAAAAGAATATGCACGACATTCCTCTCTGCCCCTTAATGTGCTCTGACAATGGATGAAGATTTCATTTACACCTAATCAGATCAAGTAAGACATGCCCAATTGCTTCAGCCAATGGCTGTAGTTTTATACTGGCTTTAACCATGAGACTAATTCCCACCAGGCCTGGACTCACATCTCATAAACGTTGGGAACTTGCCACCATTGTCCTTTCAGACATTGCCAGCTGTATTAAAATTTTAAAGGAATATATCCCGTATTATGCAGCGCCGCACGCTCGGGTGAAGGTTATGTATTATGTAGCTAAATGGGAATGTCACATACTGTGAACACCAAGCCGTTAGACTTTTCATTATTTACTTCATTTGGATTTATACATCGTGCGACTGCAGTTTTTGGATTCATCATTATTTTACACATTAAAAAAAGCGTGAATTCTGGCAAGAAACATAAACAGGGAGTGTAATAATGCCATTGTTAATCAATGTTGCAATATTCCAAGTAGGTCCCAACACATAAATAAGCCTCTTTCTAGTCACCATGTTTGTTTATTGTATGTTGTAAGCATCCTGTAATGTGATCTACTTTGCTTAAATGTTCCTTATGGGTTTCTGTAGGGCCAATGTGTTTTTAGTATATTACAAGGCATGTCAACAGCAATATGCAGCAACATACACTCACTTAGCACTTTATTAGGAACAGTATACTAGGGTTTCCCTTCGCCCTATAAAAGCTACTGATGTTCACACAGTGACATGTTTGCATCACCCAATTTCTGCAGGGTTTCTAGATACATTTTCAAGCCCATAGCAGAGTGTGGTTATCTGAGTTACAGTAGGCTCTCTGTTAGCTTCAGTTGACCTGTCTCATCAACAATGCATTTCCATCCTTAGAAATGCTGCGGAAAAGTTTTTCTTTGCTACTCTAGACTGTTGTGCTGAAACTCCCAGGATATCAACAGTTATCGGAAATCCTCAGTCCAGCCTGTCTGTTACTTACAAGTGTGTATTCACATCTTTGTGGACCGTTTCCATGTTCTTGTGTATGAGTGTATCATAATTGGTGCTGTGCTTCACCTAACCCAACTCTAACCTCAACCCCCGCAACCTTTTTCTAATAAAATCTGTAGATGTCTGTACAGGAAACTTGTTAAACCAGTAGATAAACAGACACTTCAGCAGGTGTGTCTTCATACTTTATACCCCTACAGCATGAATGAATTTGATGGAAAGATACTTGGACGCCACAAACTTCATAATCATGTGAAGAACTTCATAAGCAATAACAAAAGAAAAAGTGCCTTGCCAAACTAACTCACTGACATCCAAAGTACATTTGAATATACTCAAGCACATACAGTACAAGTTCAAAGTAAATGCCTGTAGGGCTCCTGAGTGGTAAATAAGAATCTCATAATCACAGGTCCGATTCACAGTGATGCCACAGCCATCCGTGGCCAGAGTGCATAGTTGGCCCTCCATTACCTGCCACTCAGCTCAATACTGGCCAAAGTAGGGAAAAGATGTGATTGGCTGGCTGGTTTATTTTCTATATGTGAGATGCGATGATGTGTGGTACAGCTTGCACAAAGCTAAATTAGCATAGTTGTAGACAGATTGATTTTAGACTTTAACTTCTGGGTTAAAATTTAAAAGTTAAAATCCAGAAACTTGACTGTTTAACATAACATGACAGAAAGAGAAAACCCAAGGCTTTTAATATTTACAATTTGTACTTTTACCCCTTCTGCTTTATGACTTTTATTACACAAAGCAAAGCAAACTGGCTTAGCTGTTCTTAAGTTGTAACAGAGGAGTTCTGAGGAGATTGAAAGACTGTACTATGTACATGTATTCAAAAGTACAAGTCAATTATTATTATTATATCCCATATTATTAAAACAAATATTTAATTTTAATAATATGGAAGTAAAGTATGATATTCCAATATTCCAACAATACTTAATACTCAGGTAAAATTACTCACAGAGTATCCAGTCTTCATATTAGATCAGCTATAGTTAACAAGCATAGGCCTAGATTGGCTTTCATTGTGCTTATTATAGTAGCTTGGTAGCTAAAATTATCCACTGTAGTAATGAAGCTGCAAAAGTGAGAAAAGAGAGAGAGACAGGCACTGCTGGGGGATTAAAAATGAAGGTAAATCATTTGGAATTGAAAGACAATTGAACTACCTCTTCAAATACAGAATCCGCAGTTAGCTGTTACCACATAGCTTTGACATTTGCCCTAAAAGGTGATATTTCTGAAATGTAATAAAAGTTAAAAAATTAGTCTGAGCATGGACCTGATTTGATAAACACCTTTAATGTCAAAGTAGGCCTCTGTTTACTTTGCCTTCTGTTACACAGACACCTTTTTTTAATATTTTACAAACAGGCTTAAGTTTTGAGTGCGGCGAGTCGATGTTGCTCAGGTAAAATGGATTGACAAGCCTTTAATTAAAGTTTTCCCTACTCTTTGCCGGCCGCCGTGGGAGCACGTGCCTCCTCATGTGTGGCCCCTTCAGCACTTAATTTTAAAGTGAGAAAAGAAAGACTTCCCTCTAAAAGTCCCTGGCAGGCAGGTTTTCGTTAGACAATCTGTTTAGTTCTCTGTATTGGCATCTGCCAGCTATAGTGAGGAAACGGTCACGTACATCTTAGTGTTTATGGCAATAATTAAACACATCTGCTGTTAAAGGGATAGAGCAGGGGGAAACTCCATGAAGGGGCTTTGCGGGCATCCCAAGGGCCACTGGCAGTTGGGTGCGTTGCTGTGGTGCGTGCGCATGTGTGTGTATGTGTATGCTGGTGGGGATTAGTTGAAACAGGTGTAACGTATCAAGCCAAGGATGTAGACGTAAACACACTCACACAGCACAGAGGAGGATATGCTCGCGAATGAGGCTGGCCTTATGACGGAAAGGGGCCACTCTTGCCTAATAGACCTCGAACTGATCAGTGCATTAACGCGTATTGCGCTTTGATCCAGGGCTTGTAAACCGAGCGGGGCGTCTCTCTCTCCATTCCTCTGCTCTGGCCTCCCTGACCCCGCTAACTGGCCCTGGGGAGGCGCCAGAGCACATGGCTCTCTCACGCAGCTTCCCTGGAAGGCTCCAGAGTGAGGGGCTGAAATCCTAGACTTTTTAGCCATAACGCCACTCGCCCCAATTCAGCTGTGCTGCTCATTCATGTCGTTTCAGCAAACAAGGAGGCACACAATTTCACTTGCGGACACAGTACAGAGGGGGCAGCAGAAGACAAGGCTTGGGCTTCAAGCTTGGAGACGGCCTAATGTACTGCCAAAATGGCTGATGATCCGTGTTATTATAGCCTTGTACTGCACTGTTACACTTCCCAATAGCGCAGCATTCAGATGTCATTCTTATTGGGGTCGATATGAAATCAGCTCTGCGGAGCACACTGAAACAATATCCACCTGTAAAGCCAAAGTTTATTATTCAGTTATTAATCTTGATGTAGCAACTGCTGTAAATTATTTAGTAACTACTATGAAACTTATAAGAATGTCCTGTCATTATGAGACAGCACTAAAATGAGGCCCTGTATACTGTCTCTTAGGGTGTGAGGACTTAAAACATAATATAATATTCCTTTAACCCTTTCAAACATATTGTGTCACTGGTGGTACATATAGAGACTATGGCAGTGTTTTGACATACATATTACATAATATCACAAAAATTGCCATTATTTTCAAATCTACGAATTACACTAAAATAATAATAAATAATAATTATTGGGAGTTTCTGCAAAAAAATTTGAAACACTTTATTGGGTTATGTTGATTGAGGGGTTTGTGAAGACTTCCATAACAGTGTTTGCAGAGGCCAGGCAACTTGGTATTGGTTGTAGTTCAGTCCTGCGTATCAGTCCTGGGTGTACATAATACTACTGCATTAAGTAACTTTAATATTACTCTGTATTCAAATTACAGTACAGTGCAGCACTATGGTATATAAACAATTTGCCTTACTGTAAAAACTTCTCAGTTAAAGTTTTATAAAATAAGGATGAAATATATATATTTAAAATATGTAAATATAAATATGCAGGATATATATTTATAGATATTTGGATTGTGAATTCAGTTCAGTTCACTCAGACTATTTTGTTAATACTAAAAAAGGTCAGTTCATTTGTAGCCTACCCTCGTCCATACACACAATAAAAAAATAAAACAAAGTAATAATAAGCTAAAACAAATTCATACAAAATAGTTATATGTCAGAGACCACATATCAGTATATGTAGATCAGTAAAAGGTCAGTGCAAGGAAACAATGAATGGCTTTAACAGTTATTTTAAAAGACTCTCTGGTTGTTTAAAGACTGTATTATCTACATTATATTTATACAGACCATAATATTTGGCAGTACCTGTACTGCAAAGCCATCTACATACTACACAAAGTACTGTCAGTTAAGTACTGTAATTTCCAGTAAACATTTTAAATAAATGCATGCATTTAAAATATCACATGAAAAAAGAGGAACAGAATAAATGAAGATGCATCAGCCTTAAAAAAATAAATTAAATGGATTCAGTTATTTCATGAAAACCACCGACACCAACATAAGACTGAGCCACCGACAGTTCCATAAGAACTGACGAGTGAAATGAAAGGTTTTACCACACATCTATTACCACACACCCTCTCATGTTGTATAGAAATTACATGGAGGTGGACTGGCTATTTAAAGTAGATCTAGACTTGTACGCACATAAACAGGGATGCCATAGCTGGCAGGGGATGTGTGTGCTGGCCTGCAGGGATTTTTTCACCAATGCTATCATGAGCTGCTCATAGATCCTATGCTTCCTTTGTTTCTGGCCTGAAAAAGCGCCGCAAAGCTGGGCGGTGAGCCACCGGGGTATGGAAATAAGCAGAAAAGGGCTGAAGATGGAGGCTGGGATTTTGACAGGAAAGCTTCCTGCTCTTTCAACAGGAAGGTCTACTCACGAGAGAGAGAGAGAGCGAGAGAGAGAGAGAGAGATGTCAAGTTCAGTGGAGAATCTAAGCATTTCCAACCTACCATATACACTCCGCATAAAGAATCTGCTGTCAGGTGCACTTGTCTAACACGGCAGCACCATCAGCAAGTCAACCACCATTAGCTTTAAGCCGTAAGCTCCATTCTGCCCCATGGCAGATTACTCTTCTAAAAACCCACAGGGTTCATATATATATACGTCACTTTGCACACACACACTTGCCCTTTTGCCCCCTCGAATGCCTTTAAAGTGAAGACACCCACTGGCCCCTCCCTCTCCGAACACTACACGACTCGCGTCCAGATCATCCACAAAGCATCCTATAATCCGTCTCTCTTCAATATGCGGCTAAATGTGCCCATGCATTGCTTAAATAAACATGCTTAGCCACTTCCTTCTCCGTTGTGTTCCATAGCCAGGCTCCGCTTTTCTGTTTGTGATTGTGACTGCGGGAAAAAAGTTGCAAAGCTCAGGCCTGATTCAGACTGATTGAATTAGACTGCTCTGTGGTAATGAAATTGTGTAAGCAGCATGCAGGCTGGGCCTTGGCCCTAGCAGGCCTGGTACCATCCCAGCCACTGCCTTTAACCCTTGTGTTGTGGTAAGGGCCAAAACTATCCTGCCACCATGTTTAACAGCAGAGAAAATGCCTAACTAGCTTGAAATTGAATGACTTTTTCTAGCGTGACCCCAACATTGAAGAAAGTGAAACATGGCCTTTCTTCATGCTGCCATGAAAGCCATCACCAGGGTACATAGATTGTTTTTGGGTAATGTTTTTGATCCTTGAGAAAAGGGGAGTATACAGACAATTGTGAGTACAGCAGGGTTAACAGCCTCAAAAAGAGAGAGTGCAGTGCTAAGCATTCTATGCTCAAACGAAGTTGCATAATTGCACACACAAGGCATTTTCTTGGTGCGGCTGCTACTTAAACCCTTTAAGAGAATTGAGGTATTTAGGTCCACACCAATCTAGTTTTGACACAGCAATTGTTATGACGGCATAACTTACATATTAGTTTCATGGTGGTGACTGAGTAATTTATGGTAGTTAAGGAATAATAAGTCTTAAGGTTAATAACTGGATAATAACCCCAGGGATTAAGAGGTTAAACCCCTTAAATCCACAGCCATAATACACTCTAAAGGGTTATTATTTAGTACACAGAAAACAATACAAACTGACAAACTGAGTTATTCACATGTTATAGGTGTGCGGAATGGATGCCTGGACTCTTGTGGGCCCTGTCCAACTGCTGCTTCTGCTCTGCATAAACCTATGAACACATTTTATGACATATTTAATATTGTCTGCATTTATTTCTTATGATTAGATTGGGACTTACAATCTCTGTCACGTTTGAGCGCAGAACAACTTCCTTATATGTGAGAATGTACTTAGCTATGAAATGACTCTGAATCTGAATCTGATTTCCAGAGCGAGTGACTGGAGGAGACGACGAGCGCATAATTATGTGGCAGAATTACGCTGAGCCTTCGCTGCAGACCAGCTCTCACTTGTCTTTCTCCACCTCATCGGCAGCCAAGAGCCGCCAAACAGCTGGCCTGAATTGCTGAGTGCTCTTAATGAATTGGAGGCCTGGGCGCGAGTGCAGGGTGATTAAATGAAAAGGGACTAATATTCCTGGGTGGGTTTGGCTGAGGCATGAACGTCCTGAAAGGCGCACTTCCACTCAGAGGGATGCCACTAGAGAGAGAGAGAGAGAGAGAGAGAGAGAGAGAGAGAGAGGGAGAGAGAGGGAGAGGGAGAGAGAGAAAGCAAAAGAGAGAGCAAACTGGGGGGCAAAGTGGAGAAGAGAGAAGGGAATTTTTACCCAAGGGGATTGCCTTTAATTTGGGGCTGCTGGGCGGGGGGTTGAGTGGTTAGCAAGACAGAGGGGCACTTTGTCCCCCCCCTCCCTCAAAAGAAGGAGTCCCACTGTTGCGGTCATGCTAGTGAAAACAGCGAGGATCCTACATGGCTGTTTCCTTGTTCTCCTGTCAAAGGATTAACTTTGCTGTGTTTGCCAGAGCCTAATGTGAGTGGCTGCGTGTCTGAGAGTGCGAGGGATGTGTGTCAGTGAGTGAGTGTGTGTGTGTGTGTGTGTGTGTGTGTGGGTGTAAATCAGTTGGGTTCATGAAGAGATCTTTGGTAGAGTTTGGAGGGTTCAGTACATGCAGTAATTGTGGTCAACACATAAAAAGAAAGATCTAATAATAATAATTAAAAAAAAAACGTTATAGTTTTGTGTTTATATATTAAGCAAAATTATCCACAAATAAATATTGTTTTCAGAAAATCCATGAAGAGGATAAGTTCATTTAACTCAGGTAACTCAGGTATTAATGGAAGTTAATGCAAACGATCAAATGAGATTCCTGAGGATCTGGAGGAGGAGCTGTCAAAGCTCACCAGGCTGTAAAATGTTCTATAACCATTTCTAAAAAGTTTGGCCTCAAAATTGGTCATCCTGCAAAAATCACTCCAAGCGCGCTGCAAATAATAAAAAGAAGTCCCTAAGGACCCCAGGCCAACATTTAAGGAACCTACAGGTCCCTTCTACATTGAGTAATGTGAATGTTCATGAATTCCAAGACTGAACAAGAATCGACAAGGTGAAAGCTCTTCAAAAAGACACTGCAGCTCAACTAAAATGTTCTTGAGACCACATGGAGAGGCCAGAGGTCTGTTCGTAGAATGCTCTGTGGACAGAGGAGTCCAGTATGGGACTTATTGGTTGAAATGAAAAGTTTACTTCTTTCCAGATTCTAAGCATGGTGGTGGCGGCATCATATTTTCATGGCTTTATTAATGGACCTATGAATTTTGCACATATATATATATATATATATATATATATATATATATATATATTGAATTAAGAACATCAAATATATACAAACATTATATGTATGATTATTTGATATTTAATTAATGAATTTGCTTTTTATTCACACTTTAAACAAATCCCCTCAGCTAACATCATTGGTTTGTTCTTGCATCATTTCTACTTATCATCAAAATAAAAAGCAATTAAAAAAAAAAACACCAAAAAACAATATTACACACACATCCTTAAACACGGTAAGTTGAACGCTATTATAATTCATATAATAAAACATCACTGTGCAAAGATCCTTTAGTTAATAAGGAGCAGTTCTTTAAAGTGGTGTGTTTCGCAGGGAATTGAAGTGCACACTTCCCCTTATCGTTATTGTTATTAGTGGCCAGTGTATGCTTAATGAGATATGCAGATTAACCTTTTTGAAGTGCTCCATCGTTCCTAATTGTGTCAGCCGAATCATTAGGTTCGTTATAGCTTGCACTTTGCTCAGCCGCTTGGTCCAATTTTGGGGTAGCTTAATAATGTTCTTTAAAAACAGTCTCTTGATGCTTTTTTGTCCGACGTTTCCAAAGTAATTTAGAGTAATTGTTGCAAGGACTTCTAGACAAAAGGAGTGGTGGAGAGAAGTGATTTATTCAGTACATATCAACACGACCATGCAGCCAACTTCAACATACCAAAACCAAACTGTACTTCTCAGACGTCTGCTGTTTCAAGCCGTCCCACTGAATTATAGCACATCTGGAGGGTATCTGAGGGTAGGGTATAGCACCGAGGCTGAACTTGCGGCTGGGGCCAAAGCTAAGACGTGCTAAACGGAGGGAGAAATTTACATCCTTCTACTGAGGAAGTATTTTAGCCCTATACTATTTCAATCCTTCCACGTCCAATGTGTTTTCACGCAGGCCGAGGTTTGGCTGGCCACAGTCTCTCGCCCATCCCTCTTAATCTTGGTGACGTTTCACCGCTCGCCATTTGTCTGGAGAGGACCTTGGCCAGAATAAAAATAGCCGCTCGCATGAATGGTAGATCAGTGCTCTTTTTTTCCCTTCCTTTAAGTCTTGAAAAGTGAGGATGAAGCTGGTCTCACATCTGGCTTCTGTTTTGGGTTTGGCGAGCAAAGCGCGCAAGGCCCATCTGACCAAAAATAACAGAAGTGCTTCACTGGGAAGTTCCAGCACTGCTTGGTCGCATGCGAACGCAAGTAATGGTTCTATCAGACACTCTAACTTCACCAATCTTAATGTGACCTGTACTTGTGCCTAAAAATCAGGTAAGATTTTTACAAGCTTACAAGTACAGCCACGCTTGTCTGTCGCTGATTTGCCTTTCTGTTTCAGTGTCCTTGTGGAATTGTTGTTTTCTTGTTCCTTGCCCAGTTTGGTCTGCTTCTCCTGCATGGTGACATTACCTTGACCTTGCACAACGCAATCACACTCGCCCCATCAAAGTATGTCTTTCAAAGGAAGCTGTGCCTAATTAGCAGGCGAACCTGACAGATCACATTTGACGTGCAAATCTGGCTACCGTAGCTCAGAGGCGAGACAAGGGGAGGAAGCTTGCGTGCCGGCTGAAAGAGTTGCGCAGGCAGAAATGAAAGAGACACTGTTTCTTTTCATGTCAGTTCATGCCACCTGTTGATCGCTCGCTTCATCACAGTGCCCAGAGCTACAGCTGGGTCTTCACAGCAGCCAGGTAGAATGGAGCCCTGATCACAGGTGCTGGAGAACTGACCTGGAAATACAACCTGAGAAACAAATGTCCAGGAAAAGGTCATGGAGAACAGTTGTTCACTTCTTGAGAAAGCATGCTATTATTTTAAGGGCAGACATTACAGTACATGTGACAAACCTAGTTGCAAATCTAGTTATTAGACCCCTCCTGTTTTGTAAGAGGTTCTAAGACTCTACTCAGAGACTGTAAACCATCTGCTAAGCTCAGTTGCTGTAAGCCATCCTCTAACCCATGATCAGTGAGCATTTACTGACCACACAGCTTATTTTGGCCAGATCATTTTGGATAGTGGATCCCTCTTAATAGTTTCTTGGTCAATGGTCAATTATTAGATATATCATAGGTAAACCTATAATGAGAAAACTACTACTATTTCTTTAGCTATACTATTTTAAAAAGGCTCTTCAGGGGTTCTTAAGTAAGGATAAACAACTCAAAGGACATTGAAAAGCCTCAGTAGTTCTTTGCCAGGTAAAACAGTTCTCTAAATTCAAAAAGTCCCATAAAATAGCACCAAGCATTTTTATTACAGTACAGTTAGAAAGTAGAATGAAAAAAGCTTCAGCTTCTATGGGCCATTTTCTTCATCAGCTTTACACTTACTCTGCACTTATTTGGAATTAACATCTGACTTTATTCACCCATATTCTTTAGAAAAAATGTCTTGTTAAAACTCACTTTCTTTTTTTTCTTTTTTTTTCTTAGATATACCAGTGTTTTCTTATTTGGGATTTGATCAGTTTACGAGGACAATGGGAGGGACCCATAATTATAACAGCACAGCTGTTAACAATTCTACAGTTTAAAATGACATAATGAATCATAGATTGTATTAGAACTTTTCTCAAGAACAAATCTGAAAAAAATCATAATAGGGTGATTGGTAAATGAGGTCCATTCTTAGTACATGTATTTAATAATGAGACATATTTTTAAATCTCTGTATACTAAATGTAGATCGGTGTTAGTGTGAAAAAATGGTAATTTTAGTTACGGGATGCTTTGTCAGATGAGAAGAGATTTATGTCAATTTGTTTTTTTAACATAGTCAGAAGTGATGTTATACAAACTGCAATGTGTGTTTGTGTGTGTTTGAGTGTATGTGCAAAATTCATTGAAATTGCTTCCAAAACCACAAAGGTTTGACCAAGGTCACCAAAAAAAAACCCCAGCAAAAAAAGCACATCAAGAAGGAATCAGCTTCCAGCTCAACTGTGGGGGATTCTGGGTCTTGTAGTTTCTGCTTTCAAAGAACGAAAGGCCATGAAAGTGTGCCTCCCCAAGTCTTGTCAAAACCCGACTTAACCGTGTAAACTCCTGAGTAAGCAAACCTGCCAGGGACTTCAAAGAGTCAGCAGTCCTGCAAGGGATTTGGTCTTGAGGATGCTCGCTGGTAGATGCTAATCTTCCTGAGGCTGCACAGGCCTGCTATATTTGTCCGAGGATGGCGCGGGCACTGGTGCACTTCTAGAGGGTAGACGGGGGTTAATGGCGCCCTGATCTCCCAGGAGAGTATTGCCTTCCACGGAGGCATGGGGGGCCGGGCAACAGGCGGCCGAGATCCAGGGCTTTAGCTCTGCTCAACCCGAGAGGGGCCGGCACGGTAATTTGAGCTAATGACTTAGCAGCAAGCTCGGGACTGACCCTGAGCGCAAGCAGTGCAGATGCTATCAACTGAACACGGCCTTCTAAAACTGCTCTCTGCCACTGGCACACTCTCTCTCTCTATCTGTCTTTCTTTCTCTCTCTCTCTCTTCTCTCTCTCTATCTCTCTCTCTCCTCTCAGTCACCTGATTCTGCGCTAAGGCCAGCTAGCCCATTAGCATTCCAGCCAGGCCTGGCTAAACAGAATCTTAATTAGCGGAGATATTCCCGCAGAAAGACTTCATCCACTGCCTCCTTTCAGACTAATGGCTGACGTCCGGGGTATTTTCCTCTCGCCACTCTTCGGGGGGATATTGTGTTCGGCTACGAAGCATGACAGCAATGTAATGCGCTATGCAAAGAGAGAGGGAGATGAAAAAGTACAGCAGTAGGAAGGAGGAAACTGGCGTTGGTGTGTGTGGGGCGGGGGGGGGGAGTGTTCCCGGGTTGGACGTAATAGCGAAGCTGTTTACAGCAGTTAATGAGAACACAGGCGCTACTTTATTCTTGCTGGGTTGAATTATCTCCCTCTGCTGAAAGAGGAATACGGACACGTGTGAGGCAGACGAAATGAGCTAATGGCGCCACCGGGAAAGAGCTGTTGCTGAAAACATTTCGAAACGCTGTAAACTTGATATGATATCTGTAGGCTAAGACAACAAGCCCATGTTTATTATTCTGGTATGTACATGGTATGTGTTCTTATTAACACCATATGGTGAAGCTAATCACATACATTGTGAAGTTCTAAATTTGCTAACACAAGTGTTTTGCAGCTCTAAAATCAAATAAAAAATTAATTAGTAATTTAATAATAAATTTACACTACCCAGTCACTTTATTAGAAACTTTACCCCGTAATATCTTGTACCACATCCATCTAGTGGACAGTTGTAGCCCAACTGTAAATTCACAGTTTCCCAAGTAGCCATCGCACATGTGTCCATCCTCTTGTTCTTCATTAATGGTCAATTTGTGACCACAGAACAGTTCTTTGGTGGACATTCTTAGGAAAACACTAATTATATCTGCTCTTGCATTAAATAGAAGGTGGACAACGTGTGTCCACTCATGGTCAGTCCCGAGTTTGCTGCTAAATTATTACCTCATATCAAACCATAAAGACATAACTATGTGCCTGTATTATATAGTGTATGTAGGAGTACAGCACTTCTGTACTTACCCATGATGCACCGAAATGCTGTCAGAATATTGATTGTGTTGATGGCACGTCACTGTTTAATTTTGACACGGAACTCTTTGTCATTTCTGTTTTCCCATGATTGCAGCCACTTGCGTTAGAGGGCGTCACATTTGCATATGCAAATAGCTGTTTACTCTGTTTACAGGATGACAACATATTACACCCCACCTATTTCAGTGACATTTGCATGTTTGCTTAACATGGCTGAACCGACATGTCTCAATCTTTTCCCTTTTTTTATTTAAGACTAAATTTGGAGACTAGCCATTATAATCAGATGTGTCTTGATGTCTAGTGCAAACACAGACCAGTCCAGTTCCTCTGCCCCTAGAGAAGGCCCCTACTCGCATGTTAATTAAAGGCACCCACTAATATTTTGCTTCTCATTCAAGCCATATGAAGGTTTTTTGTAGTAAGCATGTGCTCGTCAATCATGAACTAGTGTCTTAAACTAGGCGACGTGCAAGTTAAAATGAGTCTGGTCAAGAGCCCTCATTAAAAGGGGGCATGTAATTAACCTCTCCAATCACAAATATCAAACAAACACTGATAGCTGCAGGATTAAAAGTGACAAGGAAGAAAAAAGAAAGACGTTAAATTGGATGTGTGATAAATGCCACTGTTCATTTCATAGCAGCTGTTACATTAGGCTGGGATGGGTGTCTGCTGGTGGGTTAGGCCTCACTAGCATAAGAAAAAGTGAGAAATAACCCATGCAGCCTGCAGAGCGATAAAACTCTCACTCAGCATGAGCTATAACTGTCAGTTAAAGCACCACGGCCGAGCTGAGGGTCTAATAATCTTCCTCAGATTGCAATGTGAAGCCTTGATCAGCGCAAGAGGAGAACATCCTTTCTGGCACCTTTATGAGAGAGCTGACCCAGGACACACTTTGAAACATCTAACTGACTTTGATGTGTTTTATTAAAGCCATATGCAACTCAGTGTTTAGTTAGGTTGTTTTTTTTTTTTTTTTTTTGCTCCCTCACTTTCTTTTTAGGCTGAGAAATTATTTACAGCAGGACACTAATGGACACTAAGGGTGCACACTCATACGCATGCTCATAATGGTAGGCCTTCCCATATAAAGCATACGTGTGTAACTCGTTGCTGTCGTGCAAAAACCTTGTCTCAATTTTTTGAGTTTTTTTTTTCAATCTGGCAGTTATTTTCATTGGTACAAATATTCATGAGGAATGGACCAATAAAAATGCTCCAAAATGACCTCCACTGTCTTCCATTGATAGTGTAGAAGGTGTTTTTCTAACCTGTAAATTTGCCTCTTTAGATACAAGGTTTTCATGTGACAGCAACAATGTGTACATTCATATATGTACCTGCAATGTGTCCAATATATATTATAAACATTTAAGCCTTATTAATAACAGCACACACTAACCTATGTACACAGACACACACACACACAAATACCCAACTACTTAACAAATGCACATACAGACACTCAGACTCAAGCACACATTTATTAATCTATGAATCTGTGCAAATTTAGTAATTTGTATCTTTTTGAATATTGCTATTTGTATGACCATGTCCAATCACGTTCTGCTGTTCTATAAAACAATGCCATTACAGTGCACTTTTTCTACTGAAGGTCTTAAGGCTGTACAGAAAAAAAGCAAAACACTTTTGTTGCAAACATTCTTTTTTAGTAAGTATTTTTTAAAATGTATCATTTTTTTATTTTGATTGGGCAGATAAAGGGCTACAGTGGGGAAGTGAAGGATTTCTCTAAGACGTGCAGTTATTTCATCTTTCTGAGAGCACATGTGAACTAAACCCCACTAAAGCAGTCCTAATTATCCTCATTATTGCTCATAATGGCCGTGTAATAGTGACCAGTCAGGCGGTATTTACTGTAGGTGCTTTATGACGGGCTGGAGATCCTTTACAGGAACAATAACTCAGTTTATAGAGAGCAAATGTTGGCATTTGAGGGAAATGGAGAGGAAGAGAGGACCTAAGTGACCTCACCTCAGATTAAAACCTCAAGCTCTAGAATTCAACAATAAGAAACATGTACAATATACATAGATTGAATACAATTCTAAAAGAGATATGATTCTGGGTGCATTTAAAAACCTTTACTGTCACACAAAATTGAGTGTTTGGTGGCTAAAGAGTATAAACAGCCGCAAGAGCACATGAAATAGCTATACATATTTTAATAAAGATACAGTAAAATAAAGTTTAATGTGTTAAATTATAATATTGTAATATATTTTATTAATTTATTATTATTATTATTATTATTATTATTATTATTATATTTGTTGTTGTTGTTATAGTAGTAGTACTAGTAGTAGTAATAATAATAATAATAGCTGTTAATCATCATCATAATTTCTGTACGCATTAATTTATTAATTTCTTCTTCTTCTTCTTCGTATTATTATTATTATTATTATTATTATTATTATTATTTTAATTTCTTTTTTATTATTATATGTATCAGGATGCTGTTGTAAAGCTGTGAAAGCACATTATGATGCACTAAATCCTGCTAATACTACAATAAGAATATATAATATCAGTGCATGTAAAATGGGTTAGTGCAAACTAAAAATGTGAAGAACAGAAAGTGAAGCATTGCAATCAATGAAACTGATGAATTAATTATGAATTATGAATTAATTCATTCATTAATACACACAACATGGGTCCTGTGTTCAGCGAACCTGTGTTCTAACTAACTAAGCAACCAAATAAATATCAATAAAAAACTATATATTTACATTTGTAATTTACTTTATGACTGTAATTAAAATTATAAGGACATGTAGACATTTTAAAGGAAATGAATCACCACATTAAATATATTTTTAAATTATTGATTGCTTTGTGTTTCTGATATGTAGTCATTCTGAACTGGAATCAGTTTACAAGAAAATGAGGGAGGAAAACTTTCTTTGACATTAATAAAAAAAAAGATCATCCAGGTTTCCTAGTGCACAGCAGCACCTTTTTATTCACAATGAAAGATATAAATTAGTAAAAGTATTCTGCTTAACAACATTTTGTAACTTCTGTATTTTTTGTTGCTGTTTTTAAATAAAAACCAATTATAATTTATTTACAAAACAAGGTTTCTGCTTCCCATTGCAATACAACTTGCATAAATTAATAGGCAACTGCCGTCATCATACAAAAATAAATATCAAATGTATTCCACTCTTAGTCGAGTTTACCAGCCCCACATGTCGTCCTCCTCCAGTTTATAGCCTTTACAAATAAAGTACAGATGAAGTAGAGACGCTCTGATCATGTCCCACACATGATGGCAATGAAGCAAACTACAGGGGGTCCTGAGAGAGTTTCCTTATGGTGAGATAACTACTTTATCCATAAATGCACAAGTCATCGGAGGGGGGAGGGGGGTTGGGGGGCAAAAAACAAAAAAGGAATATGCACCTCCATGTTTCCTCATGTCTCAGTGCCATATGGTTTAAGATCTAGTCAAGTGCTCTGCAGTCCTCAATGCAATCCGGTTTGGGGAGAGCTGGTGGGCTTTTTTAATACCAGCAGTGTGGAGGGGGGGGGGTGGTGATGGCTTTGTTCGCTTTGCTCAAAGCAACTGTGACACCTACCTGCAAACCAAGGAAACAAAACCTACATCAGTAAAAAACAAACAAATTAGATCTGTTTACAACAGTGTAGGAAACGGCACAGTAGCTGTTAGTGACCTGCCAGGGCCCTAGAGGCCGTCGAGTGTGTGAGGTACAATAGCCGTGAGTCAGGTGATGGAGACTGTATAGTAAGAAATGTATGGGAGGATGTGAGTGTGTTACAATGGTCAGTTTGCCCAGGAGATTGCAATTTCTGTGACTTACTTGAATGGTCTTCCTCGTCTTTAGCTTGATAGGTAAGACTGGGGTCCTACTGTGCACACTTCCGGGGAGTCTGCTGAAAACAAAAACCCAATTCAGAGAGGAGAAGCTAAGTGTGCAGTAGAATGCAAACAACACTGAACCTAGATTGGAATAAATGTTTTTTTTTTTTTTTTGCTGGTCACTTGACATCAAGGGCTTTGTTGGTTGATATTTGCTTGTTTAATAGAGAAGAGCCGTTACGCTCCTCAGTCACTAACGTATTGCACCTTTATTCTACAGTATTATGCAATAGGCTTAATACCTATACATTAGATCTGCACTGAAATGGGTTCAAACTACTGTAGAAAATAATGAGTGCACGAGTGATTGCCTGAAAAAAAGAACTTACCTTTTTTGGACTCTACATTCGAAGCTCTGAAGTGTTGCTCAGTCTGATTCTGGTTAGACTTTAGCAGGTGCTCGGACGTGTGTTTGTGAATGGCGCTGGCACTGAGCACAGTCTGTGGAAGTCCTTCATTAGCGGCCACTCCAGCAGAGCCGTAGCGCAGAATCCCTTGGCCCTGCAACGGGCTGAAGCTCCCATAGTTTGTGTAGTTGCTGTAAAAGGGTGAGGTGTAGTACAGCGGCCGTCCCAGGATGGAAGAGGCAGAGTACACAGGAGCGGCCGGAGATGTGCCGGAGGCCGTCGATGCCAAAAGACCCACAGCCGAGGGGCAGCTCTGCCCCAGGGGCTGCTTGGGGTCTGAGGTGGCGATCTCGGCCAAGGACCAGAGTTTAGGCTTGACTGTCTGGTTCTGGCCTTCTGTGGCCGTCCGACTGTCCAGGCATGCCTTGCTTTTGTTTCTGGAGTCCTGGTGGAGGTGGTGGTGGTGGCCCAGGAGCGGAGCCTCCACACCCATTAGGGGTGAAGAGGTCACCGGCTTGGGTGACAGACCCTGTCGCCGCTCCCCATGGCCTACGTCCAGATCATTCTCATCACATTTGTCCTTGGCATCGGGTCCAGTGCTGCAGACAAGATCACCAATCCTGCAAGTGACCTTCTCGCCATCGGACTCTACAGAGTGGTCCGTCAGGCCGTCCACTTGCAGACTGATGCCTGTGTGTGAGAGGAACAGTGCTGGTGTCAAAATCATTTTTACAATTTTACAATACACTCTGTAATACACATAAGAATGAATAGAAAATGTATAGTATATATTGTATGCAATTTGAATATTATGCATTCCAAATTTATATAGTTACTTGTATGTATTACTAAAATAAAACACACACACACACACACACATACACACACACACACACACACACACACACACACATATATATATATATATATATATATATATATATATATATATATAGACTAAAAGTTAGTATATTATTATTTATTTGTATATTATTTAATTTGTGTATAAATTTGCATTTTTTATATTTTTATGTTATTAATATATCAACGGTCATGCATATAATATATAATACACATAAAATATTTTTCGGATTTAAATTTAATTCATTTAATCAATTATATCCTTGATTCTCCTGTATTCAATGCAAAGACGTGGAGTGCGTGCCTGCATCTTCATCTAATAAGCATATCCATATTCCTTTACCTTCATCCTCAGCGGACGCTTCCTCGTTTTCCAAACTCTTCCCTGCTCGCTCCTCTTTCCTCTCGCCATCTCCATCTTCTTCATCCTCATCATCGCTCTTGTTCCTCGGCGCCCACGTTACCTTGTTCTCCTTCTTGAGTCTCCTCCTGGCGTTGGCGAACCATGTGGAGACCTGGGTGAGGGTCATCTTGGTAATGATGGCCAGCATGATCTTCTCGCCCTTGGTGGGATAGGGGTTCTTCCTGTGTTCCTGCAGCCAGGCCTTCAGCGTGGCCGTGGCGTCACGCGTGGCGTTTTTACGATACGTGGGGTCGTTCAGCTGGTAGGGGTAACCTGCCCCGGGGTAAGGGGCAAATCCCACTGCACCTGCTGCTGCTGCCAGACCCGCGGGGTGGGGGTCGTAAGGGGAACCCTGCAAAACATACAAACACGCGCTTTATACAACATCTGAAGTATAGAATTGCATATTATTATAATAATTAATGATAATATTAAGAATAAGTATTGCTATTATTAGCCGGAGTGGTGGCAGTAGTAGTCTTAGTAGCGTGGATAATCACATATATTTATCCGTGTGCAGACACGTGTGATGACGATAAATAATCCTTATTTTATTATTATTATTATTATTATTATTATTATTATTATTATTATTATTGTTGTTGTTGTTGTTGTTGTTGTTATTTACAAAGGGGTACTGTTAGCCATGATGTCTATCAGTGGCCTCTTTGAAATCCCATAACATAAATATTTTTATTTTTATAACTTCGATCATTTTTTAAATAATAATAATAATAATAATAATAATAGTGCCGTACGGGTAATCTAACGAAACTAACATTTTGTGCGCGAAAGTGTGCGGTTAATAATAATAATAATAATAATAATAATAATACTTATTATTATTATCTTCTATCGTTCATATATTTGTATATATTAACAAATAACATTGTTAATATAATGATTTTAATTCGTATTGTATGTTTATTGTTATATTTCTGTAGTAATATTTACTGCTTAAGTCATGTGAGGACTTTGTAGGTAGATGATGCTTGGAAAATGTTTCACTTCTACAAATGTTTTATACTTATATATTTATATATATATATATATATATTTATGTTCTTTTGTCTTGACAACTTGGTCATGCCGCAATAACCTTAACCATAAATGAACAGAAACGAGTGACTGAAATGAAAATTAAAACTAATAATAATGACGTAAACACTGTTGCGTTTATACAAGCAGCAAAATATTCAGTGGCATTAAATAAATAATAATAATTATTATTATTATTGTTATTATTAGTAGTAGTATTAGTAGTAGTATTAATAACAGATGCTTTTGAAATGCTTGACTAAACTAAAAACACCCGTTGAGTAATAAGTAATAATAATGAAGCCAATTACTGATTAATCCTCCAGTAATGATCAAATTGGGTGAAGAGCAGATAATAGAGAACTGCAGCCAGTTTCTATAATCGCTGCCTCTCTGCCTCGTTTCCTCTTTTCTTTTCTCTCTCTTTTCTTTGTGTGTGTCTGTACTGTAAATCCCATTAGCGCCTGCGCTGCGTGTTAAACTGCGCCGGTATCTTCCGCGCTCATGCGCTCTGCTCCCGCTCCTCCAGCTCCAACCCAGTCCTAACCCGCACTGCCCCCCCCCCCCCCCCCTCCCCTCCTCTCTCTCTCTCTCCCTGCCAGTCTTCTAAAAACAATTTATTTATAAATAAATCTAATTAAACTCATAAATGCATCACTCATTTACAGCTCCACATCACCCCACTGTACTGAACTGCGAGGACCTGCAGCTTTCTGAATTCCAGCGCCTGGTCAGAGCAGAGTCGCTCTTTATCTCTTTTTATTTATTCAGGTTAAAAACGGCGGTAGCGCCTTCTGCTGCAGCACGTGTTTACTTCCCTCCAGAAGTTTTCATGCTAAATCGTCCTGCGCCACACTTGACTTTCTCTGATCTGAGAAACACTCCTACAGCGTGTTTAACATGATGAGAACCTTCCTAAATGAAGCAGCTGCGCAGGAAACGAGCGAGCTTCCGACGTCCATCTCCACAATTTCACTGCTTTTAAAATTAGAATCAAAACCAATGACCCCTACAGATCTGCATGCATTTGCATTGCAAAGAAAACACACACACACACACACACACACTCTCTCTCTCTCTCTCTCTCTCTCACACACACACACACTGTCATACACAGGCGCACGAGCAAATTCCCACCATGCAAAATCCTATATAATCTCAAAAAAACGCAATTTTACTGTTTAATTATGTTGGTTTATTACTGGTGTTAAAAGCACAGCTGTAACTAATGAGCCTCGTAGACCTCTGAAATGACAGTTTCTGTTTACTATGTATTTATGCATATTAGTTTTTTTTTGCATTTTCTTTGCAAATGCAAAAATCGTGAAATCATATTATCCAATTGATTCGTTTTTAGATTATTACTGCTTTACAGACTTAAAACGAGCGACCATCCAAAATGTATGCAGATCCAAAGCGTGTCCGCAATTTGTATTTTTATCTGCTTTTTTTATACAGAAAATAAATAAATACAAAAATATATAAATATAAAAATAACTGGCCGCTATCCCTGATTTTCCTAATTTACATATTAAAATCCTAATATCTAAATTAGAAATGAATCCAGCAGCAATACTGACCTTCACACAAGTCGGAGACGTTTCTAATATATTGGCAAAAACCTACATCTATAATCTACATACATATTTCTATGTTAAATAAGCATATTCAGCATAAGTAGCTTCAGATGTTTAGCCTGAGATATTAATCCGATGTTGCCAGCGCTGACACACGTCGGAACAGTGAATATCTACATTTCTACATGCAATCTATCTTCAACGGTCATCCCCTCCTCGCTGACCCTCCCGCAACACTGTTTAATAGCAATCGTTGATTTTGTTTCATTTGATCTTTTTTAAAGACTCTTTCTAACACTCAGATTCAGAAGTTAAGCGCTGGCGATGAAGAACACGCGCGCGCGCATGCACACACACACACACACACACACACACATACACACTCATACACTCACAGGTCTGAGACGTGTTTACAGTTTCTATTCCTGATGCATCTACTTTAACAAAAACTACACATCCCCATCATGCACCCCCTCCTCCACCAATCCCACCCAAACGCCTGATTTCCCTGCTCTGAGGGTCGGTCTGGTTACCATGTAGGGTGGGAAGGCGCTGGCCGGGTCGGTCGAGTAGGGCAGCGGACTGGAGAAAGCGGCGGATCCGGGATAAGGGCTGAAGGCGGACCCCGAGGACGAGCAAGAGGAGGACGAGGAGCATGATGACGAAGAAGAAGAGGACGACGAAGACGAGGAGGACGAAGAGCGGAGCAGGTCGTCGCTCCTCGCCAGAGCCTGAGCCCCGTACGCGGGGCAGGAGTAAAGCGCCAGAGAGGCAGGGGGCTGGTACAGGTACCCCTGAGGGTAAGACATCCTGGGGCCAGACGAACAGAGGGTCTTCACTTCAAAACACAGAGAGCCAGAAATGAAAGGAAAATAATAAAAAAAAAATAAGAAAGAGGAGGAGGAGGAGGAGGAAGGAGGAGAGCGCGCTATCGCATGTAAAGAGAGGGGATGAGAGCGAGAAAGTAAGGAGAAAAATGGAGTGGAATGGAAGGAGGAGGAGGAGGAGAACTGGAGCGGGGCCGCAGCAGCGCGAGCATGGGACACGCGGAGAGGAGAGAGAGCAGTATGGGAAAAAACATACACACACAAATACACACACACGCACACACACACACACACACACGCAGCCCAGAGCAGAGCCGAGCACAGGAGAGGAGAGAGGAGAGGAGAGCTCATCAGGAGGAGGAGGAGGATCTCCGCCCCTCACTCTCTCTCTCTCCCTCTCTCTCTCTCTCCCTCACACATACACACACACATGCATGCTTACTCTCTAGCTCACTCACTCACTCACTCACTCACTCAAAAAAAAAAGAAAAAAAACGGGCTCGTGCAACGATACACATATATTTACGCATATATTTATCTTTAAAACGGACATATTAATATATAATTGAATGCTATAAAAAACTAAATAATAAAGTAAACATATGCCGCGTTGTTGTGTACCACTTCAATCAATAAAACTGTTATAAATGAACAATTTGAGCTGTTATGAAGTAATAAAGTAACGCTAACTGGCTTGCATTTCGTGTGCGCGCGTTGGCGAGCGCGAGCGTATAAAGTCCACCACGCGCAGTCAAGTTGAGGACGCGTGACATTTTATAACATATATTTTTACGGAAGATAGATAACGGACATTTTAATAAAAGATAATAACCACACACACACACACACACACACACACACACACACATATATATATATATATTTATTATATAAATACTGTAAACACGGCGCGCTACTGAACTGCCTGTGACTATAAAGACCCGTTTTACATTTAGTTGCACAGTTGTCTCTTAAAAAACAAACAAACAAACAAACAAACAAAACAATCAGCAGCACACTCACACACTCTTTTACCTCCCCCGCAATTCCGTCAGCTAAAGCATGGCAGTAAATGATTTGTGGAGGGAGAGAAATTAATAAAATGGGCAGTACATTGTGTTGAAGATGAAGCTGTTTGAACTATAATGTAAAATAGTGGGAATGCCTTAATTACTGCTTATCAGCGACACTACACAACAAGTAATGTTTAAAAAACACGTGAAATAGTACTGCATAATATATATTTACACACACACACACACACACATATATATATATATATATATATATATATATATATATATATATATATATCATCTCATCATAACTACCATCTATTTTGTCTAATGATAGCGCGCGACTACGTCGTCTTAATGGGGGATCCCATCCCGCATCTAAACAGAAGCGTGTTAAAGCTGGAGAGGCTGGATTGACTCGTCAGATGGTTCTGTTGAGCACAAACAGAGGATTATAAAGTTGCCCAGGCTGCACGGCAGGGGGCAGTAGGGGCCTCTGGCACGCGCAGGCAGGCAGGCTGGGGAGTCCGGGTTAAAGTTTAGAGGCCAAAAAAAAAAAAAAAAAGAAAGAGAGAGAGAGAGAGAGAGAGAGAGAGAGAGAGAGAGAGAGAGAGAGAGAGAGAAAGCCGCGCGCGTTCCCCTCAACCCCAACCCCAAATCTGTGATATTTCAGTCCCTGCAAAACAGGATGGAGCTGCTCGAGTCTCAGCATCAGTTACAATTAAAACAGCGCAGAGTCACGAAGAAAGCTCTTAAACACCAAATTACGGCATGAAGGAGAAAGTAAGTAAGAACAGGCTTGAATGACCAGAAGTACAAAAATAAACCCAGTGTCTTACAGTGGAATAACACACTGACACAGTGCAGGGACAGGCAGATTTACTGTGTTCAGCCGCGTGTTATGTACACACAGCAGGTGCAAATGAGCCTGTATTTGTTTACAGGTCAGTTAGTGATGGTGGCCAGTGGAGTTAGTGCTTACTGTCCAGCGTACTGTAAAGGGTTTAATGGGGATTACTTATGATAATGGTTTATGCCAGCATGAAGGCTGTTTTTTGTGTAGACAAATACATAGTCAAAATAACAGCAACAATAATGACCATAATAACAATAATACAAATTCTAATAATAATAATAAGTATAATTAGTATTTCTATTAGTTTGTTTTCTGCCACTATTGCTGTTGTTTTGTATAGTATTGTATTGTTTTATAACAGTATCAATAACAGTGTCAATATTATTATGATTACTATAAATACTAATATTATCAATACTGCTACCTTATTATTATTATTATTATTATTATTATTGCTATTATTATTATTATTATTATTACTAATAATACTATTGCTACACTATAAGAAACACTAGTGTTAGTACTGTTGTTTTGTTAAACTGCTGTGTGGTTTTTGTGTACAAAGTTACCCCCCCCAAAAAAAGTTCTCATCCATTCCTTAAATACGTTTACATCTTACGCCATAAACAAACATGACGGAGTGCAAAATGCTTGAGGTGCAGTTTCCAATCATAAAAAGGCAATACAATCAGCTCCATTTCCCAATAGTATATTCACTCATTAGCCTTTTAGGCCATTGATCAAGGTTTACTGACAAATTCTGTAATTATATGAGTCCTTATGCTCAATAAAGCTGATTAAATTGGGGGCAAAAGCACACACACACACGCACACTTATGCATGCACACACACACACACACACACAAGCACACTTATGTACACACATACATACACACAGCTCCTTACAGAGTCAGATTTATGATGCACTCCATTGAGTCTGATAGAAGGAAACAACTAATGATTTTTCATATTTTTCTTCAAACTTGTTTACTCTGGGAAACTCCAGTGTCAGTGTAACTGCTGCTGCTGTGTGTGTGTGTGTGTGTGTGTGTGTGTGTGTGTGGAGGTGAAGGGGATTATTACCACTCACTTTTGATGAGACAAATTGCTCAGTATGACTTCAGTGGCCAAAGGCTACACGCTGATGTTATGTTGCTTCATTTACCCTTATGACTAAATGATTATTGATTTTATATTTCAAAGCTTTAGAAATGGGAAAATCAGGAGGCCGCTGGGGATTGTTTTATTAACTTATTTCTTGCAGGCATTATTCTGTTTGACCTACTGCATTGTGTGTGTGTGTGTGTGTATATATATATATATATATATATATATATATATATATATATATATATATATATATATATATATACCTCTTTGTGGGAGCCAAATGTCCCTAGGTTGATGGGTAGCTTGAAAATTTTTATGTTATGGGGACATTTGGCTGCTCATTTGGCTGCCCCCCCCCACCGTACCCTACACTCATACACAAGAACATGGAAACACCCCAGACACCCCACAAAGGCAAGGAATACACACATGCGATCTGGTGCGAGAGGGGTCATGACCGCTACTGGTACCACCACAGTTGCAAAAAAAAAAAAAAATCCAGATTGCTTTATATAGTCATAGAGTGCAGAAATCAATAGAGTCAGAAATGGCCCAGCCGCGGCTTTCTGTCCAGGATCAGCTCGGAGACAAGCCCTGCTTTGAGCCTGTCGGTGTGAAAAGCCGTCTTCATCACCCTCCTCTCCTGCTACAGCCCTCACCTTTGTGTTCACATCCAGGACGCCTTTGTAGCCCCGTCGTGGATTTCAGAACTGGAGCAACGCAACCACGTCCTCAGAGCGAGCGAATTAGAGAAAAGGGAGCGTTACGTATTCCGCTCACTTCAGCGGAGGACCTGTATTCCTTCTTTTTCTTTCTTTATCAGCCGAGCTGTGTGCAGAGAGGAGGTCCTTGGGGAGAGAATATAAGGTAGCCAAGAATGCCCCTGTATTAACTTACATTTTCTTTGAACACGGCAAACATTTGCTTTGAACTTTTCTTTGAATGTCTGTGAATCCCAAAATGTAGGGAGAAAGACCGTAGAGAATGTGTGTGTGTGTGTGTGTGTGTGTGTGTCTGTAGGCACCTTAGCAATCTTTACTCTTATTTCATCATGTTCCTACAACAGATCTGAAAAAAGAACCTTTATAAAAAAAAAGAGGGAGAGAGAGACAGAAAGAGAGAGAGAGAGAGAGAGAGAGAGAGAAAGAGAGAGAGAGAAAAGGGGTGTAATATCACAAACAAATGAGCCAAAAAACAGAGCGAACATGAGTGCAGATAAACACAGCAAACAAGCAATTTGTCGGCGGGTTAATTTATGGATTTCTGTGAGATGCTGGTGCAGGGTGGAGATATTGCTCTGCTCAGCACTGACACCCTGTGCATGGTTTGGGGCGATCCGCCGGGTTTACAGAGCGAGGGAGGGGTGTATGGGAAGGAAAATATGTGTGTGTGTGTGTGTTTCTTTGCTCTTCGGCGATGGGCCCTGCGGGGAGAGGTAAGGCAGCAACAGTCTTCATGTGCAGGGGCCTTCTTCTGCCAGTCCCTCTAATCAGCAGCCCTCCATGTGCTTGGCAGCACATGGGGTTTCGAATCAACCCACCCTACCACTCCCCTGGAGCCCCATCCGGGCCACCTCCGGGCGAGCCTGGGACTCGGGTATGCCATGTAGTGCGATGTCCCTCGTCTCGCTAGCAGTGCTTTCTTGTCGAGTGGAGTCACGAAGCGCTGACGCACACTGGTCCAATTTGTTTAACATGCCACACGGAGCCATGCATGTTCGAGGAAACAGTTTGGGGGTCGAAAGAAACAAGAAATACTGAGTTAATGTTTTTGAAGATGTTTTCTTTCCCTGTTTTTGCGGTCTCTGGAGGGATTTGTTGTGAAAGTGGCAACATGGTGTCAGCCTTCGGGTTGGTCTGTTCCGTATTGAGCAAAAGGGGTTTTCGCCTTTTGGAAAAGGGGACACTTTCTTTTTACTGTCACTGAAATTCTTAGTGTTAACCAAAAATGAGGTACAAGTGATAAGAGAACAGAGTAACACTCACAATTATTTCGGGTAACATGATGCTCCTGAAGTTCCACAACAGTCTGACTAAATTGCGGTAAAATTTGGGTTAAGGGAAGGTTGAGTTGAATGTGTTCAATATTTAGTTGAAAACCAGGTGAGACAGGTGTCTGTAAAGCATCTGCAATGAATCATCAAAATCAAACCTTATCATATTTGCAAGGTAACATTTTCATTTGCATTCCCTCAAGTTACGATTAACTTCTAAGTAAATTCTAAGTCTTATTAAATTAACAGTCTAATTAAATCACTCTAAAATACCCATCAGGTTCTAGCTCATAAGCTGATTGCTCTGTATAGAACCACAACAATTTAAAGAACCGTTTGATTGCTCAAATATTTATTTGTCTGGCTAACTGGTTCTTCAAATGCAAAGGAACCCTAATTCAGGTCTTTTATATTCTTTATATAGGGTTCTGATAAGCACCAAAAGGGTTCCACTACTTAATTCTGCTTAGAGTGTATATAAGACTCTTCCATCTTGTGTATGTATGCTATCTGTTAACTCTATAAAACCGAGCTGAATATTTGACTATGGGTGAAAAAAAAAAAGGTTTATGAAACTGCAAGGACTCACAACTACATAGTCTAGCAAAGCACAGCATTGCAGCTAGCATACCTAGCATAGCTTTTAGCCATGTAACAAGAACTTTTGGAATAATTCCAGAGTGTTACTGGATCGTGTTGCTGGGTCCTCTCTTCGTTCTTTCAGATGTCCAGTCAGCACAGTGCAGCATTAGCTACCTCAGAAGATTGTAGTAGGGTTTGGTAGAATTAGCTCGTAGTCTTGCACTCGGCTAGCGCCTGCTTTCCTCTTTTGCGCTTCCCTGGTGCTTCAGCAGATTGACTAGCTTTAGCTTTGGTATTTTTAGCCTCACTTTCATATACTCCAAACATAGCAACTGCATGTAGTATTTTCTGCATGTAAGAGTTTCTCTAGTGGGCTGGATGTATCATTTTAATGGTGTAAAAGTCAAGACTGTTATGTAACAGTTTTGAGGTTTTGGATTTGGTCTGTTTTGCAGCTCTGTTTTACGTACATGTTTTTTGCTCACTGTTGAAGGGTTCATGGTATGTCACTGCCATTAATTAATGTGAGATATTGGGCAAATTCTCAAAACAACATATACAAAAAGTGATATGGTAGTAATATACAAAAAGCATGGACCCGTGCTTCAGTTCCTCACTCTCACAACCCCATAACATCCATATTAGTAGCAGAATATTTCATTGTAATTACAGAATAATACATGTTAATATAAATAACTACATAATGAGACTGGGGGTTTAGGGGTTTAAGTATGCACATGATTAAGCTTAACAGGGCTGAGGTAAGCATTAACACAGAAAATGATTTTCACTGTTCAGCAATTTGTCTGTGACAACGTGCCTTTAATCTGTGAGGCCTTGTTCATTTAACACATCCATAAAATAGAGTAGGTGACAGCCTAGAGCCATAAAGACCACAGCTTACTAGGACTTTGATTTTGACATTTGTTTGGTCTGTATAGTCGGGTATACAAAACACAACTGTATGTACCCTCTTATATTTCGTGATAACGTGTGATATTTTGCTGAGCCAAGCTGCCGGCGTTAATCATCCTCACCTGCGCTTTACCTTAGGCGACATTAAAATGTTTTCATTGGACGGCTTATCCACAACTGTCCGAAGGGGGATTAAAAAGAGAATCATGACGGAGAATAATTATTTTCAAATATTTGCTGGGGCCAGGATTCAGGGCTCGAGTGCTTGGCGGCCTGCTGATATACTGTGTTTTAATGATTTAAATTATCCGCTTTCGTTGGCTCTGCTGCGGCTAATCAATTAAGGACATGAGAGCTATTTGTCACAGAGGTAAAACCAAGGTCTCCACAACAAAGCACGCTGCAGCCCGAAACCACATGACCTACGTGTTAAGGACCGCAGTTCAAACAAGGTAGGCTGACTTTCTTAGCGCACTTAGCAAGGGGTGGAGAGAGAGAGAGGGAAAAAAAACACACTGCTGTGGATTTTAACATGTCAGTTGGGTTGTGAATCCAACTTAGCCTACATGAAAGCTTTAATACCCTGGTCCCAGATGCGAAAAATAACTATCAGCTATTAATGATCAGTAACAAGATCAGTGCTTCTCAACCCCTCAGCTCACGCTAAACCCTGCTAATCCAAACAGCTGTGTTTTGGTCAGACACACCTGAGTCTGTTCATTAAACTCCCCACTTATGCCTTGAAGGACTAAACCAGGTGTTCCCGAGCTGCAGTTGCTTACTTTGAACAATCCAGCCTTAGGATGAGGTAAACAAAAACGGCAAATAGAGCGTGCGCTAAGTCTTAGTAAGTGCTGCTGTATAGAAGCCAAGCTCCTGTCTTCTTTGATTCAGTGCCATGGTTTTCACAAATCTCAAGATTTCACTGTCCAGTGCAAACATCCTCGGGCGGTTGAAAAGCCCAAAAACAGAATCCAGTCAAATATCTGCAGTCAAGCAGCCCATCCTGAGACACATTAAGGTTTGTGTGAAGATCTGTGAAACTCTTTCTCCAAGCCTCTGTTTGCTTCAGCGTTGGGTCCTATGGGAACACGCCTAATCCATGTCATGTAGCATTAAGCCACTTTTCCCATTCATCTGTCTCTCGGAAGTGCAAGTACAAAGGGAGGTACGAAAGGACAGAAGAACCACAAATTATAGAAATTACGCACTGGACGGATCTCCTCGGCGCAGCTTTCCAGACAGCCTGAGTGATGAGCCAAATGAATCACCTGAAATCAAAGGGTAATAAAAGGAGACACAATGAGGCCCAATTTGAAATCGCTACCCCTCCTTTCAGCCCGTCCCATAACCAAGGGGTCAAGGCAGATAGAGTTCCCCAGAAAGAGGCTGTTGACAGCTAGCGTCAGTAGACTTTGTAGGCATTGTGCAGGACCTGATAGGGTTACTAGCGGCTAATCCATGTTGACCTCACTTGCTTTTTCTTTTCCTTTTTTTTCCCCTCTCTTTTTTGAACGAGGATGCTTTTGTACAGTTCGGACAACTGAAAAGGTATGATGATACTGACATATAACTATCAGCGCAGGTCTTGCACCAAGTCTTTTGTGGAGTTATCGGGTTGCATGTCTGGGACTGGAAATAAACAACGTTTGAGCGTAGGCAAGGTGACATTTAAAGTGGCTCGGGAAAGGGTGTGTTTGTAGCGCTAGGTTCAAAAGGTCAGCCAGGGAGTGGGGAGTGTTTCGATGACTTAAAAGAAAACCCTATCGCGATGAAATGTTAGGGCAGCAGACGCGAACGCCGCATGAAAATGCCACGACAGAAAGAGGAATGTTGGCACACATTTATTGTTGCATTAAAACTAAACTTTGAAGTTGAGAAAGCTGTGTAAACACAGGCACATCCACAAAGATGCAGAGCAAGAGACAGAGACGGTGGGGGACCAATCAAAGCCTCATGTTTTGTGGAATCAAAATAGAAGAGTGTATTTTCGGCCTCAGGTTCCTATGACCTCTTTTCCTTTACCAACAAAGCTGCAATGAAATACATCGCTTTCTCAAAGGAGACGACCAAAGTCTTTATTTACGCCAGTTCAACTCACAATCATGTTGGCATTTCCTTCATAAATCATAAATCATAAAGAAAAAGTCTATATTTCTGTCTGTGGACTGGACACTCTTTGCTTAACCAAGGTGAGCGGCAGTTCTACGTGAATCTGTGACATGGAAGAACACACAAGAGAGATAAGTGTCAGCACGAATGGCCCTGGAACGTCACAATCATGTGGTTAGAATGTGAAAGAGAGAGAGAGAGAGAGAGAGAGAACATATTGTTGCATGTTCTGAGCTCACCTCCACCTGGAGGATCTCTGGAAGAGGCCATGGCCAAGGCAAACTGGAAAGAGAATGGAATTCCCATCCCCTTAACGTTGAAATCCAGCCAAGGCCAACAGAATGATTACTGGAGATGTCAGGTGACAGTCCAACCCTTAGCCATCACAAAACTGCTCCAGCTCTCTTCGAAATTGAGGGTGGATTTTTCTACAATCCGACAAGCTGGCAGGACAATATAGGCATTTCATTTCTTGCTCTTGGGCACAAATTGGCAGGAAGCGTGAGGCCTCCTGCAGGATGCTTGTTGTTGATATGTGCCACGACAGCACTGAAATCCAACCATATCAGCTCACCCTGAACTGAGACCGTGGCTTTCAGAAGGTGAATAGCACCTTGCATATGAAAGAATGTTAAGCACAAAATATGAACAAATGCGTGTCTATACCTTTATTTTACTTTTAAATGAGGTTTCTCTTTTTTTCTATTTGGTGTTGTTCTGATAAAGCTGCACAAAAGCCATTAAATGATGTTTATTATGATGGCACCTTTAGGAAATTAATGAAAAAATAAAACAAAAAAATGAAACCCTAATAGAAAAATAGACCGATGTCAAGCGATCCTTTTTTACACACCATCGGGAGTCTCTAGCTTTAGCTATGCAGACTTCATTTGTGATTCACTACAAAATCTAAAGCCTTCCTTGACTTGCACACTCTGTAGAACTGTGTAGCATTTGCCTACGCACACTAAATGTACCCTATAGCTGTAAGCAATGCTATTCGGGGTGTGTAAACAGTAATTATACAGCGCCTATTCCATTAATCTGTGCAACACCTTATCTTCCTTGGTTAGCCTGGCGCACAATGAGCTTGGCTGTTCAAAGTGTTCAATATTATGCTGTTAATTTTGTGTTCTACGTTTGTCCTGGTAGCGGCGAGACTCGCCAGTGCTAAATGTCAGGAGCAAGCGCTCATTGATCCACGATCAAAGTTTGGATAGGGGCCATTTGCACGTTCTGAGGCATTTACAGGTCTCGCTGTGAGGCAAGAGAAGTGATAAATTCCATTTAGTAGTGGTTCACTGAGGTATCGACTAGCTCTGAACATAGAGCCGCTGGAGGAAACGCACCATCCAGAGCAGCGCAGGAGATCCGGCTAATTGGAAATACAGTTTACGTGTGTGGTGCATGCAATTAAATTGGTCCAGCTTTCAGGGGACAACTAAAGGTTTAATTCAGCGACCTCTCAATTCAAGTCTCTGAGAAGTCAGATTAAAAAAAAAAATTATAATAATAACAAAAAAAATATGTGAGGAAAAGAGCTGGGCCTAGGTATTGGCCAGTGGTCAAGTTGGACTGGCCCAAGGGGAAGGAAGTGCTTATGCAATGTGTTGCAGCTTCTGTTCGAATTCTATGATTAAGTGAGTAAATATTTCCCAGATTTGTTGCGAGAGGAGGCTGTCGGTTTATTTATTCATAACGTGGGCATGAATAATTTAATGGTCAGCAGTTTCGACTGGGGTGGAGGGGAGGAGGAGAGAAGGGATCATTATTGTGAGTTGGGGTAAAGGCTCGTGATGGGGCTCTTGGCTGCGGTCCATAAGCAGTGACAGCAGCACATGGCCGTCTCCTTCACACATGGTAGCAGCACTAAAGCGAACAATGAGTCCGGAGATGGACGATTCATCAGGGAGGCCAGTAAACGTGTAGGAATTAGTAAAATAGTTGGGCACATGGTGCAGATGGAGCTAATTTACAATATTTTTTTATTTATTTTTTTTTTTTACAAGGAACTGGAACCAGGATGCGAGTGGCATGTTACAAGACTTCAGTGTTATATGATCAATGCACCTATGACAGCCTGAGACAAAGACAGAGACTGTGTGTGTGTGTGTGCCTTTGTGTGTATGCATGAGTAGAAGCACTATGACTTCAGAGAGAAACCTGAGGAGGCATGAAAAAGCAGCTCGTTTTAAACTGATGAAGTCAGAGAGGTCCTTAACGGTTCTTGGACACTCCCAGCTTTTGTTCTACGTCACCTCTTATCACACCTGAGCTAGAATTCTCCAGCCCTGTGTCACCCGGATCAGGTATGTTAGCAGCTAGAACAGATAGAAAATGTGGACTGGCTCTGGTTTCACAAGGAAAGCGCTGGGAACCTCTGACTAACAGTAAATAAAGGCACTTTTACACCCTTAAAAGCTGTTCTTTAGGGGTTCTTCACTAAAGACAATCACGTGATCATAAATGAGCACAAACACTTTGAATGTATACATGGTTCTTTGCATGGCAAATAAATGGTATTTTTTTCTACATTGTTTTCCATTGTGTTTCATAATTCCTAGTGATTCCTAGTAGAATAAGGACTGTTTTTGAGACATCTGTCCAAAAATGTCATTTTTTTTAGCAACAAATGACTCCTGATTTCTCCTGAATGACTCCTCCATTTGTGCCTAACATGACCTTTGTCAGGTCGAAGTCAACTTGAAATCAAAAGATTTAAAACTCTGTTAATTATTCTCCTTAGTCATATGGGCCCAAATCATCACATCAAGACAAATTCTTTCTTTTTCATAATCTGTGACTAAATACATGTTTTGTGACATGATTTCTTTTCAAATTAAAAATATTAAAGAAAAAGGGCTGATCATGCCTCTGTTGGAGTAACTGTCTCCACTGTCCACATAGGCTTTCTACTAGATTCTGGAGCACTGCTGTAGGGATGATCATCCCCAACTCCCAATTCATTCCAGAAGTATTGAATGGAGCACCATGATTTCAGAGAACACAGTTCCACTGTTCCACAGCTTAATGCGGCGGGCTTTATACCCCTCTAGCCCACACCTGCCATTAGGCATGGTGCCAATAGGTTCATGTTTATCTGCTCCTATTCTATTGGCAGTATTTCTTTACAGAGACTAGACAGGCTTTGTGTGTTTGTACCATTTGCACATCAGTGTCAGCAATAGGTAGTAGCTAAACACATTCATTAGAAGGGCTGTCTACAAACATTTGGACTTACAGAGTACATATAGTGTATTTGACCTCTCCCTCTTAATAATAATCATCTAATAATCTAATAATAATAATCTCCCAATGAAGGCCAGCTAGTTCAGAGAGCCTTGCTTACGTGTTTCACTCGGAAATACATTAAAATACGCTGACTTTAAAGGGTTTAGTAGTGAGTGAAGGAAGTGTACTTACTACTGCAGATACTGGACACATACTAGATTTCTTTACAGAAGTGAGAAGTAGAAGCTTTTGCTCAGATCACAGTAAATTCAAAGGGCAACACTGTGGTGTGTTTGCGCTCACATTTCACTCCAAATAATACAAATCCTGAAAACGGACATTCAGGTAATCATAATAGATTTAATCTTGTCGTGTTACATTCTTGCTTAGTGTCTTTCTGTGTGTGAGAGAGAAAGAGAGAAAGAGAGAGAGAGAGAGATGGTGTACCTCCCTGAGTGCCAGTCTGCATCGCCCTGAAGGTTGATTGAGTTTTCAGCTCTGTTATCTGTGTAATGTTTGATGGAGTGGCCTTGATAAGTGCTACGAGAGCCCAGACGGAGGACAGCGAGGACCGCCAGTGCCTGATCATCTCATCAGCTGACCCTGTCTGTTGCCATAGCAGCACATTTTTAACCTCTGGAAAGATAGCTCAGGTGATGACAGTGGGTTATGATCTACTCTCTTACTCTCACTGTCTCTCTCACTCTGTCTTTCTCTCTTTTCCTCCAGTATATCATAAAGACTTATCCAAAAACAAACAAAAAAATCCTTAATGTCAACTGATCATTATATGCCTTTTTTTCTAGCAACTGTTTCAGATTGGACAGAAGCTTTACAAAACATCTTTGCTAATCAGTGTTGAGCTTCCTGTTTAAAATGCTGCACTACCTACATAAACTGTATTGTTATATCTGACGGAAACTAGGTGGGGTGGAAATGTCAGTGGATTAGACACCATGCTAACTTTATCTCAATTATGCTACAGTTTTCACATTTTATAAAGCTTGTCGCTATGAAGGAACAAATAGGTGGGCGGAGCATCGGCAAATGCATTAACCTACATGTGCTTTCTCAAATAAATTGCTCAACCCGTCTTCAGTGATCTTCAAGAAAGCACAAGTCAGATGCCTCCTGTACGCATTACAGTAAAGACATTACCATAAACGCTGGCAGTGCAGGTGTCTTGACGAGAGCGGTTAGACACTGCAGTAATGTGACTTTGGCTCCCTCTGAAAGCAGGCTTGTGTTGTGCCTGTGCCCGCTCACACCCAAACGCCTGCCAGCATGGCGCACGGATGGTGGAGGCCGATGCCCAACTGGCAGCCTCGTCTTGGAGAATGCCCCTGGATCACTGGTGAACAATCCTCTTAACCAACCCAGGGGCCTGTTTTTTTATCAGTCACAGCAGAAGTGAATAATACTGGTTTACTCTTGTTGGATATGAGATTCGATTCATTTCGGACCGAGTTTCAGCCTTTGAAATAAGACGACACCCCGTGATAGTCTCGGAGCTATTGCGTTTGGCTAAATTTATGCAAAACCATGCTGGATTTAGCTGGTCACTAGCTCGCTCTAGAGCGATAGCGATTTACTCTATAAGTGAAAACACATTGTGATCTAGATATGTGTACTCTTGTATAGTCACGAATTCTGACAATCAGGCCCACATCAGCTTTTGCACACCTAGCACGCACAAGAGGTTCATTAATTCTGTGCTAGGTTCCTTGTTTACCATTCTTTACTGCAAAGTTGTAACTTCTCAAAACTTCAACAACTTTGCAGTGGCTTCTGGTCTTCTTGCATATTTGTTGAACAGTGTAGCTAGCTAGCAGCTGAGCTTCTTAACTTGTTTATTGACTTTCTCTAATTTCTGTTTGTAAAGACTAATGGTTATCTTGTGTTTAGACAAAATGCTTACTTTTGGGATGGGGATTTTAACAGATTTAAAGATGCCATAGAATGAAAAAAAAAACTGTATATTTTTTTATTTTTTTTGTTTCTTAATTTCATCAGATTTTCACCCATTTTGGACCGCCAATTACCCAACCCATACATACTCACCCCCCTCCATCGAATGCGATGCCCCTGACACTAGTGAGGGCGGACCAACACGTGCATGTGTAGTCAAGCCAGTGGCGGCCACAGCAAAACGATGCATGGACAGAGAGCGCCATTCACCCACCCGGGAGAGGACAAGGCCAATCCTCTGATCTTAGGGACAGCGTCTTAGTGACGTCTTAGAGTTTTGTACATGGAAGTGACATACTGGGACCCTCAAACCCAGCAAACTGGAACTTTACCTTGATTACAAAAACCCAGAACTGTTACATAACAGTCTTGACTTGATTTTATTTATGCCCACAACACTTGCCCACTAGCGAAATCCTTTCAGGCTCTAACTTTGAAAGAATATGCTTTTTGCCACTTTTAGTTTTCGGAGACAATAGACACTCTTTAGCTCTAGTAGCCAATTCTTTTTTTTATACAAGCCCACCATGAAAGTCAGTGGGTTTCATTTGAGGCAGCATATCATGTTTTTTTTTTTTTATTGAATGTGTAAAAATGCATTTTTGCCCCAATAAAAGTCAAATAATAGCTTAAAATGCATTCTATGCCAAAATTAAAATCTAATTTCTGTAAAGTGACTTTAAAGAACTGAGTATCTCACATGCTGCATGCTTCAGAAGATCGCCCCCTGCCTGCCATCTGGTGTGCTACACAGAAATAGCCATGATCCAGAAGTAGTGAGCAGTAGATGGATTTTGACATTCATTTCCTGCACCCAGAAGATAATCATGTCTTTTTCCTCTGAAACCTGGCAATGGGACATTTCTCCTTTTCCAATACGTTTTGAAATCATAAACAATAGCCTCTACTTGCCCCGAGCCCTTTTATTTAAGTCTGATGTATCTTGTGTGCAGAGGGGATCAATAGAACGGAGGCTCTTTCAGTATGGTTTGCCTGCTGTGATATTTGTCTGTCACTGATGACATGCCATCCCTCGTAGGAAATTTAGGCCAAAACATAGCTATTGATCCAGTCATCCCTGATGGATATGCTATTACTGAGGAAAGCTGTGGCGAGTGAAAGAGAGAGAAGGGTTTCAGTGCTGGGTTTCTATATTTTCTGTGGCTTATATTTCTGTTTTCATTCCTTTGTAATGACTTGTCTTCTGTGGTTAACTTCTGTGGAGACTGTTCAGACTGTACAGTAGTGCTGTATTGATAACGGAAGAAAATACGGTAATGAAATTGGATGCTGTTCTAAGATGCTTAAATGAAAAGGTGCATAAAAAATGAATATGAGCAATGCATAACCTTAGTGGACACAGTTCATCTAGTGTGTGTCCATCAAACACAGAGTAACATAATTACAGAAAATCTACGTGTCTTGGACACAACAGGAAAAAATAAATGTGCACAACAGTATAGTGCATCTCTGTTCACGAACACACACACACTGTCACACAAGTCACACGGTAACCTACACGGCTTGCACATAGACCTTATTCAGCAACATTTATTTGAGTGATGCCACGAGAGGTAACCCTTCTGGATTGACAGAAACAGGCGTCCAACCACAAAAATGCCATTCCGCTTCATTCAAAGGCCCACAGCAGTGGGGAAATGTGGCCGTTGTTTTAGCTGGGGATAAAATCTCAGGAGACAAATTTCGTTTAAGAGACCAGCGTCTCTTAAAAAACCATCAGCACCAATGCAACCCTGCGGACTGTTAACCTCCTATAATACGAGACCCCCCGACAAATCAAATTCAGGATGTGGGGGAGGAACAAGCAAGCTTTATCAGAAAGCAGGCAGCTGCGCTCCAGCGCCAGCCTCGGCCCCAATCTGCTTGCTCTCCTTTACAAGGCGATGGCGCTATGAAAAGTCCAGCTAAGTAGTTAATCCTGTACTTTGGCGGAAGTAAAAAGTAAAAAAAAACTGGGGGTGTGTAATGAACGAGGCCAGGACTCAGGAGCTGTGGTGAGCGTCAGATGGAATCAACAACATTGATTGTGTTAAAACACTTGGCACCCTAACAATGAGCCTGTATTCTATGTTCTGTGCGATGTCCCTCTAGCAAGAGAGCCTCTGATCCCTTATTTCTACAAAAAACATCTGATGTTCCAACTTCCAGAGCCTTGCATATTCCCTTCATTTGCCATTACAGCTACCTGGCAACATTAAAGGGCTAGCAGAACATAATTAGATTAGATAGGCAGTAGAACATTACATTTACACGTTTCTAGTCCAGAAGTATTGGGACACTTTCTTGCTCATTTTTTTTTTTTTTTTTTTTCTTTAGAAATTAAGGGTATTAAAAAAGAGTTTATCCTGCTTTTGTTGGAGTAACTATTTCTACTAGATTTTGGAGGAGCACTGCTGTAAGAATTTGATTGCCTTCAGTGACAAGAGTGTCAGTATGTTGGATGATCCCCACCATACCTAATTCTCAACTCCCCAAATCATCCTCACTATCATTCCAGAGAATAGAGTCCTATTCTATTTGCAGTACTTCCCTACTAGATAAGCTGCTTTTAGTAGCTGCATGTGCACATCTGTGTCAGCAATGGTTGCAACGGAATGCCTTCATTAGGAGGGGTGTCTATAAACATTTGGACATATAGTGTAGCTATAAAGTAATACTAGCTTATGTTCCATCAGTTAGCACTGTGCAAACTGCATACCATCAATCTCTCGGACAACAGTACAAGGTTAAGGCTTTAAGGATGTCTTAAGATTAGCTTTGTGACATTTAGGCCACACCTACTTCCTTATCAAATTTGAGTACAAATTTGTACTCAAGCACTAACCAGATACAGATTATAGGCATTGTGCTACACCCCTAGAGTTGTACACTGTCCGAAAGTGCAATAAGCATAAGAATACTTGATCACTTACCAATGGGCGCAATGCTTATTTGTAGGTGCATAAGATGACTTCAGTAGGTATCAGGTTTGTGTGTTGATAATTAGTGTGTATTGGTCTCCGTTACTTGTAAGCTACAGTAAAAGCAAAGTTATAGACGTAAATGTCAGGCGTTAAACATGTCTTGGTTGATTGAGTGCATTGACTAAGGAGAAAATTGTGTCAATTTGAGCCACATTATCACTTAAATATTAATAGAACCAATTGAGTTTCATTTATAGGCACGTAATGAATATGGGGTAGGTGGCTGAAGTGGGACGCTCAGAAACTCGGCCTGGAAATAGCCCCGACAATGCCCCGCCGGCACACGGGGCACCTTCTAGGTAGAATTTCACCCCCAGTTCCTGGATAGATTGAGATCTTGCGTCGACCGTTTTCTTTTTGCGTGCTCCAACCAGGCTAACACTATCTGCATCTAAAGAGCCAGGCCATTTAGACTACAGTACTGTTTAATATTTTATTCTTGCCAATGAGTACACTGTGTGCCCTTCATCGTGTTGCCCTCCCGATTGTGTACCAGCAGGCTAGGGTTACACTTTGAGGGACAAACTGGAGATTCAGCCCTGCAAACAAAACGTGGTGTGTTTACAATGGGAGAACACACCATTCCAAACCCGATACGATACAGAGGTACAAACAAACACAGTATCCAGATTAAAGCGGTGCAAACGCCAAATTCTGTATATCTGTTTGCATGGCTGCATTGCTATGCCCTCACTTTCCACTTCATTAGAAACCCTTGTTCTTGCACTCACTTAATACCTCACCTACAGTTGTGCTCAGAAGTTTACTTACATTTATCATGGACATGAATTTAATATCAATATTTGGTGTCCAAATTCTTTGTTTTCCTTGGTAGAAAAAAAGAACAAGTTTTCATTTCTAGGTGGTTTTCTAAAATCAAGATTATACATACATGGTCAAAAATATACATATAGCACACCAGATATTTGGTTAAATGTCTCTTAGCAAGTTGCACCTTGACCATTTGCTTTTGGTAGCCACCCAATTCTTTCTGGCAGATTTCGGGCTGGGTATTTAACCACGTTTCTTGATAGAGTTAGTAGAGTGTAATTAAATTTGTTGGTTTCCTGGCAAGGACTTGACACACTACATGGACAAAAATATTGGGACATCTGCTCTCATTGTGTCTAAAATCAAGGATATTAAAAAATAGTTAATCCTGCTTTTGTTGGAGTAACAGTCTCTACTCCAGGCTTTCTACTATATTTTGGAGCATTGCTGTGAGGATTTGACTGTATTCAGCAATAAAAGCGTTAGTGAGGTCAGTATGTTGGATGATCAACACCCCACCTCATTCCCAATTGCCAATTCATCCCAAAGTATTGGATGGGGGACCACTATTCTAATAGGGGTTCTAAGGGGATTCATACCCCCTTTAGACCATACCTGGTATTAGGCATGATGCCAATAGGTTTGTGTTTATCTACTCCAGAGACCTATTTAATTGTCAATACAAAGCAATATCCATGTGCATTTACACATCTATGTCAACTAAAAGTAGCTGAATGCATTCATTAGAAGGAGCATATAGTGAATAAGCACTATTTTCATGACATTCATGCCTTTGGTGAGTGTATGTAAACTTTTGACCACAACACACCATCTCATAACAGTTAGTTTCTGATCAGAGAGAGATAAAGCACAGTTGATCAGATATTATTGTGGTGATGGATCTTTCTCTGCAGTGAAACTGGCAGTTGTGGTAGGAAGGTGTTTGTGATGCCGGTACAAGTGAATATATTCCTTTCTATGAGTGTATTAATTTTCTGTAACTAACCACTTTAGGTACACCTCAAGGTGGAAAACAAGTATGTGAAAAATACAACTAGCCTGTTCAACATCAGTTGAATTCCTAAGAGCAATCAACATCATCTCATGTTTTGTACAAAGAAAACAATAATTTCATAATTATTTGAATACATTTCAGACAATCATATTATTGCAAGTCAGTCCAAACATGTCCTAAATTTGTTTTACGACTGTGCAACCCACGACCAGCATGACCAGCTCCTCACTGCGTGTCTAAGCCAGTCAGGTGCTTTATGGGAAGTTTTTTTCCCTCTTCTCCTGAGGGAATGGGGGTGTCCAATCAGCTGGCTTTGTGAACAGCAGGTGTGTCTTGTCTCCAGCCTTTCCCTGCAGGATGTCCATGTTTGGTCTGTGATGGAGCCAACTCGTAAATAGGGTTCAGTAACCTCCACCATCACGCATATGGGGCCTGTTTTAATGGTCTGTCACATATAACCGTTACACATTACAAACAGTTTGTATTCTGGAGACTGCTAGCATGACTGCATCACTTTTATTTGACTCATACTTATGCTCAGTTTTGTGACTTTAAAGGGTATTTACTGATCTTTAATCATTCTTATTATTGTCAGTACTGATAAAATTGTTAATACTGTAATAAAACAAAGATTCAATCATTTCAGACACTGCTTTCTCAGTCTTCCTGATGTATCCATGTACAATTTAGGAGGATTAGGTATAAACACACACATTATACACACATATCTACAGTAAATAATTGCTATAACATCTATAGCAATGTATTGTGTTTGAGCCATGATAATTGAAAATTTAAAACTGAATTGAATTCTGGGAAGACTTACAGTTGATGCAGATTGTACTGTATCAAGTCCATACTGAACAGTTACTGTACTGCTACTGCTACTATAACAATATCTATCTATCTATCTATCTATCTAAATGCAGGTCAGAAACAAGTCCTGTGGCCTGATGAAGTTAAAATCGAACGTTTTGGCCGCAGTGAGGAAAAATATGTTTGGAGGGCAAAAGGGAATTTCATGACAACAACTACACTCCAATGATAAAGCATGTGGTGGATGGATGTACTCGATATTCTAGTAATGTCTAGAGTAATCAAAAACCTAGTAGTCAAATTGCTCTCCAAATACAGTGAATTGATTTGAATTCCATTTAAAAATACAGTACAACATTCATAACTACAATAAATAAGCAATAAATGACAAGATAAAGATATATAGATGACACTAATATAAATATACATTTTATTGTGCTCTACACATTTGAATGCACATTACTCCTGTATATCATTTAATATGTCACATACATGAATTTGAAATACTGTCTAAAATTTCATAAGATTCCTCACCAGTGAACTAAATGACCACTGCTGTAGCCACTGAGCTTGACAGATTCTCACATCTTCTTCCCTGTGTAGTGTAATATATAGTGTATTACTGCCCTCTCTAATGGACTTCATAGCTGTGTGGTTAAGCAGTAGCAGACTACCACAGTAGCAGTGTTTGAGCATAAAGCACTATGACAAGCATTGTTTAAATCCCTGAGAAGGCAGGCCTTTCTTCACCTGATTTCTAAACACAGCGTGCACTGGAGGCGGGAGGCAGTCAGGTTTAATGTGACCTTCTCCACTGCTAGAAACGCTTTCAGCTTTTATGGACTTTGCCAACAGTAGAGAATCTGTACGCACATCTTGTCAAAGTTTCTCTACCTTCAGCCACTGAGCCAACAGCATTGTTTACCAAGCTCAATTGCTGTCAGGCTGAACGCTTAATGAAAGTGTGTGTGTGTGTATGTTTGTTGGTAGGGTGGTTGGGGGATTGAAGGCAATAAGCTCTTTGAACTGCACTTTTTTACAGGTGTCAGGTGCATCCCCAAGTTCGACTGCAGTTTTAGCTCATGGCAAACACACACAGCTTTGCACAATAAAGTATCTGTCATCTCTGCTTGTCTGTGATCAGGCAACTCCATCCACCCTTCACTCCGCTGGTAAACCACCAGTCACTGTGTGAACAATGATGAATGTTGCATATTCTCAATGGCAGTCAATGTGCTTGCTTTCTTTTAAAATCAGAAACACTTAAATAATTCGCATAAATTAACAAACATAACAAAAACAGACAAATAAACAATTAATATTCAGTCATGCTGCAGGGTCCCTGGAGCAGCGAAGTCCTAACAGTGCTCAAGGATCTAACATTGGCAGTTTTATGGCCCTGGGTATCAAACCCACCACCCTGTGATCAATAACCCAGTGCTCTACCCACAGAGCCACCCCTATTTCCTCCTATTTGCCGGATGAGTGTGTTTAAAAGGCCCGCTCTGGACTCTCTTGGGGCTACTATGGACTGATATAGGAGGAGCGGAGGGGGCAGTGATAGGCAGAGAGCAGCAGGATAAGACATCGACAGTGGCAGTGATAGAATTTAGTTGATAGTATCAGCAAAACAGGCGTGGTGGCGCTGGCAGGTCGGAGCTGTCAGGCCGTCTCCAGGCGCTGTCAGCAGGGGGGTCTGACACCAGGCAACAATGTTAACTCTGCTCCTGAAAGGGGGGCCATGAACTATGATCGGCGATATGGGCCCATAAATAGAAATCCATTTTCCTGCCATGCAGGGTGAGGAGGCCAGCCAGTAGAGCTCCCCTATACACACACATATACACGCGCACACACTGCGTAACTCTCTTGTTCTGAAGGTGAAAGGATTAGGGACATTGGCCGTGTGCTTGCAGCTGGATGAGTGCTGTCATTCCCATGGCAGACCTTTTTTCCCCTGACCACACAACCTCCACCCGTCTACTCCGATTAGCAGCAAATTCGGGACAAAATGGATCCCAGGCACTTTTCTCTGTCTTTGCGCTCAGATCCGGAGCTAAATAAAAAATGAGAACAAACCAGGAGGGTTTGTTTTAAGGGGAGTTTTTCCTCCATTGTTATTGCAAAGGTAAAAAAGTGAATAAGTGCTGACCTCCTGACTTGGCATTTCTATAGCTTGACCAGAATGCAACACCGCCTTTTTTGTTTGTTTGTTTGTTTATTGTTGTACTCTCTGCATGGCTCTCTGCAGTTCAGGTATAGGTGAACGATTACTGTGTGTTTTCCCATTTTTGATTTTACACATTTCTCACTCCATACAACTGTTACTCCACACTACTTGTTATTCTGCTGTGAGGGAAAAATGCCAGCGTTTGACACCTCCCCCATTTACACACTAAACATATTTGCACTCTTTGTCCAAATGATTGTGGACACCCCTTCTAATGAATGCATTTAGCTATTTTAAGTTGCACCCATTGATGACACAGATGTGCAAATGCACACACACATCTACTGTACTGTAGAGAAGTATTGACAATAGAATAGCACTCTCTGGAGCAGATAAACATGAACCTATTGGTACCATGTCCAATGCCAGACATGAGCTAGAGGGATATAAACCCCCCAACATTGAGCTGTGGAGCAGTGCAACTGTGTTCTCTGGAATGATGATGGTGCTCCAATCAATACTTTTAGGATGAGTTGAGGAGTTAGGATCATCTAACATCCTGAGTTCACTCTTGACACTCTTGTCTCTGAATGCAATTGAATCCTTACAGCAATGCTTCAAAATCCAGGAAAAAGCCTTCCCTGGACAGTGGAGTCAGTTACTCCAACAAAAGCACTCTTTTTAATGCATTTGATTTCAGAGGAAACAATGGCTAAGCAGGTGTCCCAATACATATGTCCTTATACTGTATTTGTGGGTACAGTTTTTATTTTCACTATCATACAAAAAACCTTACAGGAAAACCTTCCATCTTCCAAACCTTTCCATCTATCACAATTAACCCCTCCTATTGAGTAGTGTTTGTAGCAGAGATGTAAGGGTTGCTTGTTTAATAAATATTAATCTTGCTCAGATACTTTTAGAAATATTAAGATAAAAATATTTAACATATTTTGTCCATATATTACATTGTATTTTGCATAGAAATGCTTGTATAGATTTGTATAGATTGTTTGGTGAGCCTTAGAAAATAGTATAAATATCATATTCAAAAGGCATAGAAAAGACTTAGAAATGTCTTTAAAGATGAGGTCACTGAATGCTCATAAACATCACATATTTGTGACGCCATTGTTGCGGATATGGCTGCATATTTAAAGTCAAATGCACTCAAAAAGCTCCATTTTGGAAAGCTATTGTACAGTGTGAGTCTTTCATTATGTAATGCCTTATTCATAAAGCAGTGCCCTTCTTTAGTTCTTCAACTGCCCAACCAACCTGAGAGATGGGGGTAGTCAGATTGTGTTTAAGTAGATGCAGCAGTCAGTGGAAAAACAAATAGTAACAGCTTTTAGCGTAGAAATCATAGATTTAAACTAAAGATTTCAACAAAACGAATAGCTTTTAAATGCTAACTGTTCCCGCTTTACTTTAACTCTACCTACTGATCCTGGAGCAAGCTGAGCTGCACAACCATGGCATTTTCAGGTGCAGAAATTTCAGAGAAGTGACACTAATGCGTTGTCCCTCACAACATGTTTACAAATTGGCCCGGCACTGGCCTCCAGCCTCAAGCCCATCATGGCCAGGTACAGAAGGGCCATGCTTAAAAGGTTGGGACGGACGTAGTAAGGGGGATTCGTGCCCACTTTAAAAAATGCATGAAGAACACTGCTTTCTCTCTGACTTGGGAGAAGCTGTTTTTTCCACGACGCCCAGGGAAAACCCTGTTCAAATAGCATGAGAGCGCACAAGCGGATCAGATGGGAGCGGGGAGGGGAAGAGAAACAGAGAAAGAAAGCGCAGCGTACAGTTTGAGCCTACAAGGCAATTCTTCCCCTCGTCCCAGGTGAGAGAACTCCTGAAAGAGAGAGATGAACCTCAGGAACCAATTTGCTGAGTTTTGTTCTGAGACAGAAGCCTGCAGTCCTTCACAGTATGCTTTGGTTTGGCTTCACAAGGTAGAATGTGGTCTGTAGGCTTTCCGTACTGTTAAGACAAAAAAAGGCCCAGAGTCGCAAGCCAGTTTAGAGCTCCAAGTGGAGAGCTGAATTATATACAGCAGGGCTGACGTTCAGGTCATTTGAAGCAGCAGACTATTGAGATGAACCGTGGAAGATGGATATCATAACTTTGACCGCAGTTAAGTTCTGGCCTACTGGAGAAGCTGTCAGTATTAGTCTTATCAGATCGGCCTGGGCTGAATTCCACACTGAGCGTTGTTCTTTGTCAGTCTTCTGAGTGAGTGAAACACTTTTTCCTCCTGGTAAATTACAGATATTGTGCTCAATAGAGGCCCTGTTTGTCATTGCCACTTTCTTCTGCCATCAAACACCTGTGTAAATGACTAGAAAAGAAGACAGATGAGCGTTGCTTACTTTTTTATTTTGTATAGAGATCAGTTGGATGGTGAAGATAGATGTGTTCTTAATCATGCTCCTCTGGTTGGTTGTATATTATACACTCATTTATCCTACTAGTACAATTTGTGCAGAGGATTTAGTTTTAGCATTTGTTATTTCTGTCAAAAACAGAACCTTAAATAGGTATTTTCACCAATTGTAATAAATGCTTATGGTATAAAATGCTCTGTTCTAAATGCTCCATGAAATCTGTTTTATGGTCTGTTTTCACTTGCCATCTGGTTCTCAATGTGACCAGAGCACCCCATCTAATACATTCCCCTCTAGTTTCTGTAAACAATGAGTTTCTTACCAAAAGTGTCCTGCTCTGGGAGACTGTGGGGGTTCTACAATGTGGTGGAACAATAGATGGTTCTTGCATTCTTAGAAAGGCTCTATCAGAAAATGTTTAGGACTAATTAAACTGCAATCAAACAAACTCAGTAATACTGCTATCATCTACCGGTAAATAAGCATGAGCACAAGTGCACATGCACACATACAAGCATACATGGCTTGAAAGAGACCAAGATCCATAGTAATTATTACTCATATTAACATTTTTTTTTTTTGGTAAATTTCCAAAATGTCTGATCGAATCGGATCACAGAAAACACATTCCGTTTACACTTACATGGGGACAAGATCCATCTCTGACCACCTCCCAATGTGGTTTGAGTGAGTGATCTGATCCTAATCCGATCACAATGTGTCTTGGGGTGTTTACACTACGTGTATGTGTGAAGTTTTTCCCCAGTTGTCTTTTCCAGTTTAGTCATTTCCAATTCATACTCATTAGCTAGGACTTCCGCTATCACACGGTGTCCCCTGCTCTGGGAGGGTGAAGGCCAGCATGTACTAACCACTAGTCACATTAAGCCAGCTTACCGTATGTTACCGAACTGTTGCTAACGATACTGGGTGCCTGAATCAGCTTTCAGACAGCCAGGCAGGCTAGCATCATGCTAAAATGGTTATATTTGCATTGTAGCCATTACACCTTCGGGTCTCATCACCACCACAATAGAGTAGGAAAAAACGTATAGATAGTAGGTTGGTGTGGTACTCTGGAATGGACTGGCGCCCTGACCTGGGGTATTCCTACCTGGCTTCCAATGATTCTGGGAAGGCTCTTGAACCAGCACAACCCTGACCAGCAAGAATCGGATAAGAAGATGAATGAATGAAAAACAGTTGAAGCAATTTTAAACTACTGAATTATAAAAGCTATGGCAGTGGAAATGGCATTTAAAGCACAAGCTTATATTTCAGTAACCACTGTGAATTGAACTGTTATATTGTAGTTAAAGGTAGGCCTACATACAGGCCCTCAGAGGAAAAGACTAAACCTTGCCGCTGTTTGGAATTTCCTCACCCACAAACATCTACAGCATTCACTGACACAGAAAATAAGAACCGCTAATGAAATCGTACAAGACTTTTGACCAGAGCTAGTCACTGTAAGTGGCTCCTGTGAGCAAAGCCCCCCAGCTGTGCGTTGTTCTTGGCGAATTGAAATCCTCCATATCTGCTTTAATGCTCAACCAATTCTGTACTCTGATCCTAATCGACAGCCATTCAATTATTCCCGAGCTCATAACTATAAAGCAGGGGAATGACAGGCTATATATCCAAACCAATATTTATTTGTAATAATGCCAGTCGTCTGGAAGGGGGGAGTGGGGGGGGCAGACGTGAGAGAAAAAGAGAGAGAGAGTGGGGTGTGTGGGAGAGTTTTGCAGACAGACGAACTGAAAGGCTTGTGATTTATTAGTGCATTTCATATCCTTCTCATGGCTGCCGTCCAAATATCAGGGTGGGGTTTGGTGGGAGTATATGCTTACAGTATTGTTGAGGTGCAAAATATATTCCTTCGTCCCTTTTAAATGTTAAAACGCCTCCTGTCTCCTCTTCGGCGAAGACGCGGCCTTAAACGGCCGCTCGCGTCACGCAACGCTGGGACTTGAAATAACCTTCGTTCAGGCGCTCTGATGAAGCTCTCGTCTCCTGCGTGCGACTGCACCGAGGAAGTCATCAGCTGAGACACATTTTCGTGATTGACTGCAGAGAGAGAGTGAGAGAGAGAGAGAGAGGGAGAGAGAGAGAAATCAGGCAAAGCCAATGCCTGGGAGAATTGGACTTGCGGTATTTAGATGTATAGTAACAGATGGGAGACCATGCAGAAATCAAAAAATAGTTTTCGCTTGCCTTTGATTTGGCGGGGGAAATACTAAATGTGCGGCGCCAGACTACTGAGCGGATCGTCCCAGACCCACAAACGAAAGCGCACGGGTTGCTTCTCTTTTCCGAAGGCTGAGCAAGTTGCCTCTGTCTGTTCATTTTTGATTGCTTTTATTTCAGAGGCTGCAGGGAAAGGAGCCGTACATGCCTGACATTGCCATTTCAAATGAAGGGAAAAACAAAAAGGAAAAAAAAAAACTGGGAGAAAATTCACTTTCCAGAGTATCCCACAAACACTTCTGAGGAGTTAACTCTCAGAAAAGAGGAAAGTTTCTCCTAATGCATTGCAGTTGTCTTAATTGCTGCGTGTCTGATTGAGTCTCACTTCTGGTTGAGTTTGAACTCTCTCTCTCTTTCCGTCTCTGTTTCTTGCTCTCTTTCTCTCCCGCTCTCTCGCGTTCTCTCTCTCTCCTCTGTGTAATGGCAGGCATAAGGACTGTCCTGACCTCCGGCTGAACTCATCAGACGAAATGAAGTTGTTCAGTGAGCTGGGGAAGACGAAGCATAGCTGGGTGAGAATTAATCAACCCTCCTGGGCGCGTGCGGGCGGAGGCCGCTGGCTTGACCCCAGGCGGCTCGCCAGACCCTCCTGGAAATGAAAGACATCATTCCTGACACATCATATGCTGGATTATTGACTGTGGGATTGTAGGTGTGTGTCGCTTCGATTTGTGTGCTGTGGTTTTTGAATAAACCCACCGCGTTGGGCTCAGTCATCTGTATTGCAGATGAACATGAGGTTATTCTGCACGTTAGTCCATACTGTAGTTCTGTATTGTGCTGTACTGTATTGTTTGGTTTGTAAATTGTAAAGTTTGTAAATCTATTATAATCCACAATAGATGAGACAGTTCAGTGATTAGTAAGTATTAGTAAGTATTGTGTGAATGTGATGAAATTTCTTTCAGATATTGTTTTTATTTGTTTTGCGTGCTTGTTCTGTTTAATCAGACTCGAATTCCTTATGATCCAAAAGTTTAAAAGGGACACAAATTGACATTTGTGTGAGTTTATATACCAAAATATAGTTCCTATCCTCACTTGATCACTTCCTTTTTTATAATCATAAACATTCCTTATTACTCCATATAAATCCTTATAACCAACATAGAAGGGCAGGACTAAACTGCAGTTGGCTGAGTAGGTTATTTATGTAAACATGTAAATGTTCCAGTTTTCACAACAACACAAAAACCACGCCCACCACCATCCTGTCTCCTCCCTTTCCATATTTACGCTACATTTCCACATGTAATCAGTATTAAACGTCTTATAGCGTCCACCTAAATTAAATAGGGACTAAACTGCCATTGGTCGATATATTTACTAGTTTTCACAAAATGAGCTCAGATGAGCAAAACTCTTGCTACAGTCACACAGCTAAGATGAAGGCTATCGCATAGCACTAATAAGATTGGCAAATTAGATTACACAAATTCACCATTCACCAAACACACCATTCATTGTTTTTACACCATTTAATTTTATGTGAACATCTCACATCAAACTGAGTGTAAGATACGATATGTTTTTAATATTTTTGTTAAGTGTTGAAATAAACATTTTGAGATCAAGGACCAAGCCCAAAACTCCCACCACTAACACCGTCTCCTCCCATTTACACCATTACTCTGCCTCCCAGAAAAACATGGTAGTTCCTGGGTTTCAGCGCAAACATTGAGAACATTTATTCCTTCATCTATAGCTAGGGATGACATCATTTTGTCATACTGTCCCATAAGCTACCATACATCACATGCAGATGTTTCTTTTAGGTGTGATGGGGATAAAGTGGTCTGTTTACTTGCCTAAGTTCTGGATTGCTCTTGATGGTTTGGCTGACTGAGGTTGGCAGAGGTAGCCCAACTAAAAAGTCACTATCATTATCCTAGAATAGGGAACAGAGTTTGCAGTTACTGCTGCTAGAATTCAGTGGGCCCTGGTGAGTCGTACTCATAGCATTCGCTGCTTGGAGAAGTCCATCATTTCACCCAAGTTTCTGGGCGTAGAAACTCTAGATGCTCGTACAAACTTTGACAGGCAAGAAAGAGGAGAATGGGATATGATCTCATTATATTTTGGCTTCTCAGAACCTTGACCACATAAGTTAGTCTGTGCGGCATAAAACGCAAAAGGGGTGGAGGCGGTGTATTACGGCTGCATTTACGCTCTCGGTGAGTTTGCAAGACTAACATCTTGGAAAAAGAGAGTAGGCCGAGGACAATGGTCCAATAGCACCGCGTGACTGGATTTGCTTGAAAGGAATGTGTACGGTCTGAGCACGACTTTTTTTCTCTCCCTCTCTCTCTCGCGCGCGACGATACTCTCAGAGTGGAAATTTTTAATCTCGAGGCAGAAAACTTTGAATGCATAAGCTCTCTGCCTCCATCTCCTTGTCTTCATGACAGATTATGCCATTGTGTAAGTGTACGGGGGAAAGAATGAACTGCGGCTCTCCCTTTCTCAACACTCATTTGCGCTGGAACACACCAATTGGACACAACGCATCAAACAGAAAAGTAGTGAACCGACAATGCAATCTCCCCTCTTTGTCTGCTAGCCTACTTACACTTAATTAAAGCATATGGCAGACGTTTCTCCAGCATGGTGGATTCACATCAGAGCTTAGCCAGGGAGGGTTTCTTTCACTTTCACACTTTCCTCATGTTGCACGCTTTTGTTCAAAACCTGGTCTCATCTTGTGAAGGCACTAAGCGCAGCTTCAATATGACACTCTGAGGCCCAGCTAGCATGGCTGTGACATCTTACTGATTTTGGAGAACAAGTGCCATATTAACTTTATTCTAAAATTAGGCTTCAGGATCAAGTTTAAAGAAACAGTTCGGCAAGAAAGTTCTCTATTTAATCGAAGTCTGCTTGCAGAAAATATGCCAAAGAAAAAGACATCAGTGCTTTGCTAAAACTCTAGTAGCAGCCGTATATAGAAGCTAGATTTATTAGCAGTACTTTTGCTCACTTTTATAGTAAACAGTATGTCCTACAGTGTCAGAAACCACAAAAGCAAGTCTGCTCGAGCTTTGTTAGGCATGCCAGTTTCACAATGCTAATTGGAGGGCTGGAAGCTTCTGTTAGTTAGCCTCATAGCTCGCAGCTTTAATGCAAAATGGAAGAAGAAGGCTTCAGACACCAACCATGTCCTGGCTGATCGACTCTGTTTAGGGTACAGGGGGATAATCGTGTAAATTTGACCTTTCGCCAAGCTACTCCTTTAAGAATCCAGCTCGAATAAAGCATGTGTTTAAGTTTTCAGTCGACAAAAGCTGGTGAATCTGACAGGCACGTCCAGTGTGTTTGTTGTCTCTAAAACACACTCTCTGTGTGGAGTGGGATTGATTATTTTGACAGAGCGGTGCAGTGTCTGCCTCTCTCTCTCTTTCTCGCGTGATAAAGCTCGGGCGAGCATCTCTTTGTTCTCTGCCCGGCTGCTGTTTGTAGAGGATGCTAAAAGACACACAGCCTCATGCCAAATCTGTTTCACTGTTTGTCATACACACCATTGTCGAAGTGCTTTACGAAGATTGAAGATTATCTCCCCCTCGCTGGGCACTACAGTGTTGTGCGGCGCGCTTCATGTATAATTCACTGCCGATATAAATTGTCGGAGTTAAGGAACACAATGCATTTTGTTCTGGCCGACCCATTGCTTTTTAACCTAGAAATTATTTATCGTTGCCTCTCCCCTGAGGAGGGCTAAGCTGACCCTGCTAGGCTCCTAATTGGCTCTGTTGCTTTAAAGCTTTTTGTTTGTTTACGGCTCACGACAGCTTTCCTGAATATTCTACAGAGTGAGTGAACTACGCAGGTGCAAGTGCTAAATTGCATGCCTTCTGCAGGGAGCCACTCGGTAAACAGCCCCAGTCGAGGGCTCAGTCAGCAAGCATGGATGCGTAAAACACCGCCGGTCCTAAAGTGTAGTCCTAGACAGCATCCTTCAGTGAAAAAATGACACAAACGATCCAATGTCTGGTGGCAAACATACGCCAGTCTGGATGATGGACATTTGCTTTCTCTGGATTTTGTGAACATCACTGTAAAAACAAAGGTGTTTCAGAGGGTTCTTTGAGTATTGCCATAGAAGAACCATATTTTGTGAAAAAAAAAAAAAAAAAAAAAAAACTCGCTCCATCATTCAAGGAACCCTTTGATAGTTACAGGCTTAAACGTTTATTTTTAAAGAGTGCACAAAGCGCTATAGGTTTGGATGTTTAATTTTGAAGAGTGCACAAAGCGCTATAGGCTTAGACGTTTATTTTTGAAGAGTGCACAAAGCGCTATAGGCTTAGACGTTTATTTTTTAGGATTGCACAAAGCACTATAGGCTTAGACTTTTAATTGTTAGGAGTGCACAAAGCGCTATAGGCTTAGACGTTTATTTTTGAAGAGTGCACAAAGTGCTATAGGCTTAGACGTTTATTTTTTAGGAGTGCACAAAGCACTATAGGCTTAGACGTTTAATTTTGAAGAGTGCACAAAGTGCTATAGGCTTAGACGTTTATTTTTTAAGAGTGCACAAAGCGCTATAGGTTTGGATGTTTATTTTTTAAGAGTGCACAAAGCACTATATGCCTAGACGTTTATTTTTGAAGAGTGCATAAAGCGCTATAGGCTTAGACGTTTATTTTGTAGGAGTGCACAAAGTGCTATAGGCTTAGACTTTTAATTTTTAGGAGTGCACAAAGCGCTATAGGCTTAGACGTTTATTTTTTAGGAGTGCACAAAGTGCTATAGGCTTAGACTTTTAATTTTTAGGAGTGCACAAAGCACTATAGGCTTAGATGTTTATTTTTTAGGAGTGCACAAAGCACTATAGGCTTAGACGTTTATTTTTTAGGAGTGCACAAAGCACTATAGGCTTAGACGTTTAATTTTGAAGAGTGCACAAAGCGCTATAGGTTTGGATGTTTATTGTTTAAGAGTGCACAAAGCACTATAGGCCTAGATGTTTATTTTTGAAGAGTGCATAAAGCGCTATAGGCTTAGACGTTTATTTTTGAAGAGTGCACAAAGCGCTATAGGCTTAGACGTTTAATTTTTAGGAGTGCACAAAGCACTATAGGCTTAGAAGTTTATTTTTGAAGAGTGCACAAAGTGCTATAGGCTTAGACGTTTATTTTTTAGGAGTGCACAAAGTGCTATAGGCTTAGACGTTTATTTTTTAGGAGTGCACAAAGCACTATAGGCTTAGACGTTTATTTTTAAAGAGTGCACAAAGTGCTATAGGCTTAGACGTTTATTTTTTTAGGAGTGCACAAAGCGCTATAGGCTTAGACGTTTATTTTTAAAGAGTGCACAAAGTGCTAAAGGCTTGGATGTTAATTTTTGAAGAGTGCACAATGTGCTATAGCCTGTATTTTTATATAAAGTATAAAGTGCTATAGATGTTCACGCTGAGTCTTTTTTGAATCCAATACATTCAAGCATTGGATTCTCAGTAACACTCAGTAACAATCATCTGGAAGACAATTGCTGGATTGGTGGGTTAATTAGAAGAAAGCTTTTTGCTCTGTCATCATGCTGTGTGATGGAAGCTCTGGAGAGTATCACTGCCCACATACTGGAATGAATACCCAAAGATAACATGTGAGAATGATGAACATCAGCAATTCCATCCAAGCCTTCGCTGAACATCTCACTTCAGCAGAGAAAATGTGTTCATTTCCAATGGATTAGAAACACTTTGTGTTTGCTGAGCATTAACTCTGCTAATATCAAATACTTATGTACCTGCATGTATATGTGTATATATAAATGCTACATAAGTTAAACAGAACTATTGTGTGCTCAGAGGGCTGTTTAATTAACACTTGGGTAAATCACTGCTTTAATGGTGTTGTCGTAGGTCTCTAATACTGTTAGTACAGTGAACGTTGCCTTAGAAAGCCTTGTGGAGAGATAATGGACAAATATAGACTAAATATAGACAGAGACTATAACGAGGAAAAACGTGAAGGGGGTTAAAAGTGATTGAACGGGTGTGAACATTTGTCAAATTCATCCAGATCTTCAAATTCGTCTCTAAATTCAATTTTTTTATTGCTGCTGTGAGTCAGCTAAATCACACAAAGCATCCCTGTATTCTTTTGAACCACTGTGTTTCATTACCAAAACAATGACATGTAATGTGTTATTAAGGATAGGAGAGGGTATTCATGAGTTCTTTGTAATTCCCCATTTGATGGTTGGGCTTACAGCAATTATGATGTTTAATTTACGGATTTAGCTTGGAGTATTCAGATGAGGCGAAAGCACGGGTGGCTAAAGTTTGGTCGAGCGTGTGGCGGCGGGTTGTGTGTGTGTGTGTGTGAATGTTGATGTCGCTCCTCTTGAAGTCTCTCTGGGACTGCGGATGTGGAGTGTTGATCGTTGCGTCGCACTGATAAGCTAAAATGTTTCCAGAGCGTAAAGAATTGCACGGTGTGTGAGAGGGATAAACCATAATCTAGCGCCGCACACTGAACTTGACTCACTAATATTTGCATTGGAAATCAGGTGGAAGTTATGCTAAGCTCCCCATTATAGCCTCATGTATGTGAAAAGGTCTCCCCCTTCATTTGAATATGGCCTCTACTGCATGGGGGGAAAAGACGGATAATAGAGAGCAGTCAACGCTGAGGCTTCAGAAATCCACAATTTATTGAATTAGCTATTGGCAATATCGTATAATCAATATCAATGTGTTTCTACTGTGTTGTAACTGGCACTGTGTACGAATAAAGATTTCATTAATAAGGCATCATAACAGGATCCCGGTGAAGCCCCCTCTCAAACCTATCCCCTCATACAGTGAGAGAGAACTGAATGATAACTTCTGCTAGATTAAGGACCCATTCAAATGAAACGCCTGGCCTAAAATGAGAGTAAAGAGTTTCATATAGGATTATATTAATAATAATAAAGTAATACAGAGATCAAAAGGAGGTGGTTATGGAGAGTCCTCCGTTCATAATCCTCTAAGGCACAGTAATGCATATTTCACCCAGTCATTTTGTAAATGTCCAAAAATCCATTTGCAATCTGAGGGTGGGCACAAATAGGGTTTGTGTTGCAGTGGTTCAGCATTTTAAATATTAGACATTTGTAAGAGAAACTGCTTATTTTATTACTTTTATTAAATGAGCTGTGTATTTGTTTTACTGTAGCTGAATTCCATGTTTTAAAGTACATTCTTTCAACCATTGCATCCACGCATTTATCACATACATAGAAAACAGTACAAATTGCATTGTAGGTGCCTATCCAGTAAGGACCGACTGATGTGAAACGTCACTGGGCATCCATTTTTGATCCAGCTTTTCCTTTACATTGCTTTTATGTGGAATTCATAATAAATGAAACAGTAGAAATGCGTCCAAAATGACTTAGAACAAAACCTTTTTACATTGACTTCCTTTGAAGTTGCCACTGCAGAGATACAAGTTTAAAAAGGTAAGGAAAATGTAAGAGTTATATTATGAGCTTGTTTTCTGAAGATCAGCCCTTCCCTTAATGCTCCTTCCAAGCTATATGATGCCTTATTTTGGGAGTACTTTGGGGGACTTTGGGAGTGTTTTGCACACTTGGTTAAGAAGCTACAAAGAGTATTTCTACAAAGAGGTCAGAACATGATAATTGCTGTCCAAAGGAAAACTAGAACACGCAGCTTCTCTATGGTATGCAAACATGTCTCTAACATTTGGACTTGAATCAGTTTGACTTTGTAAATGCCCACATGTAAAATATTTACATTTCTGACCAAAATATGAATTCACCCTAATCAGGTCAAGTTACCTTGTTAACCACCAATGCTGTCTCTTTCTGCCATTAAAAGTTGTAAAAACTGAATGTATTTAAATGTGATTAAGTTAAATGTATATTTACATACATTAATATCTACATATGTGCATCCTGCAAAGACGCAAGCAAAAAAGTGTTTTCCACATCAGTGTCTTGTTAAAGACCAAAGTAGTCGTCTTTGTGTGTTTGTGTATTAACAGCGTAGTAAGAACTCATTCTGGCTGAAATGTAGATGTCCTATAAAACTTTTAAAGGTATTATTTTTGTATTTTCCAATTTTTCTTCCCAATTTGGATCACCAATTACTCAACCCATACATTTCCTCCCCTATCACATGCAATGCTCATGACACTGGGAGGGTGAAGGCCGACATGCGTCTCCTCTGACATGTGTGCATCCAGCCATCGTCTCTTCTTCTGAACTGCTGCCAATGCAACGTCACTGGGCAACCAACATGCTCGAAGGAAAGCCCTGTGTAGTCAGCTTTGATGCACTAGCCAGGAGACGCCAGTTCCAGCCAGGACTGCACTGGAGTGATGTGGGGAGAGAAAGAGAGCCGTCTACCCACTCTGGAGAGGAAAAGGCCAACTGTGCTCTCTCAGGCCCTGGCTGCCGATGGCTAGCAGCATGACCGGGCTTCGAATGAAAGGTTTTCATGCTCACCATGCCCTAGTGTAGAATTGGGTAGGGATGGTGGGGGCTAGTCCTTAGCAATTTTAATTTTGATCAGAAATTTTTAATACAGCAGTCTATCAGTGTCTAGTCACTCTATTTGGGTCTGACAAAAGAAAGGAAGGGCAAGTAAAAAAAGACACGATCACAGGTAAAGTCAAATGATTGAATTCAGTATAACCTAAATATCAGCCCCTGAATAGAGTCGTTTTCCAGTTGTTTGCTTTTTTAGATGTTCTATTGTGGAGTACAGGAAGCTAACTGTAATGCTGTTGGTTTACATAACAATTGTGTAATTAGGAAAATACTGATAGAAAAACCTCTATTATGAGTGTGGCTACTGTATCTATAAAAAAAGACTCTATATGACATGAAATTGCGGTCAGAAGTAAATACAAAAAGCCTTACCTTCCAAGAGGTCACATGTGGATTGCTTTTTATTTCCCCAATGTCAAAAGCAAACCTACACCCTTGGTAGTGTGTATTAGTTATGTTGAAATTTTGAAACCTATCATATAGGTGCCTTCTAGACTACAAATTCCACATTAGCATCCAGCTAAGTACAGATATTCTTATCTAGCTTTGTGAATTAAGTGGTAAAGTGCTATTTGCTTATAGTCTTCCATCACTTTTAAAACTAAAAAAAAAATTCTTTCTTTCTTTCCTCCCTGTATTACTATAAACAGGCCACACTCTATGCATGAACAGTGTGTTTATTACTGTTCATAATACTGGATTATTGCACCATAAATTACCCATACTTTTGCAGTTTCATACAGAATCAATCAGCAACATCCAGCTACTTTTCAACATATGCAGCCCAGTATCCACTTTCAACCCAGTATTATTTTTCTTTGACTTAAACTACATTTTATTTGAAGACGATAGCTGAACTGAAAAGTGATCCAAGTCAGTTGGCAGAATTGCATAAAACCGTGTGAAATTGTGTGGATAATCGGCTAAATCTCTCAACATGAAAAGATAATTGCCCCCTGAAATTAGCGTACCTGGGGCCCGTTGCCTTCGGTCATGCCTAGTTTCTTACATAGTGATGATGGCGATATTACTGCTTAATTAAGATCAGGCTAGAGTTACGGAAGGTCGGCCATTAGCGCCGGGATCATTGAAATGCTAATTATAAACAGATTAGAAAGTTACGCTCCTTCATGGGGGGTTATTAGATAATTACTCACAGTGTACGGTTTAGTGTAATAATGATTACAGGCCACACAGATTGTGGGTGTATGTGTGTGTGTGTGTGTGTGTGTGTATGGATTTTAGAACTGCTGGAAAAAGGGTTTATACAAGACAGATGCAAAGAGAGGTACCGTTACTTCACACAAGAGGGGGAAAAAAACAGATGTTGGATGATGTTTAGATGATGTTCATGTAGGCCTCTCAGGTAGATGTACCAGTTGTAATGTCCAACATGTCAATGAAGTCCAGAACCACTTACTATTCATTTTGTAGGAAACACCTACCTCATTCTTTTCCTCTGAGGCCACTTCGTAAGCCCATATAACTTCCCCACAACTAGGTCCACTATATAAGTGTAAAATCACAGACTGTAACTCATCTGCTGTCATGCACAATCTGTCCCATTGAAAGATATCTACCCAAGAGCAGCTCTATTCCAGCTCTAGTCATCAGGACTATTGATGACTCAAACTGTGAATAAGCCAATGGGCTACAGTACATAGTCTCTAAATGTGCCTCAGTAAGGTGGAGCTACAAAGTAAGGGTTTCTAAAAAAAAGCCATTAAAAGCCATTAAACCTCACCTTAACAGCAAAAACAAATCTCAGGTAAGGTCAATATACATTTCCAAGAAGCTCGCCACAGGTAAGATAACACACCTGGTAAACAACTTTATCTGAACTCTTGCTTGCTATAGTTGTAATGTTTCAGTAAAAAACTGTATAGATCAAAGCTATAGATGGTTCCAGTGATAACTCTTTGCAATTGACCTCAATGTTCCACACTGAAACATACAGAAATTTAGAACTCACTTAATTGTGTGTCAGGGACAAGGTTATTTTACAGGCACAACATAAATGTTAAAGGCTACAAATACACTCATTTTCAGTGGAAATGTATGTATTTGTGTTTTTTCATTACTTCTTTTAATAAGGAACAATATAAACATATGTATTGAGATACAAATTAAAATAAATACAACTAAATATGATACACTTATGCTTTAGGTACTGAAGTTGTACCTTTAAGAATATCACACCGGTGACAAGTAATAAACCCAGAAATTTACATTATAGTCCCTTTTTTCTAAGAGTGTTCCTGAAAGGCAGGCTGAACATACACAGCACATTTGCACTGTAGTTATTGAAACTTAGGTTCACCAATTATATACAGTTTCATAGATTCAAACAGTGGTGTGAATGTTAAACTACAGCACTGTTATCGTGTTAGCTGCAGAAAATCGCTTGTGGAAAATATTATTATCGGTTGGCACTTTACAATACTGTTATGTAATGTCAAAGTGTACTTTAAAGTGACTGTGGAGCATTTGGGATATCTTCATCATTTTATAAAGAAAAAGAAAAAAATAAAGAACATAGTTGAAATTAGCATATTTAAGTTTGTATATATCACTTTATTTTTGTTATAATTTTAAATGCTTAAATACTAATGAATGAAAACAGAATTTAAAATAGTTAAACTCTCTTTCTGCTGGGGGCTCTACTAGCTTTCTTACATTTGCCATCTTGTGCACTGATTTATTAGGCTAAAGAGTCATAGCTAAACTGCTGAAGTGATTAAACATGCTCAAAATAGAGGTGACGAGGACCAAATCTGAAAAAGAAGTAGACGTGTAGAATGTCATTTAGATGGGGGAAACTTTAGAGCACGGACTTTATGATATTCAGAAATTAAAAATACATATCTAATTTTTGCTTGTTTTATATGAGTGTTTAAAAGTTATTCTCTTATGCTATTGTTCCATTTTGGTTGGAAGCAAAAGTTAACAAAATAATCATGAAGTGACAGAGGTATCTATGATATTTTGATTTCCTATGGCTGGGACCAAAAAAACTAAACAAAAAAAACTGTAGTCCATCCAGGATTCAGTCAGTTGTTGGAAATGAAAAACGACAGCACTGGCAGCTCTGTGACGGGAAACGTTATTGCTAAAGTGACAAGTCTTTTTTTGACAAATGTCTGTGTTTACTCTAAGTCTGGACCAACATCAACATTTTGGTCCAGTGTCAACATTATATGTTTGTCTAGGTTGTTGGATAATGTTAATTTACTGTTAAGTTAGTTTTCATGAATTACAAACTTGTATTTGTGCACAGTTCATGTTTACGGCTATGAAGGCTATGCAAAGCTTCGGACACCAAATAATTTTGGCAAATCAGTGAACAAATCTTGAGAGAGAACATGTTTAGATTTGTTTCAAAGCCCAAACCTTTCATTTCGTATTTTTCAATACGCTAAATTAAGCATTAAAATGTTAGTATGCATTAAAATGCACATTAGTGTATATTTGTATATTTGAGGACTGGCTTGATTACAAGCCCACCCAAAATCTGCACGTAAAAGAATGCAGACAATACATTTTTTTTCATATAGTCACTGAAATACAGAGTTGGACATGTATACATACCCAGGCATGTATTGACCTGGATATTCATTTGTAATTATTTATGAACATAATTGATAACAAATAACATAATTAATAACATCTTTTTTCCTTGTGAATCTGAGTCAAAACTACAACAGAACAAGGTTTAAGAATTCTCATCCTTTCATGTATCATTTATTAACCTGAAATAATTTAACTACTCCCAAACCTCCCATTAACTGATTGGTTCTGCATAACAATGAACGTGCTACACCTCACATGCTGCGTTCAGGAGAACTTTGTTGTTTGATTTTTCTGGTAAGTTCAGACTTCCAGCTGGGTTGGAAGAGCACTGAGGAGGAGAGTGTCTCTTCCAGGCTCCTTCAGTCAGAGTTGGAGTCAGGTGTACTACAGTAGGAGGTTTGGTAAGAAAAAGGTTGTCAGTCCCCCACCAAGAAAGTGATATTATTTATTCATTTACATTTGTTTTTTGTTTTTTTTCTTTCAAATGTTGAACAACAAAGCTCATGTGGAGACCTGTGTGTTGCCCGCCCCCCTCAGATGAATTCATTGTAGCATTTTGTCAAAACAGATGTATCAATTTTCACCTTATTCAAAATGTACCAGATAAGCCAAAATGTGTTTGGTAGCTAAAGTGTGCTTCTTTGCTGCACTTGAGCTACAAGGTTAATGTAGCTAACAAGCAGTGGAAGCTTACACCCGACCAATTAGCATCTTGTAGGCCGCATGCCGACCTCATACACCCGTCTGAAAGTTTTTAAATAATCTCAGGCAAATTCTCAGGCTTCAAGCAATCTGCTACCACTGTTTTAGCCATGCTACATTTTTATTCCATGTTTAACGATAACAGTGTATATTTGATTTCTGGCCAAACTATTTCTTTACCAGCTTTACCAGCACATCTCAAAGTGCCATTGGCAAGGAGGTGGTGGGGGTCTGCGGGTACAGCCCATCAGAAAAGAAATTGTTCTTAGAGCCAACAGAAGCTTAGATGTGGCGAACATCAAGCATGTGTTTAATGGCCCAGTGTACGAGGGGAGCGGAGGAGAGGGAGAAGGCGATAAGCGACAACGAACACGTCCGGGATCACAGGGCCGATTAGTCATCAACGGGTGGTGAAGCCCATTGGGTCTCCAAAACGACAAGCTTTACTCTCTGGCTTTCCTCGAGGAGTTCATCTCATGGCTGGAATCAAATGTCTAATTAGAACCTACAAATATTCCTAAGATGTTCCCCACCACTTCACCCAAAGCTACTGGAATTGCCAAAGTAAATAAAGCAGTTTTTGTGTGTTTTGGTGCTTGGCCCCGAGCAGATGTTGTTGTTGTTGTTGTTTTTTTTTAAGCGAGTTTGATTGATGAATAAAGGGGAAAGTCAGACTAAACACATCCCCTGGTGTTCTGGTTCATTCCATTCACAGAGCATCCCTAGGTGTCCTTGTAAATGCAATAATTAAAATGATTACCACTGCGTGTATGAAAACAGATTGCGGAGAGCTTATCGTCAGCAAATTGCTATCAGAAAATAAAGTGCTTCGGTTTTACTGAGGGGCTAATCTGGAGCACACAAGCTTCTTTTCAGAAAGGCTTCAATGAGACCTTTGCTCAGTACATACTGTAAAGTAGTCAAGTTTTAAATAGACTTTGTACGTCTGTGAAACGTGTGATGCATGACCCATTTAGGGTGAACGTGGCGAAAAAACATCCACTTTTAAACATGAACATTTATTTGGATAGTGCTCTTGAAATCTAGCACACTGGAATTCCGCAATAAAACAACAGGGCCATGTAGGAACCACAGTCTCCTTCTTTTCAGGAGGCCAATACCAATAGCACAGTAGTTTCTTGGTGTACTAGAGCAGTGTTTCTCAACCCTGGTCCTCAAGGCCCACTGCCTTGCACATTTTACTGCTTTCCATGCTTTAACACACGCACTTTAACTCAATAATGGGTTGTGAAACTGTTGATTAGTTGGATCAGGTGAATTGAGAGCAGTTAGTGGGAACAGTAAAAAGTGCAGAGTAGTGGGCCTCCAAGACCTGGGTTGGGAAATACTGCACTAGAGAGCTAACAAAAGGTCTACAGTTGATGCTATATATGTGTTAAAGATGGCCATCAAGGGAAGACAACACAAGCATAGCCTTAAATTGCTTATTACAGTATTCACACCACTGATGACACTGAACACTACAAAGTTTTTACAGTATAGTTTACGTAAAGGAAGGCTGTGAAAAGCTCATCTGCTGCGATTTCCTGGTATGCAGTCCGCTTGCGTTCCCTGCTGGACGACTGGAGAGATGGGATTTGCCTTGGCTCACCTGGGATTTGTGGTCCTGTGACGACAGGAAAAAGCAAAGTAGTGATACGCTTCCCTTGTACAATACGTTCTCCGGCTAATGAGGAATTTGCAAGCTGTTTTTTTTTTATTTGGTTTGGGGCCGAGCGTGACCGCGCCTCTGTCAGTAGGCGAGATAGACCAGTCTCGGCCTCCCTCTTCCCTGCACCGGCGAGATTAACAACAAAGGGGCTCAATTAATCCATTTGAAGTGACATGGAATTTGAATGCAAAAAAAGGAGGAAAGAGGAAACAGGGAATGTTGTTTGCAGCCGTGTGGGCAAAAGATAGAGGAGGAGAGGGAAATTAATTGACCTCCCTGTTTGCAATTAAACACAAAAAGGGAAGCCAAGCAATAAGGCTCTCTGAAAGCTGGATCTACTCTGCCGAAGTCAGAGAGAGAGAGAGAGAGAGAGAGGCCTGGACAACATCGCCCTAGAGCATTACATGCTAATCGACAAATTCTATTTGCTTGTTTCCTGACAGGCATATCCCCATATGCCTGTTCAAACCCAGCAAAAAACATGATGCTAAAGCTCCAACAGTCTCTAATTTAGTTACTTCTGAACAGAGGCCAGCCACAACACATGGCCTCAACACAAACTGACACACATATATAGCCTGCCTATCAAATGTTTAGGGACACTTTGATTGAGTGTTTTATTTAACCTATTGCACAGAAAAATGCTTGGATCTTGGAATTTGTCTTTGAAAAAACAAGGATATGTCAAAAACTGTTGGAAAAATTATATAGGACACCAATTTTAGCCCTACACTGTCATTTTAGCCCTATCTGCACTCTTTTTAAAATAGTTCTAAAAAAACTGTGAGATCTGCTATTTAGGTAAACCATGTTTTTTAGGTAAACCAAGTAAGAACACAAAGCATATAAAGCTGAGCTTCGCAAACACTACCCAAAGTATTAGCAAGTAACTCTTTCATGTAAAAAATCATTTCCTAGTCAGATAGCAACAATGAAGCATTACTTGGGAACCTTTTAAACAAAATGACGGTGTCCTCAAACTTTTGACATGCATTGTGTTCGGCATGGCGGTATGACGAGCATGTTCACCCAGGCAAAGCTGGTAGGCTAAGCAGTGACGGAGTGGCCGGGTTGGTTTAGTTTAAACAAATAATTGCCACCTTCAAACGTGGCAAGGAATTAAAGAGCACCCAGCGCCGTACCTCCCAAGTTCGCCTCTTGTCAGTTCATGCAGCGACATGAGTGTGCGCTCAAGATCACATTGAGGCGTAATCCTCCTTCAGCCTTAAATACACCAACGGACTTTTTTAATGACTGTTTGTAGTAGACGGCATAAAGCTTGTCTGCGGCACAAAGCTAACTCGGAGCCTAGGTGGAGATTATACTTGGATGCCCATCAAGGAAAGCCTTCATTTCATCTCGGTGCAGTTATTACATGTGTATGATGGGAACAAATCCTTGATTGTGTTCCTGTGAATGGGGAAAGATTCCTAACATTTGACTGTCAAGACAGAGCATTTTGGTGTGTATTAGTGTATGTATGTCTGTATATGCACATTCTCAAGATGCTTACAATCCTTCAAGAGCTGATTTTCTAAATGCAGAGAAAGCCTCTGGTTTATTAGAGTGCGAGCTCTTACTTTTTTTTTTAACCCAAAGCAAAAGGATCCAACAAAGACGTCTTCAGAGACAGCTGAGGATTTATACAGGTAAATGTCTGCCCTGGCACCGAAGACTGAAGACCCACCTCTTCCACGAGTACTTGGGCGAAGTGTAGTGCATGTTGAGTACTGTGGTCTCCATACAGACTTTTGTATTTAGTAGTATCTAAGCTTAGAGGTATCTTAGTGGTGTATTTTGGTTCTAGCTGATACAAACTAGCAATGGATATTTTAAACAGTAAAGTGAAGCACTTTTGTAGGATGCTCTGGATAAGAGCATCTGATAAATGTCTTAATGTACATTCAATTGTAAATCATTAAAAAAAAAGTGCTGGGATCATTCTGGGATCAGTTCTGCAGTCATTCAGCACACATTTGACAACATCTATCAAAGCACAGCCTCTTTAACTAAAAGGATATACCCAATTTACACCTGGTCCCTTCATGCATCAGGATTATATCTGGATAAGATCAAGCCATATGAAAATGTGAGTGTGAACACACCCAAGTACAACAAATTGAAATCTGATCACTCAAACCACTTCAGGAGGTGGTCTGAGAGGCATTTGAGCCACATCTTATAGCAGTGTAAACCGATCTGTCTCTCCAAGATCCATTCAACAACCAAAACCTCGCCCAGTACAACTGAAACAACCAAACGATTTCTAGTCTAGACCTACTGGAGATGCATTTGACTACTAGTGTAAATACATGTGTCTAAAACCTTCTGTCAGGATACATTCTGGATACTAGACACATAAAGTGACCTGGTGTAAATGGTGGATTATTTGGATTAAGAGCACCCAGCAAAAGTAATCAGATGCATCCTCCCATTAGTGCAATCCCTGGGTGTTTCACAATGCTTGTGGGAAAATCGTCTATAGACAGATGACAGAGAAGTGGAACTTTTTAGCTCAAACGCACAACACTGTGTCTGGAGGAAAAAAGAAACCTCTTCCCAACTGTGAAGCATGGTAGTGGTGGTGGCAGGGGGAGGGGGCATCATGATAGTGATCAGAGAACATGCAATTAGTGTCAGTGAAGAATTTTCATGGGCTAAGCAACTGTAAGTAGGCATGGGCACATTTCACAAGCACTCAGAAGTTTACGATATGCCACAGTGTTGTGTGAGAGGTAAGCCTGTTTAGAAGTTTTCTTAAATTAATTTCATACACTAAAGAGACAGAAGTAGAGGTGCAAGGTGTAAGACACATTACCAATGAAACTTTTTTCCTACTCCAAGGTATGTAGCTAAGTTTGCTAACTCTCAAGTCTGCCTTTCTATGTCTCCAGTTCTAACAATTCAATAAACAGTTGGAATCTTAAGAAAAGTTGTTCCCTTCAGAAGCACTAATGTTAGCTTAAGTGACTTTTAAGTTGTAGGCACACATTTTGAAGTCAAATAACATCAGCGTAATAATTCAATCAATAATTATCTTAATAATTATTAAGTGATAACAATAATATATAATAAAATACATAAATAATACTTATTATTATATACATTTAAAAAATAAAATCAGATACATTTTTTTTTTTTTTTTTTTTTTTTTTTTTTGCGTCCTGGTGGATTATCCGTGAACTGTATACTCCTGGAAAATTTGTTTGTTTGTTTGTTAAAAAGTTTGGAATTTTGTAGTTGAGTCCATTTTTAAAGGCAATTCTTATAGGGGTTTAAACAATTTTGAGTTCTATGTATTAGTTAAAAGAAAATCAGCTGTGAGTGAAACGTTGTAGATGTATCCAATGTGATACAAATTAAAAGTAATTTCAGCAGCGTTATTTAATTAAAGTTAGTTAAAGTTCTTCTTTTAAAATAACAAGAAAAACCTGGCAAGCCTAGTTTTTCCGGACTAGGCTAAAAATAGGCTGCATAGAACCATCAGCGGCATTTTTATGGGGAGCTAGGGACCAAAATATCTGCTCTTTATTTTGATAAACGTGCTGTGGCATAAAATGACATCTATTATGTTTGTTTAACATTTCAGGGTAAAGGACTCAAGCCTTGCCCTCAGAGCCTTAAGATGTAGACTGCATATTCACTAGTTTTAGCTGTAAAGGGCCCAGGACCCCATCCACCATGGCTTGTAACTAACTAAGTGTATTAGCAATGCTGGTGAGGCCGGCGGCCTGTGCGGTAATGTTGCTAGCGCCGCAGAGGCAATGCTTGGTGGCATGCTTGGTGGCACAGTAGCAATGCAAACGCTGCGGTAGCGATGCTGGGCTAGGGCGCCATTCGCCGCAGGACATCAGCTTACCTAAGATTACCTCCTCTCAGCTGCACATATATTTGTTAGCTTTGTGGAAAAATGTCAGACTGTCTCAGACCGTCAATAAGAGAAAATGTCTTCTATGCAAACAACAGACAGTCCTTGCGCATGCAAGGAGGATTAAGGAGGTCAAATAAGCTTCATAATTATTTCTTGGTCCAGGCTTTAAAGGACTAACAGACTAATAGCCAAACAAGCCTACAACTTACTAATAACTGAACACAGTAAGCTTCAGCCATATTATTTTAACAAGAAGTGAGTGTAGGCTGTAGTGATAGTGAAGATTGTTTCACTTCCAACATATTACATATTACAGTATTTCAGGATTAAATACACCACATGTCCAAGTGTTTTTGGGCACCCCAGTCTAATGAATGCATTTAGCTACTTTAAGTTGCACCTATTACTGATACAGATGTGTAAATGCACACAGCCTGGCATTAGGGATGGTGCCAAGCGGTTCGTTGAACTCAGCATCGCTAGCGTTGGGTTGTGGAGCAGTGGAATTGTGTTCTCTGAAATGATGGTGCTTCATCTTTTGGGATGAGCTGGGGAGTAGGGGCAATGATCATATAATCAAACATCCTGACCTAACTAAAGCTCTTGCTGCTGAATGCAATCAAATCCTCACAGCAGTGCTTCAAAATGTAGGAGAAAGCCTTCCCTGGAAAGTAGAGACAGTTTCACCAACAAAAGCAGGATAAACTCTCTTTTAAATTTCAGAAAAAAACAATTTATGAGCAGATGTCTCAATACTTTTGTCCATATTAATGTGGTATTACGTGCTGGATAATTCCAACTTTTGTTAAAGTGATATTTTTATCTCTGTCTCAATGTAAAGACAGCGCATATATATTTTCATTAAAATTTCATTGAATTTCTTGTGGGTCTTGTACAGTAAAACTAACATTACTCGCTGTGTGATATCACAGGTCTAAATGGGACAGGCGTGGCATTATCCCTCCATCCATTATCCATCTCTAATGGGTCCCTGATGGACACCGTATTTGAAGAGGAACGTTCCAACGAAAGCGTGAAGGGTTAATTTGGATTGGCTCAGGTGAGTTAATTATTCTCTTCACCCACTTCGCTGCACATCCATAATGATTATTAACAAGCTTAAAATACTCAAGGACCTCTGGGAGCTTTCGGGTAACAACACACACACAGCACGGGAGAGAGAGAGAAAGGGAGGGAGAGAGAGGAGAGAGGGAGAGAACGAACAGGGGATCATTATGCTAATGAGAGTGCAGTAATGCTTTGCAATCACAGTGGCCACAGCACTCCAGTGGGACTGGGCAGGGTCATGCTCTCTCTCTCTCTCTCTCTCTCTCTCTCTTTCTCTCTCTCTTTCTCTCTTGCTCCACTGCTGCTGGGGAGCTGGGAGGAGAGCAGTGGATTGAAGATGATTAAAGAACATTCATGCATGGATCCCCAGTCCTTTGTGTGCCTAAAGACGGGGATAATGGCAATTTAGCCAATCTGTTCTGGGATCTCTGCACAGATGATTTGTCCTCAATGATATTACATAGAACAGAATATGATCGAATGAATAGATCTGTACTTCTCACAGATAATACAATAAAAATTTACAGATCAATCTGTTCATTATGGTTACATGCATTCTCTGACAATCCGGTTTGAATTATATTTAAAAGCTTTTCCATTTTAATTTATTTTTATTATTTTTTTATTGCTGAATTTAACTATTAATATTTTTTTATCCAATATGTTAAATGAATAAACGGTAATTTTACATTTTGTAAAATTTTACTATTTGTACAAATGCTTGTGGACACCCATTCTACTTTAAGTTGCATCCATTGCTGATGCAGATGTGCAAATGCACACACACAGCTTTTCTAGTCCCTGTAGAGAAGCATTGCCAATAGAATAGTAGTCTCTGGAGCATATTAACCTGAACCCTAGCATTGAGCTGTGGAGCAATAGAGCTGTGTTCTCTGCAATGATGGTGCTCCATCCAATACGTTTGGGATCATTTGGGGACTTGGGGATGAGGTGGTGTGGTGATCATCCTACATCCTGACCTCACTAACACTCTTGTTGCTGAATACAATCAGGTCCTTACAGCAATGCTCCAAAATTCAGTAGAAGGCTTCCATGGACAGTAGAGACAGTAGCTCCAACAAAAGCAGGATAAACTATTTTTAATACTTTTGATTTTGAAGAAACAATGAATGTGTAGGTGTCCCAATACTTTTGTCCATATATTGGATATGGGTAGAGGCGTAGAACTATCATTTGATTTTATAGTTTAGTAAGGTAAGGTTTAGGTCAGGCTACTAGAGCAAACCACTGCAAAGCCAGCTGCTTCTGAATACATCAGGGAAGCATCCTTTCCTACACATTTGAGCTGATCATGTGGCAATGTGGACCCATAAGTTCTACCAGTGTATTTGCTGGGGCCTTGGGACACAGATCAGGCCGAATCAAGGGAAGCAGACAGAAAAGGATGTTTTGCGATGTATGAAGGTAGAAGATTGTCAGAACTTTAAGGTTAAGGTAATAGAATTAGATCCAGGTGCCTAGTACCTACGTACAGTAAGTAATGTAGGACATTTGCGTGGTAGTTAATTCAGTTTATTGAAATGCTTCACTTTAACTTCTCAACTTATACGTTGCTGATCTATAATCGTGTCTCCTTCTCTTCATTGTCATCTCTCACTATGAGAGTCTTATTGTACCATAAGAAGTAACCTGGCTGCCATAATAATTTTGATTTCGGAACAATGATCTTTGTCTAACAGTCTCAATTTTGTTGCATGAGGTTAGGTTTTGACACACCTTATACATGACTGTATTTCTCAATGATTCACAATCCTCATGGAGGCCTGCCCTACTGGCACTGACATTTCTTTGGTGCTCGTACTGAAGATAACCGTCCATGTCCAATTACTTATGGACTGAAGACTATACTATACTTTTATTACACACTTACATTCAGAATCAAAAGCCAGCATGAATAACACTCTGTCCTGCCTGGAGGAGGGCTGAAATGTCTCCGCTTGTCATCATTTGGCTGGGTTTGTTTTCACTGGGGTCTGACTAGTGAGGTGGAGGAGATGCTATTTCTTGGACATCTGTTACTGGCAGCGGCTGCGGCGTGCGGCTGCCCATCGGGCCACTCCCTTGGGCTCCCTGATGGAGGAAGACTGAAAGATTTGCAGTGGGCCGGTTAATGGTAATTATGCGAGGGGTCTCCAAAGACAGAGGCGGGCCCACAGGGGCAGCTACCGAGAGACTTGCCCAAAAAAACCCCACTCCCCCCAGCCCCCCATCACCACCACCACATCCCATACAGAAATCTTTATAATAAATAAATAACGTTCAGTACATTAGCCTGTAGTGCAGTACAGATGTCAGACACGTGGCTCATGATTAACCCTCAGAAGCATGTTGACATTTTTTATTAATAATTACTGTAGATAATTTGTGTTTGTAAACTGGAAAGGAGATGTTTTATGGTTATTATGAATATTATGATAAAGAAATAACATATTTTACCTACTGAATGAAATGTGTGAATATAAACGCAAATTAAGTATAATTTCATAATGTGTACAATTGAATTCAAATTGAATTGAAATAAGCGTAAATTAAGAGGATAATAAATAAATATCCGTTTTGGTCAGCATTGTCCCTAAGAACAGGCCAGACGTAGCCTGACTCGCAGATCTCGCAGATCCAATAGAGGTTGATAAATTGTGCGTCCACAATCATAATCAGACTAAAACGAGCTTATTTCCCTGCTTTTACAGGTCTGTATAAACCCTGAGGTGTGAAGGGAGGCTTTGGCGCGGCTCATTCGGTCTTTCACAGGGCATGTGAACTTTAAAGGATCAGGCTACTATTTTAAACAATTACAGATGGCAGAGGCAGAGGTGGAATTGACAGCAATATCAGCTGTCTAGAGGTGTCTTGACAGGTTTCGCAGAGCAATGATTAATTACCGCCAGGCTTCCTTGGGCATTTCAATTTCCTTTGGCTTTTAGCACCAGGCTGCAGGGGGATAGCAATACAGTAGCTCCTGTTACAACTTACACACACTACAGTGAGGAACGAGCCCCTCTCTCTCTCTCTTTCTCTCTCTCGCTCTCGCTCTCTCTCTCTCTCTCTCTCTCTCATTCTCTTCTTGCTCCCCATATCCTGTGGCCAATCAGACCAGTACAGGTCAGCCAAACAAGGCCTGGCATGATAAGTCTATGTAATGCCTCTACCTGCCATGAATGTTAACTAGCAGTCGAATTCGCAGCGCAGGATTTGAGATTATCTCCACCAGGAAGAATTGCGACTCTCTCCTCTCTCCCACCTCCGACGTTAAGTCCCAATTTATTATTTGAAAGACTTTTATCATGGAAGTTTACCATCCAAAGCCACTTCATTAATCACAGCAAGCTCTTCATTTGTTTCCAGATAGCAGTCGGTTCCTGGCACTGATGCAAATATGGTAAAAAAGAGGTCTGTTTATCACCAGTCAAAGGGATTAATAATAATAATAATAATAAAAAAGTTTTGTAGATGTATGGGAGGGAAGATAACTTTTTGCCGCACCTCATTTTGGAGTGCTAAGAAAATATTTATGAACTGGTTTGTCTTTTTATTAAAAACGCAGAGACAGAACTGGCTGGCATTTCATGCTATGTGATGTATGTACGGTTGACATGAGGATTGGGAGTTTCTGTAGTTCTGGAGAGTATCAACATGTTGACATTTCAGTGCAACGGCCTAAAATAGAGCTTTATAATACTGTTTCATAGTTAATAGATAACTATGCAAGGAGCGAGCAGGAATGGATGAATACTGCTGTAGTCCTGCTGCGGTTATTTGCTTAGTACAGACAATAGTGAAGTAATAATTAGTGAAGTTTACTATACCTATACTAGAATCAAACTAATATTGTAGTAAACTTAAACACTGTGTCTAAAATGTCAATAATAATAATAATAATAATAATAATAATTATTATTATTATTATTATTATTATGTACTAACAATAGTATGAGATAACCTCAGAGGAAACAATATGGCAATATGGAGCAATTTGCACATCCGCCTAAAAATTGGAACCTGCTAAACTACAAAACATGATGTCTTCCTCTCATTGTCAGAGGAAAAACACTCTTTTTTTGCAATCAAAAAATGCTACCAAATAAACAAGTAAACTCTGTATGTAATATAGCAAATGATGTGGTAATAATGGGTAATTAGTAAAGATCAGGTACATTATTATGAAGAGAAGCACACAATAGTTCATCAGTAACAACATTGTGTTACTGTGTCCATTCCTAGGAGTTAACAATGATTTGGCAGAGCATTTTGAAGAGAGACATACTTTAATGAAGATCCACCACACAGGCTGTTCCAGATCATTATTAACTCGGAAACAGGCGAAACCTTTCAAACCTTTCCCTCAACAATAGCACCACTCCTAGAAACAGCTTAGCACTATTTAGTTCCACTGATGACCTTGCCACTATGTTCATTTAAGTAGACATGATGAAAATTAATAATATAATATGACAAATGAATGATTAATTTAATACAAATCCCACATAATCAAAATAGGGCTGTAAAACAGGCTAGTTCTAGAACCCCAGAACTTTAAAGTTCTGCTAGCCTTAACCAATGCTGCACAGCAGTAGAACCCAGCAGCCACTTCGGGAGAATATGGTGTTGATACTCCATTCTCTGACAGATATCTGAGAAAAAAAAGGTTACTACACAAGCTGTATATAAATATTAAATTAATACATCACAGTTACAGTTTATTACACAGCCATGTAAGGAAATACATTCAGTTTACATTGAGGACCCATAGGTTTATAGTTATTTGTTTTGTATTTGTTTACTGAAATTTAAGTAAACATGGTAAAATAAATCTTTAATTTGCAAACAATTCCCTACAAAATGCATATTCATGAAATTCTAATCCTATTAAATCATTTAAATTAATTAAAATAAAATAATGTCTTATTTTACAAATACTGCATCAGCCTAAAGCTTAAAATCTGCACTTTTGAAGCAGTTCTTCTACTTGTGTTAATGAGCAACACAGGAGAAATAATTAACACAAATGTACACCATTTGTTATCGCAAGTGATAACTCACTTTTAAGGTTTAAATAGCAAAATCACACACCCCCCCTCTCCCGTACGGTGCAGAGTCTGGGATTAAGGCCCACGCAAATCTATACAAAGCTCTGTTGGATTTCTTGCCTACTGTTTTCTTCCTTTGTGCTCGAGTGGAATTGAATCATATGGTTTGTTGCTTTGGCCCTGTAATGTAGCTAAACACAGGAGCAACAATGGCTGGATGAGCACCACATGGCCATGATCAGCAGTGTATAAGGGAGGGCGTGAATACCCACTGACCCATGAGGAATGGGGGCCCAGACTGAAAAATGGCCTTGAACTGTAAGGGGATAATCCTGTTCTTCTGCCCTTGCCGACTGCATCCTCACTGGGCCACCACATACTGTCTGTCCTCCTTAAAGACTCCATGTGGTTTTTACCTACTAATGATGACCAGTGGATTAGGCAATATTGGCAAACACATCTGAGAAGTGCATACATTCATTAGGACACAGTAGACAGCATTAGGGGTAAGTAGGTGTGCTAGTAAGAAATACTAAACACACACACACACCACAAAAACATTTATTTAGGCCTAAGCTTAATAACAGAATCCTAATTGTTCCCTAAACCCAATCAATTCAATTCAATTCAATGTGTTTGATTACCACTACCCGATTATGTCTACACTTTTTTAATTATTATTTCTGAACAGTTTGTGTAACATTATAGGCTGCAAATGTTCTTGGTAAACACTATTTAGTGCTACATTTGGTATAACTCTATAGTTTAGCACTATTAACAGTAGTATTTTACTATCTATAGAGTATGCCCATATCTTTTTTTCAACATAGCCCTAGAATAAACTCTCAATGTTGATTGACTGACTCATTATTCTATTTTTCCTGAACTTCTAATAAAACCTGTCAGACAGTGTAAACTGCAGGTTGCAGTGACACCAACATGTAAAAAGCTCCAGCAGCTATACACACTACTATTCCACTACCATTTCACTGTCACTGCTGAGTTGCTGACAGATGATATCTGGCCAACAGCAGTTTTGTGGTCAGAAAATGTGATTAATGATTCAAATGATAGAGGGTCGCTTTCATTTATTCATTTTTCAGGAGTTTGTCTTGAGAAGATACATCATGAGATATAAGCACTTATGTAAGGAAGAGGGATGGCAAAGGAAAGTATGTGAAATAAAAATTCAAACTGGGGTTTGGTGGAATACATTCATAAAATATACAGAAAAAAAATAGAGAAAACAACTGTACAAGACTGATAAAAGCTGCTGGTGCAACAGACTGACAACTTCAGAATCCAGACCTCAAAATAACTGACTTGGATGGTAAGAAGCAGAAAATGCTTTGCCATTTAAGACTGAACTTTGGAGTTATGAAAAAAACTCTCTGCAGGTTTCTGCAGAAGAACTGAAAGTATTCTGAAAAGAATGGAAGCTGTAGCAAAGGCAAAGTTAAGACACTAAATACTGAAACATCTAAAATTAGATTTAACTGTTGAGACTTCAGTTTAATGTTGTTTTTAATTGTGAAGGAAAATTAATAACTTGTACTCAGTGGCTGTTTTGACTGAGAATGAAACAAGTGGAGGGGGATCTCTAGACCTGGCAGGTGGAGCTCAGCAAGTAGACAGTAAGTCAGAAGGTAAACTAAGGGTTTGTAACATACTAAGCTACAAACCTCAGTGCCAAGCTGTTTGTATATGTCTGCTGTACAGTGCAGCAAATATTTGTCTCATTAGATTTGTTGATTAGGCTGATGAGAGTAAATGCACTGGAGTTAATAGGCATGTGATGTTGGCTTGTGCTGCAAATGGTTCAAATGGTATCGGAAACTAGGGAAGTCATTTGTACTGCTTGTAAATTGCGCTTGAACAGGCAATCCAGTGGTATTTACAAGTGGAAAGCTCTGGATTCTAGGCGATACACGAGTTCAAGAGATGGGATGTATCCTGCGACCTTTGACCTTTTCCATCTGCGAAAACAGCGAACATGCCCATGCATCTTATCGGTATGTATGTTTTTAAATTCAGTATTTAATCACGTTTTTGTTATTACAGTCAAACGCTTCGCTGACAGATATTCATTCATTTCGTTTGATATTTCGCAGTGTTTGTGGCTGATATCCTACGGATCTCCACGCATAGTGGGCGGATCTTCTGGCAAGCACCCAAATGGAGTGAAGTTGCATTTACTAGTAAGCCATCTGGTCTACACAGCCTTCTGATGAGAAGGTTCCTGAAGGTGGCCGGGCACTATCAGAGATTGTTTTGTGCATAATTTAGTCATATTAAATAAAGTCCCCCTGACTCTGCCAATTGTAAACTTTTAACATTTAAGGACCCCAGCCACGGCCCTGTTTATAGACCCGAGCTTGCGAACAAGCACTCCAAATAAACGTGGAATAATTGTGCCCTGGCTTGTTTCACAGCAGTAACTTTTGTCTTTTTTTCCGTAACATCACTGTTTGTGTAACAATGCCATCCTCTGGAGCATTGTGCAATGTTTGTGTTTTCGACGAGCAACTCCAGTGCCCCAGTTCACCCGGAATCTTTGTGTGCAGAAGGCAAAGGAGTGAGGAGGAGAGGGATTCCCCAGCCGAGAGTTCGAGCTCTCTGTTTCGTCCCCTGGGGCTGAGAGATGCAGATGAGCCAGGCAATTGAAGAGGAAAAAAAAGGAAAAAAGGAATTATTAAAATACACTGTGAGAGAGCGAGAGACAGTGTGCGAGAGAGAGGAGCCAACTTCAAAAGATGATATTTTCCATTGGCGTAATACGACATGACAGGTTTATAAAACTTGCCACTTGCAGTTGAAGGGCTGGAAATTGACTCAGGCAGCGGTAAGCGATAGCATATTCGACTTTAAACAATGCCTTTAATGATGGGATTATTGTGTTACTGGAATGGAAATAAAACTTTAATTCCCTTGGCGAAGGGCGATCTGCATGCTTCAGTGTGCACGCGCTCAAAAGGGGATTTCGACTGGCTTTCCCATGGCCTAGTGCTCCAGTCTCTTTTTCTCCCTCTCTCTCCCTCTCTCTTTCTTTCTCCCTGTCTTGCTTTCAGTTTGCAAAGGTAATGAGAAGCTAATGAAGCTTGACTTGAATCTTTTTTTCAGCGTTCCACTCTGGTCACGTTCCCAGAGGGACTGAGGGAGATGTTTAGTTTCTATAGAGCCAGTGCTGACGGATAGATGGATGGATGGATGGATGAGTGGATACAGGGAGGCGAGCCTTGGTGTGTTGAGCTTTTCAACACAAATGCAGTGAAGGGGAAGGGAAAACGGCCATTGAGGAAAGAGAACAGGAGCACTTGAGGTGAGATGAAATCAAGACTGCAGCCTTAAAAAGAAGAGGCTGTGTCAGGCTGCAAATTGGCTTTGATGATCTTCAGGCCCATGCAGGTCTGCATTGCCAATAGATCAGGGCAAAGTAGAAAAATGCACTAGATGTGATTTCTTCCTTCCTATATAAGACTGGATCCTAAATGAAGAAGGATATACTTCATCTAACGAGCGGCACCTGAGGAAACTCAGGGAAAGCTGCATCTTTAACCTGAATTGCAGTTAGCAAAGAGTCCTAGTCGGGTGGAAAATGTCTTGTGTGGTTCCTGTCCCCAAGAAAAGGCATTCGACAGCAATAAATGCTGACATCTCACCTAATGAAGACACTGGAGAGGCTGGTACTGGCTCACCTGAGACCATCTCTGTAGCTTAGCTGAGCCTCTGTAGTTTGCATAGTGGCTAGAAGGTGGTAATGGAGTGGATAATTCAGTCACCTTCCTACTGGACTTGCAGTGAGTGTGAGGATCATGTTCTTTGATTTCTTCAGTGCATTCAAACCACACAGCCTGCTTTGCTTTAAGGGAAGCTTTGACCTATGGCAGTGGATGAATCCTTCATCTCATGGACAATGGACTTTCTGACTGGTCATACCCAGTGCGTTCAGATACAGGCCTGTAGCTCCATTCTTGTTCAATCTGTGCACCTTGGACTTCATCTTTGGAAATTCTCTGATGACATTGTGGGGCATATCAGAAGTGGACAGGAGTATGAATACGGCAAGCTAGTGAAGGTATTTTTTCGACTGATGTAAATGGCACCACCAGCAGCTTAACATCAGTGAAACTAAGCAGTCGCCAGTCACCATTGATAGAGCGGACGTGGGACATTTACAAGTACTTAGGTGTTCACTTAGACGACATACTAGACTGTTGTCCTAACACCCACGTAGTGTACAAGTAAAAGGCCAGAACTTTTTACAGGATCCCGAAGTCCTTCGGTGTGTAGATTGTCCAACCCCTATGGACATTCTACCTGTTGTTGGAACTTCTACACCTTTGTATGCTGGGGCAACGGTAGCAACAAAAAAAACACTCTGATTAAGCAGGCTCTGAATTAAGAATAAAGCAGGGTTACCTCTCTGGAGGTTGTGGCAGAATGAACAGCCCTTAAAAAGCTGCCAACCACTTGGGACAATACCTCACATACCCTGCACTCAATAATGGAAAACCAGAAAAGCATATTTAGTGGCAGACTGGTAGAGCTGCACTGTGTTAGATAGTGCCATGTGAGATCATTCTTACTCACTGTAATAAAGCTCTCCAGTCAGCCTTTTTACAGTAGTACAACACTGACCTCCCGCTGACTGAGCTGTGCTGAATTACACTATACAGCTCAATGTGAACAGTATCATAACATGCACCGTGCTGTATTCCATAACCTGTTACTGTTATCACAATTCCACTGTTATGACACTGTTATATCATCACTTTGTATCTCCATTGTTGTTGTTGTTCATATTTTGACATATTACAAAAATCATGTAAATAAAGTCTTTTTACACTGACTTCCATTTAAAGTTAGGAAGGCTTTTTCTTCCTCCTGTAAAGTCGCTGGAGATATGAGGTTGCTGGTACTCCAACAATCATGATATCATTATTTTGATCACTACTGTAAAGCTGGAATATTCGGCAAGGTGCCCAGTGCGCAATGCTAGTAACATTTTTGTTCAACCTCAATCATTAATTACTCAGTTAGACCCTCACCCTTAGACCATTCTCTAAAAGGGTGCAGTAAACAGCAAGGTTAACCAGTGCCAGTTGTGCACTTGACCTTCACTTTGGACAAATGTTGACTTTAAAAAAGAGAGACAGAGAGACAGAAAGAGAGACTCTAACAAAAAGTAAAAAAAAAAGAAAAGGAATGCTGCTAAAGTTGAGCCTTCTCGCCGTTGACCTTGCTGCAGCCTGCCAGGGCAGAATGACTTCTTGGGCGTAAATGACAGAGCTGGCCGTGCCGTCGAGCTTTCGGGGCTCGTTTAATGAAGTCGAGCAAGTTTCTCCTGCTGATAGGCTCGTTAATGAGCTGTACTTCTGAGACTGTGGTCTAGGGGAAGTGGTGGAGTGGGGGGGGGGGGGCAGCAGGTAGGCATGGGCACCGTGTTGGATCATTAGTGTAATTTAAGCCGAAAAAGGTCTTTGTTTCTCGACGAATTGCCAGCGAGGCCGGGAAGGGACCTTGGGCCCTCTCGAAAGCATTTTGCTGGCAAGCTCGTCGAGAATTGATTGTCTTTGTTGTGGTAATCTGAAATTAATTTGCACTTGAACCCATCTTTCTTCTAGGATCAATTTAAAACACGGTTATAATTAGGTGCCCGGCATGAAACTGAGAGGAGACACTGATATGATATTTTAATTCCCCAGGTACTTAAGAGTCTTTTTTTTTCTTCTCCACCCTCCCTGACTTATCTTTCAAGGTAATAAAACAAAACGCTCCCCATGCATAGGCTTAAGGGAGGGCTTATTTGCCTGAGGGGTACCAGGCATAAGTGCTGTATCGTACACGTTTCTCCGTGTACTTTCTCTGCAGGTCACAGTTTTCTCTCCAGTGATGTTAAACGAGTGCTAATGCGAGCTGAAGCTCGAGTGGAACCAGCTGACGGTACAGCTCTGATGAATTCTTGCTGGCCAAGCCAACCATTCTTGTCTGTCCTGTCCAAATCGGACAGGCATTTACAAACTATCACTATGTGATCTCTGCTACAGGGCCCCCCGTCGCTCATTCTTTTTAAGACACTATCAACATTCTGATAGTTCTTCGCTCTTAATTTTGTGGTTGTAATGGGGAAGCACATTAGCCCTCAGAAGTCACAGTTATCAAGTCGGCAATAACAAAAAATGTTTATTTTTTATAAATAAGGCTGGGATGTAATATGAGAATACAAATACTGGGAAAACATATTCAGAATTTATAAATATCTTAAATTAAAAATATTGCTATTTAGACCACATTATATTTAAAAAAAAGCAGCATTTAGAATACAGCTTCTTTTTACGATTTTAAGACATTTATTTGTTACTAAGCTCTACTAAAGCATGAGTGGACTGATGAATCACTGTAAGCCTCAGGTAATTATCTCAGTGTTACTGAGCTCTTTTGAGTGATGATCAAGAGACTGAACAGTCTCCTCAGTAGCGAATGTGTTCTTGAGTGATAAGCTTAGCATTAGTTTAGTACTGGATGTGTGTGTGTGTGTTCCTAGCACGCTGGTACACACATCTTTAACTATGAATCTATCTGTGCACCTTACAGTCAAGATTGTTTGCTTACTTCATGAGACAGCCATGCTTTTTTGAGTGTGTGTGTGTGTGTGTCGGGGAGGGGCAAAGACAGGCAAAGACATTTTGGACATTTTAGATTTGGGATTCTAAAATCTTAAAAACATCATTGGTATCAAAGGAGCAGATATGGTGTATCCTGTCTTATATGTCTTGCTTGGATGTGGACACTGGGGACACATGGTATCCACTGAAGTTAGGATGTCGTGAATGGGGGTTTTAACTAGGCCTGAGTCGTATGAACTGAAAGGAGATGATTTGGTCATATAGGCTCTTTAAGGATGATTATGGTTTTGCTGAACAATTAAATGTGTATGTATTAATGTACAGAAACATACTGTAGTTGCATGGTTTGAGAGGTATTTCCACCCTCACACATACACACTGCCATAGTCCTCCAACTTAGGCCTATACTTGACCCCCCAACCTCCCTTCACCAGCCCCGCTTCCTAACTACAGTGGATACTCATGTGTCCCCAGTGTCCTATTTTGTGAAAACAAAAATATGGTAAATATGGTCACACCAGCATTTGGAGCGAATGTTTTAAAGATGATGATCAGCACAGCTTTTGACTGGTACTGTAAATCTAATTCAATATGTAACACCTGAATTCACACCCATCCAGTGCCTTTTGTAAGTAATGTAAACATTCAGATTATATCAAACCTGTACATTTAAACTGCTTTAAACCAGTGGATATTGTAAATGGAGGGTATATACAGAGTATGTATAGAGTGTGTATATGTATAGTATAAGTTAATGTGTAAATATTTTGTACTTCTATTTTGTAAATATGTGCTCTTTTTTGAGGGATGGTGTACAAGTTTTTCACTCACCTTTACACCTGTGTAATGTGACGTGACAACGAAAGTGATTTGATTTGAACTTCCAATATAATTAATTGCATAATTAAATAGTTGTATTTAACAAGTGTAGCAAAACCATAAAAACAAAGCTCAGTAATGAAATACACTGATTTGACACTCTTTACTTTAGCCATCTTTAGCTGTCTTCTGCAGATTTACCATGTGGCACATGCTAAGAATGCTGAGATTGCCTTCCCAATTGGGGACAGACAGAGCAAACCCTTATGAATTAACACATGGGAAAGCCACGTTTCCTTTCTAAACTCAGCAAGAAACAAAGGCCGTTGTTAACTCTGTTCGAGCAACAAGTAAACTTCTGAAATCCAAAGGAGAACATGATGAACTGTTGCAGAGCTTTCTTGTGACTCATTCGTCCAAGTGGGAATGTGCTGAAGATGATGTTGTCAAAAGAAACATCCATGTCTCCAAAGATTAGTTTGTCAAAAACAAGAAGAATTCATCTTTGTTGACGTTTGTAGGAACTTGCGCATGACAATGTGCCATTAACAGAGCCGTATGTAAATAGAAGGAAAGGGAAAATACTGTTCATTTGTAATACACAAACAATTTTTTATGATACATAATTCACTTTATGCACATTTTGTTCTCACAATTCTCCCTGTTTTATGCACTCTGAATATGCAAAAGCTTTAAATAATTAAACACTTCAGCGTTTGTTTTTGTACTGCGCGCGCTGAATGATTTGTTTGAATTTTGTACCAGTTTTGTTTTTCTTGCTTGTTTATCTGCCCTGTTTTTTTCCCCCCTTTTTTCTCCAACGGCTGTCGAGGCACTGGAACCGTGCCTCTGAGAGACGTGTTTCTTAATGCTGGGGTCAGGAGAGTGCTGACAGCGTGACCACATGCGAAGCTGTCTGCCTCTTGCCTCCACCATACACCTCCCTGGCACGTTCCCACTTTGTGGTTGTTGTTTTTTTTGTCTGAAACCACACCTTGTGTCTGGCTGCTAAAACTTTATCTTGCCTCAAACAGTCAGGTGAAACAAATCAGGGTCAGCGGCTGCCTGTGCTGAGGCCTGGCCCCTGATGATCCAGACATTACCGAACCTGAGGCTGCCTCGGCCTTGTGATAACATCTTCCCCTCGTAGATTATTGAGCACCTATACTTGGAGGGATGGGGGCTTTGTTTCTGGACAAACTTTGACAGGGGACAGCAGGGGTGGCAAAAGATTGACACAAGCAACCAGGAATTAACCACTAACATTTTAAGAGTGTCAGACTGCGCAATGGCAGGGGTGAGATTCCTGTAGAAAGAATCGAAGAAGCAAGTGAAGAAAGGGAGAGGGAGGGAGGGAGAGAGAGAGAAAGAGAGAGAGAGAGAGAGAGAGTGCGCGCGCGAGAGAGAAGCAGCGTACTTAATCTTTCCTCTTATCTGCCCGCTGTTGCGAGTTCTTCTGGGCAATTTTCTATTCAGGCTATTGATTTTTATCACCTCTGCTAAACCTCTGTGACAGATTATTTTTCAAAGACTAAAGCTACTTTTCCCACACCGGCGACCCATATATTGCTTCAAATGAATGATAAATAGAGAAATAAAGTTTCAGCTATTACGCTGAGAACACTGCGCTTTTGATTATCCCATCTGGAGCAAAATGCCCGGCTCTATTTTTCTTGATACTGCCGCCATTTCAAAGGGACACATGCAGAAAAATAAGCAAGCTCCCTGTTTACAATGAATTGAAGTTGTAAAAAGAAATAAAAGCTGAAAGACTTTAATATCGGTATGGCATATTTTACCATGTCATGACTGTGAGCCTGGGTTTCCCCTCTAATACACCCAACAATGCTATCACTGCTAAAACTGAAAGAGTGCCAGTTAAAATGAATTATGCGAACTGCAATGCTAACTGCTTTTTCACTATCATTCATTCACTGTGCCACATTGTCATTGTCATCATGTACATTATCATTAGAGATTCCTTCAAAGAGAGAAAAGGGAAAGAGACGTTGAGGGGAACAGCTTTTGTTTTCTGTCTCTTTTTCCACCACAAGGGCTACTTATGACAGCTAGCAACAGCAAAGAACACTGAAACACTCAACAATTCAGTGTTGCTAAAATATATTATTAATGTCTAGTAAGGAGTAATTAAGTGAACTGAACTGAAATATGCTGATTGTGTGTGTCAGTGTTCATTTCTTTTGCTAGCATTAGCATTTTCGAGTGACATACATGGTGGATCACATACCTCTACATGTACATCCTCCTTTACTTTTCTTAAATATTTGCCTCTTGGAAGTGATATAAAGATAAGATGAATCAATGCCAAATGAGTTATCCTTCACTCAGTTGGCCCCTTCATCACCTGTCACTGGAGTTCAGTGATCTAAACTTTTATATTGCTGTAGTTGTAATTAAGAAACATCTATTAACTATGTTCCATTATTCGTTCACAGTTCCCTCCCATCACCTGCAATGACCTGACCTTGGTTACATGGTATAATAAAAAAATGTCTTCAGCGTAGGATGCATGTGTACTTCTTTGCTTGGGAAACCTTCTCTCGCTCCTCTCTCCTTAATTCCTCAGGGCGCATTGAAAGAATTGATGCGTCCTTAAATATGGCAGATTCCGATTGATTTCTGGGTCACAGCCTGAAGGACAGAGGAGGATAGAGATCTTGGAGTTTAAAGATCTACCTTTAGTGTAAAGTCACAGAGGAAAGGAAGTTAAAAGAAGATCCCTTTGTTTTCTTGCTCATGGCATATATATATATATATTATTTCATATTTTATTTTTGTTTAAGCACATCACTAGCTAGTGACCGCTAACAATCACTGAGTGAATATCGCTCAGTTGGTCCTTGACACAAAACTTACATTATTTAGAAACTCTCTATCTCATGTGGCACCTTCCACAATGTTGTACTGAAGTAAACATACAGACAGTATAAATCCTCAGTGATAAAATCTCTCTCTCTCTCTCTCTCTCTCTCTCTCGAATGCCCATATATTTCCTCACACATTCAGAATGCTGCCATTGTGGAACATGTCAATTTCCCCCTGCCATGACTCTTTTCCATCACCTAGAATTGACTAGTCAACTAGTCTTTGCAACTGTGGTGCAATCCATGGGTGCTATCCCGGGCCCTCCCAACTGCATTGCTCTCGCTCTCTCTGGTCCCCTCATGATCGTAAGGTTACTGGACGGCTGCGTGGCGACTTGTCGTGACCGCAGATCGAGTGCGTTCTCATAGATTTCCTGTCAGGGTGCCGAGGCCTCAAAGCTCAGCGGCAGTGGGAGTGATTTCAGACAGACGGTGGAGACAGAGGACGGGCGGGGTTCAGAGAGCCTCTCTTCCATCTCTCTTGCTCAGCCAAGGTGCCGCTCCATCCGTCAGTGCCACCGATGACATGATGAATTACCCGTGTCACTGTCAGCACCGTCAGAATCAGAACTGCTGATAAGGTGCACCAGCCACCCGCGCCCAACCCTGGAGGTCCGCCTTTCTCACTCCTTAAAACAGAGCGGAAGCCACAGCAGGATGGGATGGCTGTGATTGTTGGACAGCCGAACGTCTGGAGTGTGCTGCTGTTTGTCAAAAAAAAAAAACGGACAAAAGTATGCTGCATAAAAAAAACCTGGAACAGTAGTGGAAACAGTCCTGAGGCCTGTCAATAGTTTTGTCCATAGGTGAAGATAACAGTGTGTCACACTGTGTGAGAAACCATGTAAGCAAGTCAGCTGGAGATCACTAATTTAAGCATTTCCAATTAGGTATGCTAACTGCTAAGTGTGCTATGCTATGTAGTGGGCTAAATGTGTCCAGCTATTGCTTAAAATTTCAATGTCTGAAAACAAAACCCACGCCAATGTGGAGGAAATTTGGTTAAGGCGATGTCTATAAACAACCCACTTCAATATGACAGTACAGTTTTTGAGTAGGAGTGTATACAGTATTATCATAAGAGATGAATTTTGGCATGATTAACAGAATAAGAACACCAGGCAGTAGTATGAAAATGCACATTGGTCAGGGAAGCTCAGCACTAGAAGCCGAACGAGGGGATGACTAATGAACAGACAGACGCTAATGAGTATTCCAGCAGTGGCCCATTTGATAGAAACTCTTTCATTTCCATGATTGAATGCTTCTTTAATTACCTGAGACTCCCATGGTGGTGATTCACACGTGCGAGGTCACTGTATGTGCTGGGATTTGCACAGAGAACCAACCACGTTATATGTCCACTTTTGTGGGCCAAAGATGCCCCATGAACCCAGGTTTGAACCTTTAGTTTATTCAACCCCCAGTTGAATGAGGCAACATGAGCAGCATATGTGTATATATAAATATATACTGTGTGAAGATTGTGCAACTAGGAAGTACAATTAACATCTACTTTATTACTGTATAAATCTTTGCTATGTATATCCATCTTGTTTCTCTTCATTAGTGGTCAGTCACTGACCACTATGCTGCTCTGGTTGAATATTTTTGGGTGGTGATAGTGTGTGTAATAACTCTGGTAGTTGTTTTATTTTGTTTTGTTTTTTTTTACAGTCCTTTACGTTCTAGTAATTAATGAGGAGGTACATCCCGAAAGTACTTGGTAATTAAGAAACAATAATTAATATCTGAGTATAATTGACACAGGACACTGATCACCTATAACATTAAAACCACGGACAGGTGAAGTGAATAACATTGATTATCTTGTTAGATTTACATATTAGGCAGCAAGTGAAAAGTTGTGGGAGACAGGAAAAGAGTAAAGTGTAAGGATCTGAGCAACGACATAGGCTTGATGATTTGGTCAAAGTACCTCCGAAACAGCAGGTCCAGGTAGGCAGTGGTCAGTACCCTTCAGAAATGGTCCATGGAAGGACATCCAGTGAATGAGCTACAGTTCATGGGAGCCATTCACCATGCAATGTACAGGACTTACAGGACCTGCTGCTAATGTCTGGGTACCAAATGCCACAGGAAACATTCAGATGTGATGGGTCAGAGCTGTTTGGGCAGCAAAAAAGAGACCTGCACAGTATTTGGCAGATGGTTTTAAGGCTATTAACTAGGCGACTAGTTTAGGTCAGTAAGGGTGGCTTGAAATTCCAGAACAAAACAGATTAATACATTGAACCTGTTCGCCAGTTGAGTATGATTGAGCTATCTTGTGGCCACCATTTCTGACTTTTCCAAGCTAAAAATGTTATTAGCATTAGACATGTATATTTAACAAGATAACACGTGAATTGGAATGTTACATATCATATTTCTTAGATTTAGAGAACCACAAAAACAATAAACTCTCTAAATTAGCTTAATTTCTCATAGCAAATCAAACAACGGAAGCCCTGTACATCTTTTATAGTGCTAAAAAACATGGTAGCTCACAGAAAGCACTGATTCTACATGCTGATCTATTTTACTATGTGCAGTGTAAACATGCATACTGCAGAACTCCTTTGGCAAGAGATTTAAACCAGTAGGCTATAAAAACATCTATCTAGTCCATTCCACTATAGGGGCCTGTAGAAGGAGGCTACACTGAAACCCTTCATCATTTTACTAAACATAAGGACCTAATACTTCTGTGTTTGTAACTGTCTCACCACTACCACATCAGTGTCACTGCTGTGTTGAGAATGGCCCACCACTCAAGTCATATCAGGTCAACAGCAACACAAAGACACAAGGTGCAAGGGAGGAGTGGGGAATGAGTGTATTTGTGTGGCCTGTGTTCCTAGGTAAAACACACACCCTCAAAATGCTTTCTTAATCCAGCTCTGCCGAAGCAGGAAACACCGCAGGACCCTTCAGGCTGGGTGTACTGTGCACGCCTAGGCAGTTCTTGTTGGATTGTTTTCAAATTTCTCTTAATTGGGTCTCCACAGTCCTCATCAGGGGTCTGACCCCAGAAATGGGCTATGGGGTCACTCCCAGCTCCTCGTCTTTGAAGCCAAACGCCCCTGCCTCTTGCCGTCGCTCCGTGTGGCCTTGAATTGCAAATTGTTTTAAAGCAGGCATAATGAGCTCCAGCGCAAAAACGCTCAGCTCTTTGTCTCCCTCCCTCAGCCCTCAACACAGCTAAATGAGTTACGATTGCTCCGCTGAATTACAAACGATTATTTCTCGCCGTCGGCACCCGTGGCCCACCACAGGCATATGGAGGGAGCAGAAGCGTTGGGTATGGCGGGTTTCTGCGGCTGCAGAGAAAGGAGTCCCTTCGCTTAAGAGGCAAACATTAATTATGCCTCTAACTGACAGTACCCCCCGCCCTCCTTCCCACCATGTGCTAACTAGATATTTTTATAAAATAGTCATAAGGAGCATACAAAAATTAATGGTGATAGTGTTGACATGCTGTTGAGGGAGTATCTCAGATACTACATCATAGTGAAATGCTGTTTTTTTCATACATGCAAAATTTCCACAGTGTATTAAACTGCATGTTGTGTCGTGCATGTGCGTTTTCCCACAAACTTCAAAAGCTGTGAAGTAGGTTATGAGCTAAACTAATTTAAATTGAGCTGACTTTTCACTTTATAAGTGCATAAGCAAGTCTATTTCAGGTCAGCTAAAAACTAGACATGGGCAAACTCAGGCTGCACAGCTGACATACTGATAAATAACAATTTTCTCGGACTCAGGGACGGCGCCAGAGGTTTTCTTTTGCTGGTGCTATGGGGCATCTTGACTTTACAGCGAGGGTGCTCTGAAACGTAGAGTTTCCCATTAATGTGCTCCACAACAATGCCAATGCCATTTTGTGTTCAACACAAGGTGAGTTATTCAGCTCATAGGATTGAGATGTAAGGTTCTCAAGCCAGCCTATGTAAACACACCTCTGAATATAAAATTTCGCACAGTTGTGTACGATGGCCAAAGCTTGCACACAAGCAGCAAGCAGCAGACACTTCACACATTTCAGCCTCAGAATCTGAAATCACAAACTCTTGCTTCCAGCTATCAACACCTTCACCAATGAATCAACATCATTCCATTTCACAGACCTAATGTTGTATGAATAAGCAGATAAATACAGATGAATGAAAGATTTAGCCAAAGTTCTATCAAGAATGTTACTTCACTTGGGGTCAGTTTCCCAGATAGGGATTAAGACTAATCCTAGACTACCATGTTTTCAATGGGGAATCCCAACCAATCACCAGCTTCCACCTGTCTGTAAAAAAAAAATTCTACTCACCAGTGGTTGTTGTTGTGGCTTCTTGTGTCTGCACCTTCATGACATCTATTAACATTGCCTGTAGCCCTTTTAGGTTCACCATCACCCATGTTTAGTCGAGTTTTGATTGAGTAAAAACGATCTGTTCATGTCATCTCTAATGCTTCACTAATGCTAATTTGCTAATATGCATGCTGCATCCATTGGCTCAATCAAATCACCTGGTGTTTCCAAGCCTCAAAATAATCGTGTTGTTTTATTATTGTATTTATTTATTTCTCAGATTAGAAATCCAAATATTTACACACACAAAATAAATAAAAATAAACCACATGAGCCATGCTCTGACTTCTAAAAGGCTGACTAGGAAAAGTGTCAATGTTCAGTGTTCAAACAGTGCTACTGTCACATCTCTTAAGAACATCAATTGCTACCTTAGTGAGGTAGCTGTAGAAAATACTGCAAACACCAAATTGTTCACTAAACAAAACAACATAAACGTCACCAAGTGCATTGTTTTACTGTTTGAGATCAAACCACACTTCTTTCCTAAAGGGCGATTCTGATTGGCTGCGCTGTTCAGCCTGATTGTATCCCTGATGGTGCCCATAGGTCAGTGCGGTTTAACATCTCAGCTAATTGGTTACATTTGGGTAAAGGAGATGGTTGCATAAGGTTTTTGTGTACATTTTTTCCACCTGTCCTTTTAATGGGCAAAAATGACACACAGACTTATCTGTTCAAAATGTCTTTAGCAAGACCTCTGGGGGTCAACAGACCTTTGTAAAGCAGATTCAAAGCTCACACTTGCCCCCCCCCCAATACAAAATCTTTGTAATCCTATAAGCTAGTGTGTACAGAGGCTTGTTTTTGAAACACGCCTGGTGTTTGTGTTCTGGCCCGCGGGTAAGCAGGTGAGAGCCCCCAAGGCCTGGTTGATATGCATGCTGGAGGCTCTCCCGCACACTCGATCCTCAATCTCTTTTCTAATTAACTGCTTTTTACTCATGTTGGTTGTTTTGTTGGGTATTTTTTCAGGTCTGCTATGAGACGACCTGTGAGTGAGCTGTCCCAGCACTTTGTTGTCACTGAAGGTGCTCCTTTGCTGCTCACCTTCCATCCTTTTCCTTTACTCTTAATTATACAGAGTAAAGGGGATAAAACTGCCATTGTTTCCCCAGAAGAGTCAAAAAAAAAGATGGTGAAAAGGATGGAAGGTGAGCAGCAAAGGAGCACCTTCAGTGACAACAAAGTGCTGGGACAGCTCACTCACAGGTCGTCTCATAGCAGACCTGAAAAAATACCCAACAAAACAACCAACATGAGTAAAAAGCAGTTAATTAGAAAAGAGATTGAGGATCGAGTGTTGCTGCCATTATGTTGGTTGCTAAGCAGTGTTCATTTTGGCAGTTGATTTTGATTTAGTCTTTTACCTAAAATGGATTAGTCACATTAGTCACATTTTAGTAGTATTTAGTTCAGTTTTAGGGAACACATTCGTCAATTCATTTTATGTAGTGTAATTTTACTCATGTATTTTTGATGTTAGATTTTAGAGGGCAAATCTATTGCTATCTTTTCTAAAAGAAATGGCCAAAAATGATATTACATTTAATAACACTTTAACATCTGAAATTACATAAGGAATCCAGGAGATCCTTTTGATCTTCAAATACATTTTGCATTTATTTCAGTGCTACAGTGCACATACAGTATGGTTTCACAGTATCTGAGTACTTGGCAAAGATAAACTCTGTTCATAAGTAGCCCCTTGGTTTCATTATGTTAATAATTAAGCTGTATTTGAAATGCTACAGAGGCTGTACGAATTGCTGTCCAAGTGAACGACTAAGCTAATGATGATGGATTAAACGTTGGCCAATGTCTTATCAACACTAAAAAAACTAAATATGAAAAATATAAAACTAATTCAAAGTAAACATGGCTGACGTACATTGCTCGCACAGCCTGCCTCTATAAATCTGAAGGCAACATTAGCTTACCGTTTCGTCACTTTCTGGTACTCACATGTCTCTTGAGGTTTGTGGTCTTACTTTCCAGTGATTTTGAGTGCACATTTTTGAGCTTGGTAAAGTTTGTTCGATATTGGATATTCAGCGGATGTTTACTTTTGGCTCCTCCCAGGTTTTTGTATGAGTGTATGAAAATGATGCTACACCTAAACCATTTCAAACTACTACCTTAGCAACAGTGTTTATTTTGTTAATGAAAACTATGATGAGAAATATTTGCTGATTACCTATATTCCATAATAAAGATGAGATGAGAACTAAACAAAAAGTAACATTTGAACAACTACGACAGTTTTAAAACTTCCTAACAAAACACCAACATGCTCCTTTTTCTGTGAATGTTTTAGGTTTTTAAACAGTGTTTTAAACACCTGTTTTTCGATGCCAGCTGCAGCGATTCCAGCTGCTTTGATTAGCCCCTTAAAAAACCTATGGCCCGCTAGTGGGCCAAAAGAGTTTTTACAAACTTCTATTACCACAAATTAGCCCACCAGTTTGTACAAATGTCCCTGTAGTTACTGAATAATACAGCTTAGTATTAGGCGAAATTAAAAGAACTCCAACAGAAAAATCCACCAGAATTTAGAAAATGGAATATAGTGTCATATATTACATTTTCAGATATTTTTTTAAAGGTTACTTGCGAACAAGAGGAGGGTGAAATGTAAAAAGTCCAGTCGAATGGCTGGTTTGAAAAGTTAGTATGTGCTGATCACAGGACAGATTCACAAACAAATGAAAAATAAGTAGTCAATTTGTCAGTCCTTCACATTATTGTTTCTATCCATTGGTGAAAAGTGTAATTTGTCGTAGTTGTCATTTTCAAATGTTACTTTTTGGTTAGTTCTCTTCTCATCTTCATTATGGAATATAGGTAATCAACAAATATTTCTCATCACAGTTTTCAATAACAAAAGAAACACTGTTGCTAAGGTTGTAATTTGAAAAGATTTAGGTGTAGCATGACATCATTTTCATACACTCATACAAAACAACATGGAAATGAGTGTGAGAGCTCCTTTTTTTGAATCGGTGTCAGGCTTAAGATACATTTCATGCCTGGCCCCCTTAAAAGTGCTTCACTGAAATGTACACCTTTATTTGATGTTCTTCTCCCTGCTGTTAATTGGTAAAGGGCTCTCTGACCCGTTTGATCTCCAGGACAATCCCTTAAATGCCCAAGTCTGCTGAGCCACTCTGTGCTAGACACTCAACCCGCACTCAATAACATGAAGTCTCTCTCTCTCTCTCTCTCTCTCTCTCTCTCTCTCTTCGCTCAACCCTTTCCCCCTTTTTCCTCCTTACCTCTTTTTTTTTTTTTTTTGCCTTTCTCGCCTTTGGTTCGAGTCCAGACTCCACAGAAAAAAGAGATGACAGTTGTTATAGATATGCTGGTTTAATTACTTGTCAGCTTATAGCCGATATCTCAGCTAGCCAACGTGGAAGCTTAACTTTTTTTCTTCCTCTCTCTCTCTCTCTTGCTCTCCTTCTAGTAGCTTAAAGCATGCCCGGCCTCCAGTGCCTTTCCACATTTAGCCATAAAAACCCGGGAAATCTGAAAGATAAAAACAGGAACAGCTTTTCTAATTTTTCCTGGGACGAGTGGGCAGTTTTCTGTCACTGCTGGAATTGGCTCCTTGCTCCCTCTTTCCTTTCCTGACGGAGAGGGAGAGACAAAGAAAACCAGAGAGAGAGAGAGAAAGTGTGATGTACTCAAACAGAAATCTCATACAGAGAATAAAATTACATCCTAAGAGTGGATTTTTTTTTCTGGCTTGTGTTGAGGCCTCTTGCAAATTGACAGAAGCCTCCCTGTAGCTCAGTGCTGCCTTGCTTTTCCAAAATCCATTTAATCACGTATGCTAAAACACAACCACTTATGCTGCAGGCTTCAGGTTTTGGTCAATAAGCAAAGATGGTTCATGCAGCAAATAGTCTAGAACAGTGAGAAACCAATGGGCCCATCTCTCTCTCTCTCCCTCTTTCTTTCTTACATTGTCTCAATCTCTCTCTTTCTCTTCTTAATGATCCCCTACTACTATCCCCACCATTTCCTGAACTTTCCTTTCAGTTTGAACAGCTCATTCCTGCTTACTATTGTTTGATCGCTGCTCCCAGTGGAAAACCATGTGAAAATCCATAACAGGGAAGACAAAATCATGAAACACCTAAATGTGGCCTTTAGCGTCGTCTTCGGCGAGTTTAGGGTGTTTTGGATTCACTCCAGGTTTTGCTTTGGTGCTTCTCTGTCTACATAGCCTTTTTAAAACCACAGAATGGCTGTTGGCCAGATATTACATGGGTTACATCTTGGGTTTCAGTCACATCTGTGCTACTGGGTTTGTACACCCACTAGTGCTGCTGCCTGCTTGAGAAAATGGTGTACCATCCAAGAACACCCAGTCAAGAGCAGTTCTGTGGTCAGGATAAATTCTCTAACTGTACACCAGCAAGAGGAACCTACCAGGTCGGCCTTTCTGATAACGTGGCCTGCAAGTGCATCAACTGAGTAGGGCAACTGACATGCAGTGTAGACCCTAAACCTGTATGGTTATACAAGACAGCATGTCACTGGAATAATTTGATTGTGGGGTTCTGCTTAGTAAGCTCATATGGCTTTTGTTCCTTCTTGTTATGAACTCTCCTCATAGATTTTATACTGCAGCAAAACCATGTGGAGGTCACATGTGCTTCAGAGCCGGTGTGTGCACCCATGCGGCGGACGCCATAATGTATGTTGTTCTACAATGTAATATTATGATATCAATGCCACCATATTCCCTCTCACACACACATACACACCACACACAAACCTGCCTGGACTTGGGGATATAAGATGCGCACCACTGAACAATAAGGGGTTTTATTAATAATTGCATTTCTTTACTGCCGCTATTTAAATGGGTTTAAGACGGCTCATAAAGCAGGGCACTGTGTGGTTGTGTGTGTGCTGAGGCTCATAAAAATGAAGATCGTCCGTATGATTGCTCTATTTCCACAGGCTCATAATTTCATTCTGGCACTGTTATCAGAGAAGCTCACACTTAAGGCTGTGATTCACACCGGCGTGGGCAGCAAAGGCAGCATTGCAAGAGCACAGGAACAACTTTTAAAGCACTTAATGTGATGTTCCAACCACAGAGCTTAATGTCATGGTTGTGAGATGGCTAATTAATGAGATGTTTCGTCACACGAGGAGAAGACGAGACAAAAAGGTAAAAAGAGAGGTAAATTTCAATGACCTCTTGTGTAACCCAACCCAACACACCCAACACACACTCACCGTCCACTTTTTTAGAAACCACTTCCTTGTAGCCCCACCTTGCTGATCCACAGATCAGAGAAAGAAGTTCATCTGATGAAGCATAATTTGTGTTGGTCATTTTTTGGTTCTCCATCACTGGTCAGTCCCTGACCACAGACCCTTTTTTCACACATTCACTTCTCTTTTAATTTTTTTTATAATTTAGTATCACGAAAGAACGTGTAAACAAATGTCGGTATTTTCTTTATGGTGGGCTTGTGGACAAAAAAAAGGCAACACAGGCTGATTTTATTGGCTGGTTTACATCACAGTGATAATTCGCAGTAGCCGCATAGCATAGTCTAGCCTAGTCAAGCTTAGCGTTGTTTTTAGATTTGTGACAAGAATTATTACTGGATAGTGTTGCTGTCCTCTCTGGATCCTCTCAGTGTCCAGTCAGCACAGTGTGCGGTTAGCTAGCTGAGGAGACTGTAGAAGGGTTTGGTAGGGTCAGCTGGCTGGCATCAGCTTGATTGGCTGGTTCTCCTTGTGGCCATCACACAGCTCCTGGCTTTCTTTCTGGCCATCACGTTTTACATTTTAGGGCAACCGTGAAGATTGAGCCACTGGGCACAAAGTGGTCCTGTGGTCAGAAACTGACCAATAATCAAAGGAATAGAGGACATTTGACAAACTCTGCAGGAAAACGTATATTCATGTATAATTGTACATTCATGTAGTTGACTTGTAAGGTAGGTGGATCTCATAGTGGTCAGCGAGTTTATACAGTAGAAATGTATGTTTGGCAAATGTCTGCACCTATTAGTTCAGTTTGAGTGGGCAGAAATGAAAATATGATGATTTCCTGGAGGAAAAGACAGCAAACAACACAGTAACATGATGCAAAAATTACTGTTCACTTGAAAACATTGTACTATGGGTTTATGAGAAAAATAAAGCAGCAATTGGAAAGATGATCATGTGTCAAATATTCTCTCAAATCTCTCCGTCATGTGCAAGAACCTGAAAAAAAGCCTCTTGCAGTTCAGTGTTGGTTATACCTCCAAGCCAGAGTAGGCTATTTAGACACCCATCTCCCAATTATTTACAGTATTGATTTATTTAGTGAGCAATTGGGGGACTGGGAAGGGAAAATGAACTCAGCCATCATATCCGCTTGCCTGAGGTCGGAAACACCATGACAAAATCTGACAAGCCCGCTGTCCGAATGAATTCATGCTGAAACACCTCGCTTTTGACATCACAAATGCCGATCTGAAGGTAGAAGATTAAATTAATAGTTCAAATGAACATGATTTATTACTTACCCTTGATGCAGTCGATCGGCCGAGACGATATCCTGAAGTTTGTGTTTCTTTAGGACAATAAATACATGCCCAAAACTCCATTTTCAAAATGCGTCCACATTTCCATTTGTTTAATACAGACAAATTGATGTTGTTAAGAACATGGTTTATGATTTAGAAAAATGAATCTTTTTTCCAAACACAAAGCAACATCTGCCTAGAATAACAAGGAGATGTGTGTCCGACTAGGACTAAAATGATCAGCCCAGCCCAGAGACTAGTGAAAACAGTAAGTAATTCAGCCTGTAATTTTCTCAGAGAACAAGGGAGAAAAACACAGACGTGGCCAATCTGGATGGAAACAAAATTACCATGAAGCCCTCATGAAAGAGAGGATTACCCCAGGACCCCATGTCAATTTTAGCCCATCCGAATAGGGCTATTGATGGTGTGATTGAAATGGCTGTTGTCGCACATGCAGGCCTGGTTCTGATCTGGGCCAAAGTGCCCTGAGGAAGCCACTCCTCCTGCTTTTCCGACCACAGGGCCTTAGACTTGCAACTGCGGAATCAAAAACACGCTGTGAAAATCGCTAATTGACACTTGTTGTTTTAGCTGCACTCACTTGTTCTTTTCCAACCTGCAAACATGTGGCATTTGTAAAGTTCCCGAGGAGAGAGGAGACGTGCCCTCTGGAGCCTCTGAGCTACCGCGGAAAGTTTTATTTAAAAAATCAAACCCCAGCGAGGGAGTTCTCCACGGTCGAAAGGTTAGGCTTTTGATCTGAGCAAACGGATCCTTTTAAAGGGAGAGGGAAAAAAGGAGGAATATTGAATGTGTGTTTGCGTTCACCCTCACCTTATTTTAGTCAAACACTCTTCCTTTGAAGTCCTGTTTGTTCTCCCGGAGCAAAGCCCAAGAAACAGTGAACAATCAAGTCACTGCAACCTAAATTCACTTACGTAGGACAAGGAGAGAGGTTAAGGTGATGGCACAGGGCTCAAATTACAATTAGCATTCATTCGATAGTCAGCATCCTAAAAAAAATCATATTAATAATATATTACAATTTTGACTAAAATTGTATTTTCTTTGCTTTTCAGATAACAGACCTTATTGCACTCACTGTAACTGTGAACTTTGAAAGTCTGGAAGTTTATAGATGTGTGTTTAAGGTTTTGACAAAAATAAATGTGCTATAATGTTAAAAAAGATTTACCTAAATACCAACAACCCATCCAGGTTGCCCACAGTGATATGAATCTCTTCAAAAACTCAAGCCAAATTCACTACAACAAAGCAGGCCGACTTCTCCAGCCTGATTGAGACAAGGGAGTAGAAGGTTCACATATCTCCTGGCTGAGGCCTATGGAGGACAAGAGCGGATGGCCCCACCATCTCTCTCTGAGTATGTGTGTATGACGGGCTCATGATAAATGAGGGGGCTCTTGCGGCCGCTGTGTTTGCTTAGACCTCTTGTTTCTGACATCGTCTCGCTCTAGTCCAGCCCCGGAGTGTCCACTATTAAAACATAACCCAAACTGACAACGACTGCTCCACTGGGTATTCCGCCCACATGGCCTCCCTTTCTCTATTTCTCTCTGCCTCTCTCTCTCTCTCTCTCTCTCTCTCTCTCGTGCGCGGGCTGGTGCTGTTCTGGACCAGAGCCTGCTGCGCTCGACTGTGGCCGGCTTTCCAGTACATTAGGAGTATATGAAAGAGCTGGACAGGGTCCATCCTGCCATTCCACACATGCACATATGGGAAAGCACTAGCTCCCTACCTGCGCGAAGCTGTATTTATCCAAGCTGCTCCGACCCCTAGGAGAGACCATCACTGTGGCCTGGCCTGTGGCTACGCACATCCCAATAAATAAAACTTTCCTGGATGCCACTTCCGCTCTTTGCTCATCTGTCGGAGTGGGGAAATGGAGACGTTTCAGCTTGTAAAGCCTTCTCAGCGATTGGGGGGTGGGGGGGTGGGGGTCTGGCCAGTTGTTCTGCACAAACTGAATCTGTCCACTTCTGGTGCGGCTGTTACGCCTCAGACCACTTGCCGGCCTCCCGCCTGCACCAGCTGAGAAGAGCCGCAGGCCGTGGCGCTTTCATTCGGCACAGGAACGGTGAGAAAATCTTGAGGCGGCAGGGGGTCCGGGAAACGCGAGATGCTTCTCACTCCATTTTCTGTTTTTACAAACGTTCAGAGCAGACGAGCGACAGTGCAGGCCATCAAAGCCTAATGCCGTGTGTGTTAGAAGGGTGTGTGTGTGTTGGGGGGGGGGGGGGAGGGGGGGGAGAAAACACAATGTATGTGTGTTGTGTGACCACAGTCATAGTATATGCCATTTTCCATGTATTTAATTGCAAGTATGCTATTTATGGCTGTTTTTTGTGTGCATGTTGAAAGTGTGTGAATGTGTGTATAATGTGTGCTTATGTATGATGTGTGTGTGTGTGTGTGTGAGTGTGTTACAAAGGAGAAAGAGGTGAGGGAATAATTTTCTATTTTGTCCAATGTGTTTAGATGAAATTGGAATTGTATGTGTATGTACCCAGTGTGTGAGTGTGTGTGGTGGGGTAGTGGGGGGTGTTTTTTCAGCTCGTTATTCAGTAGTAGTGTCCTGGATTTAAATCCTGTCGGTCTCAAGTGGGCACATCACAAACCCAGCAGACTTTGGCAGGGAGCTGGCAGCCAGAGCTCTTAGGAGGCCTCCAGTTTAATGAGCATGAATAATGAATAACACTCGCTACACACCGCACACCGAGGGGGGATGCCAGTTTATTAGGCCAAGCCCTTCTTTTTTCACTTTCCTCGCTCTCTCTCTCTCTCTCTATCTCTGTCTGCCTCCATCTCTCTCTCCCAGGCCCTGTCGTCTTCAGCTATGGCCAACCGCCTCTCCACATTTGCCGTGTGTCTGACGTGCTGAAAATAACTTTTCCGACACGCTGAATAAACAGCAGCTGTCATTCCTCGTCCCGCACTATAAATAAAAGAAGTCGTTTATCTGCTGGACGTTGGAATAACGCGGCCGCGAGCTGGCAAACGAGAAGGAGACGTGACGAACAGTGGAGAGGGGTCTGAAAAATGGATATGATGAGAAGGACAGCGGGGGGCTGCTGGTTTTAATGGCGTCAATGTAAATAAGAAACACACACATAAACACAAAAGGACAGATTGTGGCAAGCCAAGTCGAGTGTGAGCATTTTTTTCCTGATTTTTTTTTCTTCTTCTGTGCTTCTGAATTATTGATAGGTCTGATCAATATTTCCCCAGCCCTTAATATGCCCATTGATTCCTCCATTACCATCAGCTTTATTTACCGGCCTGTCTCTCTTCATAATGGCCGTAACAAGCCACTGCCAGCCTGCGCAGTATGGTAAATCTCGCCTTTAGGAGCGACGCTTCTTGGGAAGGACTGCATAACACTGTGAAAAGCGCCATGATGATGAGCCAGTCAAATGTTTTGACACAACTAAATCTTATACAACCTTTACATTACAGACAATTCTTCCTAAATGCTGCTTTGTGGCCTTGTTGCTAAAACGCAAGTATTAGATGTCCAGAGTTAAACTTTTAGGAGTTTTAGGGAAAAGTGCCAAAGAATTTTTTTTTTTACTACTTACTATTTGTTTGTATTTACACATAATGAGTATTTGGCTTTGTTTGTGGGTGTAAAATGCTCAGATACTGTTTTAAAACCCTGTTATTTTGCCTCATAATGAAGTTTATCACAGTATATCTAGTTTAGCACTGTAACGGAAACAAATACAAACAAACGTAGTATTTGCAATCTGTAAAGGAGTCTTTATTGCTGTCCTCTCTGGGTTCGCTTGGCATGATGTGCTGTTAGCTAGCTAAATATATTGTAGCCAGTCAGCTTTCCTGCCCACCTTGATCGGCCTAGAGTTAACTTTTAGCATTTCAGCCACTCCCCTGGCTGCTAACACAGTTCAATTGACTTCTGTGAGCCTCTTTGCGATGCAAAAACTCAGCAATGCAGTACCACAGGCCTTTGCTGCACAGCTGGCTGGCTGGCTTTCCCCGGCAGGGCATAGGTTTAAAGTTTAAAAACCACTGGCATTAATAACTCAGTTTGGTGCAAGGCCGTTATTTCTGACTGTAGTAATTCCATAGAGTGTTAATTTCATAGTTTTGATTCATGGCCTTCATTTCACAATTAGTTCATAGTCTTCAGTATAATATTTAAATATGTAAAACAATAAAAAATGGAAGGAAACAGAAAGGACCTTCTATAAGTAGCTGTGTCCAAACATTGGGAGTAAAGGTACCATACTCACTCTATTAATGCAGACACACTCAGTGCGTCAGCCCTTCATCAAACGCTCCAGATCTGTCAGTCATGCTGGCTGTTGTTACAGGGCCAGATGATGACAGACGGAAAGGAAAGGCTTAATTATTGATCAGACTGTGGGTTTCCTTTTTTCTTCATCCTTTTAAAGTTACGACCCATTCTCTAAGTTCAAAAGGATTACAGTGGTGAAAGTTTTTCAGGGAGAGGCAGTAATTGTGAGAGCAAGCAGCATCGTTTTCTGAATATTACACCCGTCTCCCCCTCCTACTCTCTCTCTTCAGCTGTATCATTTGTTGCCTAGCATCACCTGCTGCTACGCTATACTCTACCAAGATATCTTTAGATAAATGTATTTACTATTGGCAAATATCTAGCTTGTGAAAAAATCTTTGGCAAAACACATCAAGCTGTCCACTGTCCTCTGTGAGGCGCCGCAAAGAGACATTTCAGTGATGGCACTCCAGGATGCTGCCTGCAGCTTAATTTTTTAGCCTGGATTCCTGACAAACACCCACATCTTTCCATGATGGCAAGAAAAAATGTGTAAAGAAAGGACAAACCCAAGGTCTAGGGATGTGATACACAGTATATCATTACTGTTGTTAAAAAATCCAATGGTAACATTGCAATGAAAATGCTTATCTGAGTTACTGTAGTCTTTCTGTCAGCTTCATCCAAGTCTGTCCATTCTGGCTTGACCTCTCTCCTCAGCAAGGTGTTTCTCCTCCATTCTGAAGGCTGACATGAACATTATCTGAAGCTGCTGGCTCATATCTGCATGATTTTTTTGCACTGCACTGCTGTCACATGATTGGGGGATTAGATAATTACAAGACTGAGTAGTTGTACAGGCCTTCCAAATACGTTGCTTGGATGGTAACATTTTTGTATATATACATTTTTCATGGTTAACAAATAACTTGTAAATAAATTTCGAAATCTATTTACACTAATATCTGTGTGTGTGGTGCCATATATATATATATATATATATATATATATATATATATATATATACAGTGAGTCCAAGAAGTATTTGATCCCTTGCTGATTTTCTTTGTTTGCCCACTAATAAAGACACTATCCTTCTGCACTTTTAATGGTAGATATATTCTAACATGGAGAGACAGAATATCAAGACAAAAATCCAGAATATAATTTTAAAGAATATATTTTAATTAATTTGTATTTCAATGAGGAAAATAAGTATTTGATCCCTCTTGCCAAACACACTCAATACTTAGTGGCAAAGCCTTTGTTTGCAAGCACAGCGGTGAGACGTTTGTTGTAGTTAACCACAAGTTTAGCACACACACCAGGGGGAATTTTGGCCCACTCTTCTTTGCAGATCCTCTCTAAATCATGAAGGTTGGTGGGCTGTCGCTTGGCAACTCTGACCTTCAGCTCCCTCCATAGATTTTCGATCGGATTGAGGTCTGGCGACTGGCTGGGCCACTCCATGACCTTAATGTGATTTTTCTTGAGCCAATCCTTTGTTGCCTTTGCTGTATGTTTAGGGTCGTTATCATGTTGGAAGACCCAACCACGGCCCATTTTCAGATCCCTGGCAGAGGGGAGGAGGTTGTCCCTCAGGATTGTGCGGTACATGGCTCCATCCATCTTCCCAGTGATGCGGTGAAGTAGCCCTGTACCCTTGGCAGAGAAACACCCCCAAAACATTATGCTTCCACCTCCATGCTTGACGGTGGGCACAGTGTTCTTGGGGTCATAGGCAGCATTTTTCTTCCTCCACACATGGCGGGTGGAGTTGAGGCCAAAAAGTTCAATTTTGGTCTCGTCTGACCACAAAACCTTCTCCCAATAACTTGGTTCATCTTTCAAATGATCATTGGCATACTTGAGGCGCGCCTCCACATGTGCTCTCTTCAGCAGGGGTACCTTTCGGGCACTGCAGGATGTGAATCCATTGTTGCGCAAAGTGTTGCCAATTGTTTCCTTGCAAACTGTGGTCCCAGCTGCCTTCAGGTCATTTGCTAACTCCTGCCGAGTGGTTGCAGGACGATTTCTGACTGTTCTCAGCATCATTGCCACCCCACGAGGCGAAATCTTCTTTGGAGCACCGGGCCGAGGTCTGTTGATTGTCATGTTATACTCTTTAAACTTTCTGATAATTGCACCAATAGTTGTTACTTTCACATCCAACACCTTACTAATCTTTTTGTAGCCCATTCCAGCTTTGTGAAGGTCAACAATTCTGACTCTGAGGTCCTGTGACAGCTCTTTGGTTTTACCCATGTTGAAGACTTGAAATCTGTGTGATCTGTCTGATTCTGTGGACAGGTGTTTTTCACACAAGTGATTAGTGAGAACAGGTGGCTTCAGGTCAGGTAACAAGTTGATTGGGAGTGTCTAACTGGTCTGTAAAAGCCAGAACTGCTAATGAATACTAAGGGATCAAATACTTATTTCACTCCATGAAATACAAATCAATTAATATATATTCCTTAGATTTATTTTCTGGATTTTCTTTTTAATATTCTGTCTCTCCATGTAAGAATACATCTACCATTAAAAGTATAGAATGATCATGTCTTTATTAGTGGGCCAACGAAGAAAATCAGCAAGGGATCAAATACTTCTTGGACTCACTGTATATATATATATATATATAGCAATTATTTTTCTTATTTGACCTTGCAGTACCTACCATTTTCTGTTCACTGCATGCTGTGATAACCAGCATAAGCTCCTTTAACTAAAAATGTTAAAATATATTAGATACTGAACACTGCTTTTAATTACTAAATATGTAGTTTGATCCAATAAGTTAACAGTAATTGAAATGTGAATTTGTGTATTTGAGTAATTAATAATGAGGTAATAATTTGAATTGCTTAAATTAAATTTACTTAATTTCTGTGTAATGTTTTTACTCAGTTCAGAGTGTTCACATGATTTGAGGTCAAATGTTCGAATTAATATACTTAAATGGTCCAAGACCATCTGTTTGAGTTCACTTAAGTGAACAGGTTGTATACTGTAAAGCATTGTTCTTACTGCTGATGTTGTAATCCTGCAATTAGTGCAAGAGTGCTCACTGTGATACCCAGGTACCTACTAAGGGCACCTTGCTCTTACAGCCTTCAACACTGAGACAATGCAATAAACCAAATTACAGTTCTAGGTGTAAGCCCAAGGTAAGGTAGCCTGGGGGGAATGACAACATGATGGTGGGTGCGATACATGCACAGTTTGTGAATAGACGTAACCTAGAACCAACAGAAATGATGTAAGTTCAACTCAACATGGTTGCATTGGCCGGATTTCAGGTGAACCCTCACTGTATTACACCGTAACAACACTGCTGACTTAGTTATATGCATTCGTTGAGAAACATCAGCGAGAGACCAACAGCACTTTCATTGACCAACTGCGCTTCAGTTGTGAGAGCGACAGAGTGACAGTCTGTGCTGGCAGCATTGACTGAGATTGAATGTACCCACTGCTGCTTCCACTGGACATCAGTAATGAAGAATTGGAAGCTATGGAGATCATGTGATTTTCATGTTTGGGTTTATATGAGCCCAGTATTAACAAGATCATAATAATGTGATTTAATGATCAACAGTATTATATATAGTATATTCTGAAAGTTGTAATATCCTTATATGACAATATCAAGCACTGCATTACTTCTTTAGGGTAATTAGGCAGATAAAACAAGTGTTACAACAATTAATGGTGTTGATTTATGGGTTAATTACACAGGAAATATGATCATAGCCTCATGCCTTTTGGTCTTCGTCCTGTGCCACCGCATTCTCATTTTGTCCCAATCTTATCCTGTGCCCACTTTTTCTCCACCGTGTTCTTTCTTTTTGCCACACCACCCTGCCATATCTTCATCCTGTCCCATCCCACCTTATTGTATCCTCTTTATCCGGTCCTCATCCATCCTATCCCATTCACATCCTGCTCTGTTATGTTCTCATCTTACCCTATTCAATCTTAATATTGTCCCATTCTGTCCTTATCCTGCCCTATTTTATCTCCAATCCCATGCCATCCAGTCCTCACAATGTCCTGCCCTCCTTGTGTCTTTGTCCTTCATCGGTCTGTTTTGTCCATCCCATCCTCATCCAATCCTGTTGTGCCATTGTGCCCTCTCATCCTCATTCTGTCCTCTCATTGTGTCTCGTCCTCATTCTGTCCCATCTCATTTTCCTCAATTACATCCTAATCTCATCCCAACCTCATCCTACCCCATCTCATATTTATCCTGTCCTCATTTGTCCCCATCCCATCATTTTCCCATCCCATTCTCATCCTGACTCATCCCATCCTAATCCTGTACATCCTGTCACCTCATGCCTTCTAGTCTTCACCCAGTCCCACACCATACTCATTCCCTTTCATAGCAGCTTCATTCTTTTTTGTCCTACTCTCCTTGTGTCCTCCTCCTGTCCCATCCCATGCTCAGCAAAGCTGTCTTGTCATTGTGTCTTCTCATCCCTGGTCTAGTCCCAATCCTATCCATATTCCACCATCGGAAGCTCTGCTGACATTCCTCATCAAGGAGCAGCGATGGAGTTGTTTCCTCGTGCCGAAGCTGCTCTTTTAGTGGTCAGGACATGAGTTGTCAGGTAGCTCATGAAAAAGTAATCACCACCCCTTCCCTCTCTTTCCCAGCCCTCCCCTCCCTCTTCTGTCTCTCACTGTCACACGACATCATGTCTCGGCCTCGTCCGCCCGCCAGAGGAGGAGGAGGATGGCGCCTCGCGCAGGTACGCCGCCACTTCCTGTCCCGGCCCATATGTTCCTGCCGCTAGTGACAACGAAATCACGTCTTATGCCGGCGGCTCACGTTGTTTACAGAAGTTTAAACTCCTGTGATATGCCCGGCACGCCCCTCCCCCTCACCCCACCTTGCCTGTTTTTAGCCCCATAGATAATACATGAGCGTGAGTTTTTAAAGGGCCCTGCCATATGCATGAAGGCATTAAGGGGAGAGGCAAACTGACAGCTCCATCTGCCAAACAAGCTCGGCGTCGAGGAGAGACAAGACCCCCGGAGCTCACCTCTCCTTTGCTCTGTCTCCCTCCTCTCCTCACTCCATCCCTCCCCTCTGTTCACCTCCTTTCTCCTCCTCACTCCTCTGCTCTCCCCTTCTCTCTCTCTCTCTGGAGGACGCCATGCTGTCATCAGTGCCGATGCTAAATATTAATAATTTGTTGACCTCAAAGTGTTTAGGAAGTCTCGCACAGGCACAAGCACGTCCCCCTCGCAAATCCTGAATGGCATATGCAGATGTCAGGTGAGCCTCTTGCTCTCTCTTTCTCTCTCTCTCTCTTTCTCTCTGTCTCTCTTTTCCAGCCGCTCAGAAAACAGACAAGTTGCTGCAGAATTCATCATGAATATTGCATTGTGGACGCCTGCACATACACAAACACACACACACACATACACACACCACTCCTCCCATTCCAGACACAAGCTGAATTTGTAACAACAAAGCAAACTCTGCACTTGTCTCTTTTTTTGTGCAAACATTACATGCCTCCCTACATACTTCCAGGAGGAACCCTGAAAAGAAAGTGGCTCTCACACATCCAATAGAATTAAGCAGTGTGTATGGGATGTACACTTCATCCCTTTAACAGCAAATGAAACAGCCACTCATCTTGGAGGAAAATCCAGTAACTTGTGCAGCAGAACCCGCTTTCTTCCACGGGCACAAAAACAGAACGCTGTGTCTGAGGGCCTGTGCTTCTCACATCCATACTGTATAACTTTAACTGTATCAAAGGTGCAGATTCCTGTCTGAAATATAACCTGCCAAATAAAAAAAAATACAAAATGAAAAACACTGGCCCCATGTGTCTACAAACAAACAGTGTGTTTCAGTACTTTAGCTGTCAACAGGCTGTATGCGAGTGTGTGTGTGTGTGTGTCTCCTTCAGCCCCAATGTCTTTATTGGGTCTTAACTGATGGCGCTCGGTGGGAAGTCGCTTGATGAGTATCGGAGTGTCAGTGAGACTCATTTATTCCACTGTGCTTGTCGGGCGTCTGTGCCAATATCCTTCTTCCTCTGTCCTCTCTCTCTCTCTTTCTCTCTCTCTCTCTCTCTCTCTCTCTCTTTCTCTCTCTCTTTCTCTCTCTCTCTCTCTGTGTCTTTCTCTAACTCCAATGATGAGAATACAGTATATGGTCCCAGAGGTCCGAACCTACCTGACTTGTAAATCTAAAGAAAATGTCTTAATACAATTGCTCTGTCATAGACTCTGGACATGGACAAAAGTATTGGGACACCTGCTTACTCACACCTGATCTCGTTTTCCTAAACCGATGGTGTTTAAAAAAAAAAAATAAGGTTAATCCTGCTTTTGTTGGACAAACTGTCCAGGGTAGACTTTCTATTAGATTTTGCAGCATTGCTGTGAGGATTTGATTGTATTCTGCAAAAAGAGCATCAGTGAGGTCAGGTTGTTGGATGAACAGCACCCCTCCATGGGGCTTTATACCTCTCTAGGGGGTAGTCCCAAAAGGTTAATGTTCATTATCTGCTCCAGAGTCCCATTCTATCTGTGTTAGCAATTGTTTAATGTTATTAAAAAGGGAGTCCACAAACATTAGGACATATAGTGTATTTACATATAAATTAATATACTGTTTAGATTACTTACTATTTCTTTCTGACAGCACTGCAAAACTGAAAGAACAACTGAGAAAAACACTATGTCTTGGGGAAAATGCCATACCTCACACATAGATCCTTATTGTGGATTTTAGATTTGTGTTGCAAGAAGTGCCTAAAGTAAACAACTTAACCCATTTATTTTCATGCTTAATGAAAGTAACAGCAAGTCAGGTAAAACATAAATATTTGTATAAGGCTTTTTACCATCTAAAATCACATATTATAGTAAGACATTTTAAACCCTATCATAAGTAAGTAACCTCTAATGGGTTTTCCAGGGTGATTTTCTTTTAGTACGAGCACAGCTGTAGTACTGTAGCATTCAGTAACCTCTGTACCATTTAAGGTGCAATGGGAAATTTGTGCATTTTAGGGATGGGCTGTATGTTGTGAAAAGACTTATCAATGGACAGATTAGATGTAAGATTTCTTACATTGTTGAGAGTGTAGACTACAGTCAAACCATCTTGGATAAGTGTAACTGCAGATGAAAGCTCCCTCCAGAACTGTGTGTTGCCTGGTTATAAATATATGATAGTTTACATGTACATTAATCCTAAGGAACAATTTACACAGACCCAGACATCCAGCTCCAGACATGTAGACATACAACCACAGAGGTCTCAGCTGTTTGTAGAATGCAACATGATGTCAACCAGAGGAGGATGGGTTTCCCCTTTTGAGTCTTGGTTGCTCTCAGGGTTGGATCTGAGCTTTTCTATGCCGCTGTCCCCACTGGCTTTCTCAAAAGATGCATGGACCTGTATATCTGTAAAGCTCCTTTGTGAAAAAAAAAGAACTTGAATTGAACATGACCTCAGTGGTGAAATACATAAGGTTTGGGCTGCTGCTGAGGTTAAATGGGAGATTTAGAAATTCCTGCACAGAGAGAGGCAGATTTCTTCATGCTTAACCAGCTGCTGATGACTGTGTTTATATATACGGTTCTTGTCTATGTCGCTACCCTGCCAGAACTTTGGCAGTCCTGTGCTTTAGCGAGCTGATAATGCTGCTGCACCCTGCTGTCTCAGCTCCTCATCAAATATCACTGAGATGGAACCTTAGACGAAAAGCTTTGAAGACTCAGTGAGGAATCAGCACAACTGCCAAGCCAGTTCTTAAGAATGGCATGACAGTTATTATTAATAATAATACTCTCACTTTATTGGGAACATCCACCTTGCACTGCAAGTCACTGGCCACTTTATGAGGTCAATTACAGATTGTAGCCCATCTGTTGTCTTGCACAAATTGTCAGTCTCTACTCTGTTCATTTTTGGCCTAATCCACAGGACCGCTGTTGACCAGACAGTCTTGAAGTGGTGGACTATTCTCAAGACAGCTGTGGCGCTGCCATGGTTTTGATAGAAGCGTATCATGCACAGCACGGGTACTGGGTATTTAGGCATACCAGTGTCACTGTTGGTTTGATAGTGATCCACCACTCAAAACTATCCAGCCAAAAGCAGCTCCAAATATTTGTTCATTATAATAGAAAATAAGGCGCTTCTAAATATTGCTGGCTATTACTACAGTTACAGAGTGTAGCGCATTTATTAATGCACATGAACAAGCTCCTAATCAGTGGTGAGTTTCTGAACACAGAGCCACTCGTGACTGTAGCGTTTTGGGTGACTAACTGTGAGTCAGGTGTGTAAAATTTCCCCCAACACCACTGTGCCTGATACATTCATGCCAGCACTACACTCCCACTACCATACCACTTTTGATTCCATAAAGAACCATGTTTGTAACAGAGATGTGTGTGTGTGAGTGTGTGTGTAAAGACCCTTCACATCTTTACATCAGATGAAGGTTCTTTTGGCCCTTTAAATATTCTTTAGACACACACACACACGCATCTCTACTACAAACATGGTTCTTTAAGTGTAGGTTGTGTAGGTTTATAGTGGTCCACTACTCAAAAATTTTCAGCCAAGAGTGGCTCTGTTGTTAGAAACTGACCGTTAACGAATAGCTAGAAGATAGCTAACATAAACTGCACATGGCACCAGAGAGGCTACAGTCTCTGCACACCAGTGTGATGGATTTCAAAACTAGACATTTTTTATATACTGGCTAGTAAGTGTAATTACTGTACATTGACGCCAGTTCTTTATTATATTTACCATAAGGTGACTTTTGCCTGCAATCAACGAATCATCTTGCAGCTTAAGCCGGTTTGACACGATTTCCATTCCAGCTAAATCTGTGCTGGTTGGCTCTAGTCTACAGATTTTCTATCAGTTGTAGTCGACAGCTGGACAGAGAATCGAGTAGTGCGTGCGGGGTGCAGACTCCTCCCGACCGTGCTTCAGACCTGATTCTGAGTGGAATCTAGTAGTGTATACTGATCACAGATACAATTGAGCAGGAAAAGTGCAGTTTTTAAGCAGTTTCTTATTTTAATTTTACGTTCCACCTTAAATGATGCAGCTGCTACATTCTGGCACTAGTACACATCCAACACTGCAGCATAAGGTGGCATGGAAATTCATATAGGAAGCCATCATATGCCTCGTATGCAGGGTAGCCTTCAAACATGCGCTGCGCTAGTCACCTCCAACTCCCTCTGCAGTCTGTACAGACCATGCTGACTCCGTCTTCACATTCAGGACCTCAACCAGGTATTTTCTCATTTTGGGTCAGTGCGAGTGGTGGCGTGAATCTGCGTCTCTTGGGTAAAGTTTGGAATGTGTATTTTGGGGCATGTTCAGTTTACTTCAGCAGCAGGGTTGAAGTTGTGTAGTGGATGATAGTCATTTAGTGTGGGCATTGACATTTTTTTTCATTTGCCATAAAAATCAACACAACTCAGTCGGGAAGTTTTTATAAACTGCTATGACAGCTATGACCACTAAGCTAGTCCACTCGAAGCAGGCAGGCCCTGCCTCTCCCTCTTTCTGGTTAGCGGATCTGTGAGAAGGAAACTCTTGCGTGTCACTGCAGAAGCCGGAACAGCTCAATTACCCTCTGCTGCCAGTCTCGTAACCCATTGCCTCTGTGCACCTCCATTGATTGGTCTGGCTCTCAGCAGAGCACCAATGCATTTGCGGGCAGGCTGCCGAAGCCCACACAAAAGGGGGGGCGGGGGCGGGTGTCAGCTTTTAATTGTAACTGTCTTACCGAATAGCGTCGTTTTAATATCCTGTATAGATTTTTATGTAATACACTTACTTGCAGGCAGCCTGGAGCAAGAATCAATTCGGCACAGGAATCTCCTTTTGTTAAAAGCCAATCTTGTTTTAATGATGCATGAAGAAATATTCAAGCATTGACATTTTCCTGTCAGGTTTCTTTAGAAAAAAATCAATTAAGATAATACCGCTTTGACCCAGTTATCCAGTTAATGCTTATTAGGAATGTAATATGATTTACTGTCAGCATAATTTTTTTTCTTTCTCGTATCTCATCCTATTAGTTTGTGCATGTTTCATAGGGCGACAAAGCAGTGGCTCCCTCTTTAGTGGATGCTACAGACGAGAAGGAGAGTGGAGGTGGAGGATCGGCATTGATTGGAGCTGCTAGATAGGTTAAACACACAGCTGCAGGCCATTCTTTCACATGGCTGGATCTTTTTCTCATGTGTTTATTTTAGTCCCTTCAGTCCTTTTAGCCCCTTTGTTTCTCTTTCTTGCCCTACCGCAGTGGCGGGAGAGACACCGTTACGCTCAGATGTGCATTTGCATTCATTAACAGCGCTCACTTCAGGCGAATTGCATTGCTAAGATCGTGCAATGACTTGTGTGGTTATGGTGAGAGTGAAACACACCAATGCTTACTAAAGGAAGCCAACCTTGTTGCAAAAGTATTTGGACCAGCACTAGCGCTGATGCCAGCACTCCTTTAGACATTACTTCTGTACATGTCGCTAAAACTAGGTTAAATGAAGATAATTATCAACCATGCCGCTTAGCATGACTTCTTTAGTGTATTCTACATTTAAAACACTCAATGTTGTATCCATGTGGATATAAAGTCAAAGTGATTGACAGAAAGTGGTGGTACGTAAGTGTTCACACACTAAATGGACAAAAGTATTGGGACAGCTGCTCATTCATTGTTTCTTCAGAAATCAAAGGTATTAATGAAGAGTTGATCCTGCTTTTATTGAAGGAACTGTCTCTACTGTCCAGGAAAGGGTTTCTACGTTGCTGTGATGATTTGACTGCATTCGGCAAAAAGAGTGTTAGGAAGGTCAGGATGTTGAATGATCACCACCCCACCTCATGCTCAACCTCCAAACTCATCCCAAAAGTACTGGATGGAACTCAATGCTACATGCTGGGGAGCTGTATAACCCTCTAGCCCACGTCTGGCATTGGACATGATGCCATGATGCTAGGTTCTTGTTATATGCTCCAGAGTGCCCTATTCCTCTGTCAATACTTCTCTACAGAGACTAGACAAGCTAGCGGGTGCATTTGCACATTTGTGTCAACAATGGGTGCAACTTAGTTGCTGAATGCATTTATAAGATAAGATAAGATAATCCTTTATTAGTCCCGCAGTGGGGAAATTCACAATGCAATTATCAGATGCAGTGTCCACAAACATCTGGACATACAGTGTGAACATATAGTGTGGACTGGAGATACACTATGAAGTCTGGAGATACACTATGAAGCAAAAGTTTGGACACACTAGCATAGCAAGGGTTTTCTCTATATTGTACATTTTAGATTACATTTGAGATTTTTAGGTTAACACACATGACGTTCTCTCAAGCTGCTTCATGAGGAACCACCTCTGTTCCAAGGTCTGCTGAAAACCGCATGTTGTGAAGGCATTAAATATACACTACAACTGTTGTTGTCACAATAAACATAACTTTACTTTTTATATATTTCCCCCATAATGCACATCATTTTACCAAGCCACCAGCTCCATGGATGGCAAATGAACCTGGAGCTCCTCCAGGTTCCTCCAGGTTCATACTGTTGAGTTCAGTCAGTTCAACATTGGCCACAGTTAAATCTACAAAACTCCCCTAACAAACAACCAGCCAAAACACTCCTTTCGAGTCCTTCTATATGTTAGTGACACTACCATTATTGGACTGATGGATGACTAAGGATATGATGAACTCTAGTAGAAGCAGAAGGTGACTCACAGAACATCAGCATATGTAAAACAAAATAACTAATAGTAGCCTTTTGGATACAATTCCCAAAGCAAACAATGAGCCTTGAGTGATTTGGAGCCTGTTCGAATTGATAAAAATAAGAAATAATATTAGAATGATCTGCAGTGCTTTTTTTTATTATTATTATTGTTTGTTTATGGTGCATATAAACACCCATAGCTGTAATTAATACCACTAGCATTGTTCTGTGGCAATAAAGCATTGTGAATATAAACACATTATAAATATAAACATAAATATTTGGAAATATACAAAAATAAATAAACATACTTTGCTCTTGTTGAGTATGACTGCTACTGTAAATACTCTATTTTTATGATAGGAGTGTCTCCAAAGTTGGCCTTAATGAAAACTTGGATGCAATTTTCAGAAGTCAGATCAACAATACCAGTGGAAAGGAGACACTGTAGAAGCACTTGCAGCTCCAGTCCCAATCTACCAGCAAGGGAAAAGAAACACACGAAGAGGGAAACAGGAACAGAACGACAGGAAAAACTGTCAAAATTAGAAATCCTACTGCGACATGCGAACAAAGTGCTCTATCCCAAGGGCTTGAGGATCACTGGTGGCTTCATAATGGGGAAATTTTAAACCTGTTTTACGCTGTTTAATGTCTTTTCTTCTTTAAATCCTATGACAGTCTTTGTTTTATTCCTAATTGTCTTGTCTGAATGTGAAGAGTCAGCTAAGACGATGTAAAGCTTTCCGTCTTGCTCTCGCTCCTGCTCTTGCCTGGCCCACGCTGAACCCAGAGACGCTTGTGACATTTGATGCTGACGGTGCTGTCTCTATGGAAAGCGTGGCATTCTCAGGCAGGTCTCCTGCTCAACATGGAGACAGGTGGTGAGGTGAACACGGGAAGTTTCTGCCGGCCTCGTGCGGTCTTCTTGCTCAACCAGGGCTGGCAGTTGTCAGGTTTCACACAGCAGCTACACGCACCTCCATCCACAAGTCATGATATGCAAATCGGATGGGGGAATGAACACCAAATGTCTGGCTTAGATTTTGAGTGGGATATTTGTAACCACAGCATGTCACTACTAACTGTTTTGAACGTTTTTTTTTCCCTACAAACTGGTCACTTTATAAATGTCCACAGGCACAATGTATTGGTATACAATTAAAGACTAGTCTGTCTGTCTGCCCTCTACTCCATTCATCTTTGGTCAGGAGACACACTGACATCGTAGAGTTGTATGGTAGTGTTGCTGAAGTCTTAACACTATTTGGTCTCTGTTAGGTTGAGCCCCAAAAATATCTAGGCAAAAGTGGTTAGAGGTTAGAAACCGACCACTGATGAAAGGTAAGGTAAGACCAGTGTGGGTTTATGAGGTAGGGGCTGCATAAATGTGTATGATAGAGGCCTCCAGTTGAGGCTGGGGCTCAAACACACATATTAGAGGTTCTACAGCAGTGTCTAACTCCTGTGCAACCCAAATTCAACATATTTAACCTTCCTTAGCCATAAGCGGAACCCTTATGTGCAGGTATATGATCACCCATTTGATCGTTTCCTGTAGAAAATATAAATTGCCTCAATTAACTGCTTTCTAGATCTGAACAGACATTTGACTGGGTTCAAATAGGTCATGCATGGTGGTCTGTCCATGCGTCTAGCTTCCTCTGCACCTGGAGGGCAATATGGTCATCCTGCAGAGATAACTGAGCCTTTGGCTCATCTTTCATGAAAGTCAGAGGTCAAATGCTGCAGAACCTAACACCGCCTGAGCCCAGTGAAATGTTGAGTAACATATTGACGGAGATAATAACTCATCTGGGAGCTTTAAACTTTGACTGGAATATCTACAGCATCACAAAACATATTCCGATTAGTATTACAAATATCGTTCCAATATGACAAAGCTAGGAAGATGTAGAAACAAGGAGGCAGCTGCTGAAATACAATATGATTCACTGCTCTGGGGTCAAGGAATTCTGGCTAAGCGAATATACCTTTCTCTTGTTCAGATCAGATTCGTACAAGTAGGCTAAGAAATGGAAAAAAATGTTACTTCTTACTCTCCATAAGCCTGCTGTACACCACAGAGAGCGTGGATATTAGACAAAGGCAGCTTTTGCACACTCTCTTTCCAAACGGCCGTCATGTTGGATTCTGAATCTCAACGGGATCTCAGTGTGACCCGGAGCCCATCTGCTCTGCCGCAGGAGCTTAGCCACCGAGTGGCAAACTTCGCTCCCTGTGTAGATTTCCCAAGGCCCGTCAGGATTTGTCCAGGCCCTTGAGAGCTATTGTGTGGCTGCCCCAGAGCACAAATTGTAGATTCATTGTAAGTGTAGGAGGTGACCCTTTTTATTCCCCTAAGTACTTAGTGCACACACAACATATTGCTATGTGGTGGCACAAAAGGGCTGCAATTGCAGCTTTCGTGGTTGTATTAGAACAGAATTACAGTGGAAGATGTCAATTTTGTTGGGTCGCTGTTTTGTAGATTTCACATTTCAACAGAGCTCTCCTTGACCCACTTTGTGTAAACTTGAATGAATTAAGGATCTCACCATTACATAATGCTTCATGCAACAAGATGTTCACCTTAGGCTACTGTTAATAAGTAAAGTTATGGGCCTATTTTGTTTTGCTATGTAAATGTAATTATATAAGTAATTAGCTTATGTTTCTATTCACTTTATATTGCTTAGCTGTACTCTGTAACATGATGAGAATATAGAATGTGCTTTTATTAATCAAATTTAAGTCAAATTGCGGCATATCTTTGTACTGTCAGTGAGTGCTGTCACAACAGGGAAAAAGTTGGATATTATGGCCAGAAAGAAACGGTGTCCTTCACCTGTACATCATGCTTTGTATGAACTCCTACTCTGATATCAGATAAAACTGGATGTAAATTGAGCCAGCGTATTGGGTGTATCCCTTCAAGTTTGTATATCTGCGTGTCACCCCTAGAGTAAGGTCACGCTAGCTAAGTGAGGCGAATAAGCGCTTCATAAACACTGTATACCTCATCTTTCACTTTCACATTATTTTAACTCACAATGGTGCGACCACGGTTATTCAATGTCATTCGTCTTCGTCAACGTACGCCATGGAGAGGCAGCGTGGGGGGGGTGGGGGTGGTATGGGGAGGTTGCTTGACAGGCAGGAATTAATTCTCTAACACGTAATTATGGAGCAAAATGTTGACTGGCTTGCAGAAAGTGCGCTGTGACACTTCCGTGGTTCCAGGGAGACATGGCAGCGACATTAGCATTGGTCATTAGCGGCACCCATCCCTGCCGCGGTGGCGGGTAGTGACTCGCGCGCAGACCTATTTGGTTGCCTGCGTGACAGGCTTGTTCAGGACAGCAGAAACAGCTGTCTTGGCCCGTGTGAGCCGAAATAATTAGGCCTGTCATCTTCCCCGCTCTGATATCCACCACCCCCCCCCCCCTCAACCCTGCTCGGTGCGCACGAAAAAAAAAATGCAAATATTTTGCTTTCATTGTCACGTTCACCTTGACACGGATATTGCCTGGGCGCCTAACTGGATGAGATGACTTCTAAATTTGCATTGTTCGTTCTAATAAATTTGCTTCTTTCGGGAGGGCCCCGTGGCAGGGACCCATCAGATAAAGTCCCGCCGAGTGTCATCAATCACTGAGGTTGGGGGGGTGGCCTGACAGACGGCTTTCGCCTTCATTTGTTACATACGCGAACACGCTTAATTATTTGTACTGTAATTAGTTGGGAAAATGTCAGGAAATGTCAGCTCTCTGTTCGGTGTGGAAAGGGGTGGGGGGTGCCCGCTTGAAAGCTGCGGTGACTGAAGTATCATTAATGCCACAGAACAAGATGAGGATCAGCTGGGGAGGAGTGAGGGCTTCTTAGAATGTAATCATGGCAAGCGGGAGAGAGGGAGAGAGAGAACGAGAGACAGAGAGAGAGAGAGAGAGAGAGAGAGAGAGAGGGAGTGAGAGAGACAGAGAACGGCAAATCAGTCGAGCTAACATGATGGGCATCTTATTAGTGAGCAGCAACATTTCTCCTCCATGTCTTGTTTTCCCTTCTCTCTCTCGCTCTCTTCACTTTTCCTTCCAGCCGTGAGAAATAAAGGCAGCGAGCAGGAGAAATAAAGTCGGGTAAACAACCGCGGCTGCCCTCACACAGAGCTGCTGTCAAACTGGGCACATTTTACCATGTTGTGCCCGCCTGTCACATATACACACACACACATTATGCATAAACAAAATAGAATGGGGGAGACGTTCTCTGTCAGAATTTCTCAAACTTAGGGTCTTTTTTATCAGTAAACTGCATTAAAATCTATGGCAGAAAAAAAACTTTCATTACGGGAAATGGGTCGATGGGATCTGCATGGATTATAAGGCCTGCATGGCTAATTACAGAATAGGCAGTGGTCAGGAGATAGGCCGCCGCTTAAAAATCTGTCCAGAAGCCCGATCGGGCCCGATTGTTTGAATAAATCCAATTGGAATGTGTCTTTTGTGGAGAGGGGGGGAGTGGTCGAATGAGGGAGAATTAGAGGCTCTCTCAGGGGGTTCTCATCGGTCGCCTTCCAAGGCCTCACACCAGGAGAGCGGGTGGGGGATCGGCTCTGAGCTACCTTCCCCTGAAAGAGCTACTGATGGTCATCCAAGAGCTCCTTAATTAGCTGGCAATCTGGCAACAGCGTGTGTTTCCCGGGCCGTGGCAGGCCTGTTAGGATACGGCGCCAGATGCAGTTCCACCTTCAGCGTGTCATGTCATTGTGTAGGCAGAAAAAGGGTGGGGGGGGTGGGTGGCTGAGGGGGTGGTGGGGACAGGGCATGGATGGTCCAGCCGGCTGCCCCCTCTCCCCTGCTCTCTTTCATATCGCAGCTGAGAGACAGGACAGTAGAGGTGACCTCGGCTGCCCTCGACCTTGAGCAGGGAGACTAATGGCGCCGCAGGAGGCCTTAACCTCTCTGAATCCAGGCGTTTGTGCATTCGGAAAGTGCTGCAGCTTCACCAGTAAGTTAAAGGCAAGTATTGGAGCTAGGATCCTTAATTTTGATATTAGAGCAAGACATTCCAATGTAATACAATTCTGCATTCTCTCAGAGTTGCACTCATCTCCACATGCATTTAATAAGAATTATACTTCATATAAGTGCAGATTTTCAGCTCTGAATCGGTACTACATTTGTTTTTTTTTCTGTCCTGCATAGTTTACAGAAAGATTTTTTCTGTAATGTTGTTGACATGTTTTTGTTTTGACTTTGCAAACTTTCTAAATACTGATTGAATACATAACTGTAATTATGTACTGTATGTATGCAATTTCTTTGATTATAATATTATTGCTATTCCATAATTCTTACTAATACACCATTAAAATAAACCCAGTCCTAATATATATATTGCATGCTATTACCTATTACTGTAAGACTGACTGTTGAAAAGTCAGTGTATTGTCATGGTTTGGTCTATTGTTAGACTAAATGTGAACTGAAATAAATAGGGTTAGAATACGTTACCTGCTGCTGAAATGTTGGAATTGAACCTTCACTATTTTTCAGCATTTTCCACAATTTTTTCCCTTGGCAGACAGTCTGTCTAAATGTCATGTGTGTTGTATTCTTCCTCCCTGACTGTCTGTTTAGGATTTCAATTCATTAACCGAAAAGACGCCTGCCATCTTGGCAGCGCAGCTCTTTTGCTAGGGAGTATGAATGTGCTCCTGGTTTGCAGCTGAAGGAAAAAAAAAAAGTCTTATGCTGGCAGCGGCTGATACTGTCCACACAAGCTGACCACAACAACCTCCGATTCGGGGGTGTCCACATAAATGCGTTCAACAAAAACCACTTAGGTTCTGGCTCGTAGCTCGTCATTAAGCTAATCAGCCGTTCGATTTGCAGTCTTAAGCAGCGGGAAGCGTCCAAGCTTGTGTACACATTTCTAAATACCTCCTCCAATACTCCTAATAGTTTTATTTTCACATGTGTAAGTAGGCGTTTTTGCTGTGTAGCAACGGCGCCGGCTCTAAGCTTTTTCACTGAAGTATTGGATTGGCCTCACTTTGGCTTATTGGGCCTTTTATATGCAGCGTTTGCTTTAAGAGAGCTAAGAGGAATTACTACAGCAGAGTTGTTGAGTTTGAAGAAAGAGCGAGCAAGTGAGAGAGAGAGAGAGAGAGAGAGAGAGAGAGCGAGAGAAGGAGAGAAAGTGGAGGCATCAGCGCCTGACAAAGCACTGGATGGGTGACAGCCTAATAAACCAGCATGACATGCCATCAAATAAACAGATGATCTGCTCTCCCAGATTCCTCCCGGCTGCTGGATGCACCCCAAAATCTCCCACCGCGCATTGCTTTCACCCCTAAGCACACTTTTCCACACCAAACAGGGCCACTACTGTAGTTTCCTCTGGCTGCCTACAATTTCACTCCCATTCCACAACACTGCTGTACTGTGGTTAGAGACAGTTGCCCATCTGTTGATGCACAATTTTAATGTACCCATCCTTTAGCCAGCTCTTCATCAGTGGTCAGTTTTGATGAACCTGAACAGCTCTTGGTTGGATATGTTTGGCTGCAGGACAATCATACCAACACCAAAAACACACCACTATACCACTATTTCAGTGTCACTGTTATTCCTTTTGGACAAAAGTATTGGGACACCTACTCAATCACTGCTTCTTTCAAAAACAAGGATATTAAAAAGTGTTGATCCTGCTTTTGTTGGAGTAACTGTTTCTACTGTCCAGGAAAGACGTTCTACTAGATTTTGGAGAAGAATTGCTCTGAGGATTTGATTTAGCAACAAGACTGTTAGTGAGGTCAGAATGTTACATAACCAACACCCCATCTCATCCCTAATTCATCCCCAACTCATCCCAAAAGTACTGAATACAGCACCGGCATTCCAGAAAACAAAGTTCCCCTCTATCTCATTCCTGGCATTATGCATAATGTCAATAGGTTCATGTTTATTTGCTTCAGAGAGTCCTATTTTATTGGCAATACTTCACTACAGGGACAAGACAAGTTGTGTGTGTGCAATGGGTGCAACTTAAAGCAGCGGAATGCATTCATTACAAAGGGGTGTCCACAAACATTTGGACATATAGTGTATGTTGTTAATGATCCACCACCTAAATACTATCTGCTCTGCAAAGTGTGGTCCTGCGGTCAGAAACTGTCCAGTGCTGTATAGAGTAGGGCAGATGTGTTAGATTCCAGTCCTGCTGGGCCACTGCACTGCAGACTATAGTGTTCTGTCTCATTAAACACCCCCGATTCAACTCATCTGCTAATTAGCAAGGCCTTTATGAGTTGAATTCAGAGGGAAAATGCTAGTCTCAGCAGAGCTGTGTCCCGTAAGGAACCTAGTTGGACTCCCCTGGGGTAGAGGGTGGCTGATGAACTGTGCAGGACAACAGATGGGCTACAGTCTGTAACTGTACATCTATCTGGTAGACCTATAAGGTGTGCAGAACCCATAAGGTGGTCTAACAAAGTGGATGTTGAATGCGTTGTCCTAAGAATGAGCACACACTTACACGCCTATCAAGCTGATACTTCATGAACCAGAGCTTATGCCCTCACTGCATTAACTTATTCATGAAACATTTTGAAACAGCTCAGTCCAAATTGATTGGAAAGTCTGGTAGAAGACTTTAAACTGGCTTTTTTTATGTATGACATGGATATTCTCACCCTTCTGCCAGCCAAAGAAGTAGACAGGAACAGAGAACACCAACAAACGGATGCTAAATGATGGCTTTGAAACAGTGATAGCCTTTGAACATTAAGATGCCAGTTCCTTTGTGCTTGCGCATTAGAGAACCCCACCAGCTCCTTGAAGAACTTGGTTTTAAAGTTATGGATGAGAGGCTCATATGTATCTTTGAGAAGTCAGTGTTTGTGTATGTGTGCGTTTGCATGTGTGGTGAAGGGGGCCGATAATCTAATAAAACGAAGAAAGCAAAGGAACAAACAAAAGAAAGAGGTGAAATCAAACCACCCAGCAAAACGCCAAAGCCTCTTAGAACATTGTACGCCTTTATTCTTCCCACTATTATCACACCCGTTTTTCATTGCCGAGATTACTCCAAAAAAGAATCGCGGGCATTGCTTGCGTTGTATGTCTTTATAATTACACCTTAAAGCCATAACTGGATTTTTTTCCACCCCTCCCCCATCCTTTTTACTACATATTCATGAAAAGCAGAGTTGTAATTTGATAAAGGCGGGCTTGTGTTCTCAACTTCACTGAGACGACGAGCGTCGCCGCTGCTGTATTGAAGTGGCCGCGTGTGTTCTCCGAGCATTAATCTGCTCCAGCACATCCCGGCTGCTGTGACGTGCGGGCCGGAGATAAGTCTTAAACAGTCTAAAGCTAAGCAAACCAGACAACTCTATTATTGCCTTCATAATTGCTTAATTAAACTTTTGTCACTAATCATTATGGGGGCAATAGAGCTGTTATACAGGCCTGGGCCGAGGCAGGGAAAAAAAAAAGAAAAAAAAATCAATAAACGGTTGGAGTTAATTTCACTGCATTCTCTCTCTCTCTCTCTCTCACTCTCTCTCTCTCTTTTTCTTTTTTTGTCCTACAAATGAAATTCATTGCTGGTGGTTAGTGATGTGTGGTGCTGCGAGGAAGCTGATATGGCCTGCCATCACCATTTGAATTGAGGGGTATTCAGCGGCACATGAATATGAACAAATGGCGAACATAAATCTCCTGCATGAAGTACACCTTCTATCCCTTTATTAGGGAACAATTGACCCATCTAAAATGAATTCTAATGCCAGGAAAGCATTTAGATTTAAATTACACCGTGCTCTCCCGGACCTGAAAGATGACGGCATAAAAAAGATTAATATGCTAATTATCCCCCCTCCCTTATTCCTCTTTTCGACATTTGCGCTGGGTTTATTGTGGAGCGTGTAAATAAGATGACTGTTTTGTCAACGGATGACGATAGGCCCTGCACCCCCCCGGACGCCTCTGATCGCTGGAATGCATCTGCCCGGGACGTTATCTTTTATTATTTTTATTAGTGTGCTTTCAAAACGGCACTTCATAAAAAGCGTGTTTATATGCGTATAATTCTTCTCGCCCCTCTCTGACCCAGGAAGCACATCAGATGGAGCCGAATCAGAGATGGAGAGGGAAAGATGGAGAAAAATAAAACAAAACAAAATAAAAAATAAACAAATTTAGAAGCAGGCACCGCTCTCAGGGTGAAGCGGACTGGGCGTGGAGGGGCTGCAGCAGGGTGTTAAAAGATCCAAACGGTCCAGCGGCGCAATTTAACGCGTCAAAAGATGTTTAATTAGGTCGGCTTTGAGATTTAGCCCTCCACTCCTTAGATATTCCCGCACGCAAGCCAGTTGGCGCGCTCACAAAGGTGGCGAAATAGGCATTTTTAGATGTTGAAGGCAGTTTACGCTTGGCTAGGCATCAGCGTCGACAGGAAAATATCCAACATGCAGGGAAAGTGAGGCCCTGTCCTACCCTCCTGTTGTTGTTGTTTTAAAAAAGCATGGAGACATAGCCATATTCAAGACGCTGCTGTCGGTATCATGGCATCATTTCTGTGGCTTTAATGCTAACTGTCACCGGTATCATGGTGAGCCACCGCTCCACTTCTTTTACCTTTTACCACATGCAACACTTATATATTTCTATTTACTGTATGTATCGTACGTTCACAACATTTTCTCATAGGTCTAATGGTAATATTGTTTCATATTATCAAGTCTGTACTGTTTTACACTGTCTACACTGATGTCCATATCCCTGTCTACACATGTATTGTGTCTACAATGATTGTTTCTACACTATCTTTTTGCCTACACTAATATTTTGTCTACATTCACAAGAGCCACATTCCATTCCATTCCAGAGGGTCTATAAGCAGTACCCTGATGTTTCCTACACACTGAGCCGTGGATTAAGGAAACTCCAGTTGATTTAATACCTTCATTCGGAATGCTCTGTAACGTCATCTTTAAACACGAAGCAACACATTCCCTTCAATAGACATGTAATGACTGATGGGTGAAGTTTCCTGCAGCTTCCTGTAAAGCGATAGGTCATTGTTCACTCCGCAGTTTAAAGTTCCCTTCCAATGGAGGATTTTCAGCACCTGTGTTTTGAAACCACCATTAAAATGGATGCCTATCCTGTGCACTTTGCAGGGAGCCTCTAGGGTGACTGGAATGCAACAACTGTGTCTACACTCGATTTGTGTTTACACCTACATTGTGTCTACATTCACTTTGTGCCTACACTGGTAATGTGTCTTCAGTAGTAGTGTGTACACTAATATTGTGTCTGCATTCATATTGTGTGTACACTAGCATTGTGTCTACAACAACACTGTATACACTAGTACTGTGTCCACGCTAGTGTTGGGCCAACATTCATAGTTTCTACACCTGTATTGGTTTTACACTGATATTGTGTCTACAATAGTACTGTGTCCTTCATTAGTTTTGGGTCTACAACACTGTGTCTAGTATTGTGTTTACAGCAACACTGTGTCTACACTAGTATTCTGTATAGAGCACTGTGTTTACACTGGAATTGTGTCTACACTAGAATTGTGTCTACACTAGTACTGTGTACACACTGGAATTGTGTCTTCCCTAGTATTGTATACACTAGTATTGTCTACACTAGTATTGTCTACACTAGTACTGCATCTACACTGGAATTATGTCTAAACTAGTATTGTCTACACTAGTACTGCATCTACACTAGTATTGTGTCCACAACAATGGCTACACTGGAATTGTGTCTACACTAGTACTCTCTAGATCAGCATTGTGCCTACACTAGTTTTGTGTCTACATGAATAAGTAAATGAGTAATTGTACTATATACATTTCTATTCAACTTTCATTGTGCTTTTTGTTCTTCTTTGTTGCTCTCAAATCACATAAGCGAAATGAAATCAAAAAACTTTCAAGATTACACCACGCCGACATCTGGTTGAAATCCATTCAAATTTTATAAGAACTAAAAAGATACATATCATGGCATTGTTTTACACCCCTAGTGTCATATCAACATTTGCATTCACACTGTGTCTGTACTGCTTGCATGTGCTGTGTGTACCATACATGTTGCCCCAGTAATTGTAGTCAGTAAGCTTTTTGTTCTGCTGCACTGAATATAAAGGTGATTATTGAATTTAACATTGTTGACACACACCACAACAAAAGTGAGTTTCCTTTGAAAAGCATTCAGTTGGTTAGTTTATAGTCAGGGCTCATTAATGATGTAGCCTATGCACACGATATCTGTAAAGCACTTCAGTGTTATGAACTCATACGAAGCTTAATGAACTGTAATGTATCTCTGCAGGGGAATGTTCAGCTCGGTAATTCAACACTAGGGACTGTACTTTGAAGGCAGGTATTTGAAGTTGTACATATATAATAAAATATGGTGACAAAGAGTGCACTGCAATGATTCAGTGAGTACGCTGATTTGGAAATTACTTAATGCATTAAACATAATAGAGCCGTGATTCTACAGATCCGCAGTGGTTTAAAGCAAAGAAGCTGCTGAGCATCGCACACACCCCCGTGATATTTAATTTAGTATATTTTGTGGAATGTGCTTTTTTAATCTCTCCCTGCATGGTGTTAGTTTACCGCCTTCCTCTGGGACGGCCGTTGCCAGAGTGTGCATTTTTAAAAAATCTTTAAAGTGCAATTCCTGAACAATTAATCATTTTGGGCTGCCTGTGAACATATAAGCTTTCAAATATCAGTTCGGTTACAAACCAAAGGGAATAACGTGAGCTAAACTGCTCCCAAATCTACTCTGTGAGTCTAAAAAAGTTCCCTTGCTGCTTTCCTACTTCCCATAAATGATATGGTGCAGATTGTTTGCGTCTCCAGTTCTTGAAATGCAACCATTTGCCATGATTTATGAACATGTGTGTGAGTTCCACAGATTTACAGCAAATGTCTAATCCGCTCTAGACCTAGGAGAGCAGATCCTTTTTTTTCTCTACATGTGTCAAATATTGGCAGACCTTACATTCTGAGATAGATGTAATACTACACACAGTGGATTGTTTAAGTAATGTTCAACTAGTCCTAAAAGAATGGCAAATCTTTACAAGCAATATTAAAAAAAAGCAGCTTCAAATGGTTCTTTGAGCGATTCCACAGAAGAACCACTGTTGGTTCCATAATAACCTACGTCTGTAAAAGAGAGAATCTTTTTTAAGGTCTTTTCTACACTTTTTTAATGCTATTTTTTCATTGTCGTGATAACAATATGCTTTTCTAAGCATATAGAGAATATTGTTAGTGCTTAATAAACGCTGATCAGCTGCAGGTTTCATTACAAACAGTGTAATTAGACTGGTTTAAATAGATGAAGTGCAGCAGATGTTGAATAAAAATCATTGTATTCAGTATGGGAGAGGATCTGAATAGCAGTTTATAAGAATCTGTCGCTACTGATGTATCTGTGATTTACATGTATCGTGATAAATATTGTATATCCCAAAAAAAGTCTTTAAATATCATAATATAGTATTTTTACCATATCGCCCAGCCCTACTTCCATCTCCACAGTACTGATAGATTTACTTGCGAACCACTTGTAGCTCCACCTCACTGTTGTACAGTCAAAGACTGTAGCCCATTTACTGTCATGCACAATTTGTGTTTGCCATCTTCTAGCTCTTCATCAGTGGTCAGTTTCTGACCACAGATCTGCTCTTGGCTCAACTCTTACTGATGTGTGTAAAACCCCCAGCTTATGTAGGTGGACCTCATCCAGACACTGGATGTAAGTATTAGGAGGAAGCCAACGAGTGCAAGCTTTCACTCTTAGCCAATCCCTTTCCATTTTAAAAAATGGCAGAAAATCTCTCATTGGTCTACTCTTGCGAACTGAATGAATTACTCTACAACACCAACCCAAAGTTGAGTTCACCTAGTTGGTTTGGAATAATTCTGCAAAGCTGCAAGGCTCTTCAGCCTTCATGAAGAAACAGAACAAACGCAACCGCATATCTCACAACCACACTTGCTACCAGCACAGAAACACACGTATTTAAAAAGCATTGTTCCTAATGACTCTCAACAGTGCGGCAAATGAAGATTTCACATCGGCAAGTGGCTAATGGGAAAGCATAATTGTACCGTAATGGGCAACAAAGTTCTCCACCATGCTGGAAAGGGAAAAAAAGAAAAGTTTAAGGTCTTTAATGTGTTAAGTTGCTGTGTAATTACGCAGTGTTTTTTAACACATTAGGCAGGAATGAGTGGAGTTAATGAATTGCTCGGGAAGCATCTGAAGACGGACTTAATTGCGAACCCAACAGTTCTAGCATCATTGTGCTGTATCCCCAGCTGAATAGCATTCTGCGGCTAGATAAACAAATTTCATGGCAGCCGCTGTGGCGTTACTTTCTGGCCAAGCATTGATACCACTGTTTATTCTCTACAATTCGCCGAGCGTGGCAGGCATAAAAATGTGGCATTAAAAAGTGAAATCCTTTATTTTCGTCTCATTAATAAAACCTGAGTAGAATGCAAATGCCAAATTAGCGGGGTTAGGCTCGCTACTTGGGGATTTAGAAGAAGCCTACACTCTGACTTCAACTATTATGAGAGTATGGGTTGGAAATATTACAAAATGCTGTCTGCATTTGGGTTTCTCTCTAGCAAACTAGTCAGGTTTCCTTATAATGCATACTGCAGGACCGGGCTATCACCAAGTGCTAAGCCGGGGTTTCTACTAAGTGAGACAATGCTGTCTACTCTGCAACTAGTCTTAGGCACTGAGACAAAAAAATAAAAAAACAGCCCCCTGTGTGACTGAAAAATGGGCATCATTTCCGACATGAGGCTCAGAACGATTGAGTTTACATAATTGGAAAATCACGATAGATCAAAAAGAAGCAAAGTGACATGCAGTAATATGAGAAAGCTGTGTGCTGGTGATCTCCAGAAAGCTAAAATGCATTTGCCACTGCCTCTTTGTAGAAATGACGGGGAGTTTGCTCAGCTAAACAACGAGTGCATTGTGTGTGTAAGAATGTGTTTGTGTGTGTGAGAGAGAGAGAGAGTGGGAAAAAAGAGAGAGACAGAAAGACAGAGACAGAGAGAGATGGGCTGTATCCACTGCCCATAGTGCCTTTTCTAGCATCAGTGAGATACTACATATTTTTCTGGCCAACAATACACTCAAGAGGTCAAGAGGTCACTCCTATCACACACACACACTACCAAATAAACTAAAAAAATCATCAGGTGATAAAATATAGGGTGTCAGCACATAGTATGCAGTGTACTGGTTGTGACTGGTAAATGCAATTTATATTATATAGATTATAAATTATAAAGAAAATTCAATGTTATATACTTTAGTATAATTGATCACATGTTTAAAGTGCTGTGGTTATCTGGAATATACTGAAATTATTATTATATATATATTTTTTTTTGTTCTTTTTTTTTTTGTTAAAACCACTTGGTGTACTGTAGTGTGTACTGTAAACATCATATCATATCACTGAAAAAAAAAAACTTAAAAAAGTTAGTAAGTTACTTAAAGTTAAGTTGTAAGTTAAAGTTAGTTAAAGTTAGTTAGTTAACTTGTTGCATTAAAAAGCTGATTTATCTTAACTTACAATAGTTAAAATTAGCACCTACTATTTTGTGTTGTATTCAGTCACATTCATGGTAATTCATATTTCTGCAATTTAAAAGCATAAAGGTTTGTTTCAAATTTCTTTTTATGGCTTGTATTTGTTTAATTCCACCAGTGGACCAGACCACAGTGCACTTGATCAGGCAAGGCATGTTTGATATTTGACGTATGCTTCTTTAGTGCAGAACAGGAGATACTAGCCTAATGTTCCTGATAAAGTGTGCAATCAGACTGTCACCAATCTCATCTTCATAAATACACAGCCAAAAATATCTCTCAATGCATCTGAAAACACATCAAGATTGTCATTTGTTTTTTACAGACAACGTAATGTGGTTTAAAGAACAGTGTGAGTTATTTTATTCTATAAAATCAAAGATAAACTAAATGGGGGGGTATTTTAATTTGAAAAACCTGCGTGTAAAGTCTATTCATACTGTTTCACAAATAAATGGTTTCTTTTAAACTTAGTTTACATGGTTTGTAAAAATCTATTAAGATTATGTGTGTGTATTTACAGATATGCAATTGGTGACAATACAAGTCCAGTGTTTGTTAGCGCCGTTAGCTGAGTATCTCCCATAGTGAACCAAAAGAAGCACATATCAGATGTCAAAAGTGTTTTGGCTGATCAACTTCATTTAGGGAAAGTGACAAATCATGTTAATTTGATTTCCCACTAAATTATTCCTTTAACTTAATGAACCATTGATTAACTATTGATTGTGTCTGGAACACACACACACACACACATATATATATTACAATATATTTTTTTTAATATGTAGTACATAATTACATAAATATGGTTTGTATACTATTAATTAATATTTTAGAAAAGTATGAATATATAATTGTTTTTCTTATTTATTTTCTTTTCTTTTTTTCATGAAAAAAAATAAAATAAAAATAAAAACTGTGTTCAAAAACAAAACAGCAGATAATCCAGCTCCCAAATACTGTCCCTCTCCTTCCAGTAAAACCTTGCCGCTGCTCGGCCAGGTAGTGACAGGGCCCTCAGCACTGGCGGCTCATTGGCTGTGGCAGCAGGACCCGTGGCGAGTGAGGGAGAGGAGGAAGATGAAAGCCATAGTCAGTGATGTGCTTGTCGTGGGGCTGACCCCTGCACCAAAACTGACACTGGACTCACAGTAACACCTCCACAACAGTAGCACAGCCTCCCTCCCTCCCTCCCACCTTTTCACTCCCTCTCAGCATGTGCACGTATGTGTGTTTCGGAGGCTGTCACTCTCCTGAGCCCACCACTAACAGTAGGTGCCGTCCCCGCTCGCTAATTCCCCCCATCCGTTCTCTGTGGAATTGCATTCCGTTACAGAGCTGCGGCCGCCTGGGCTCTGGACCCCTCCTCCCGCCCGCTCGGCCGCTAAAACCCTCCACAAGCCCAATAGTTGGAGAGATAAAGCCATGGCAACGGCAGGTCAGCGGATCAGCCATATTGTTAAGATGATTGTTCTGCCAGCCTTGTGTCTCTGCTGATGTGGCTGGAGCAGGCCTGGGCGTAAAGCCGCTTTGCTGAAGGCACTTTTGGCTCCGCGAGCCTCCATTGTGTCTCTCCCTCACCCGCCCGTTAGCGTCCTCTCTGGGCTAACGCCTAGCCGAGGGTCTGCCGGGGGCCTCGGCAAGCCAGCCAAGCCTGCAGCCTGCTCGGCTGCCATGGACCGCCGCAGAGCCCGCTGCGGCCCGCCTGGATCGGCCATTGTTCAGGGCCCCCGGCTCCTTGGCAGTGGCCGCGCTCCAGCCGAATTTCGACACAGCAGCGGGGAATTGGGCAGATTAAAGAGGACATATTTGGTACACTTCTCTCCTGGCTCTTTGTGATATCGGCCGATGAGGGTGTTTTTTCGTTGGGAGGGGGGCTTGGTTTGGCGGCTTTAAACTGATTCCGTTTCTGCTGCATCAATACAGTCCTTTTTTTTTTAATGACAATTTAATATATTTGAAGGGATGGAACAGATTTTGCATTACTGAAAATACATGCCTTGGATCATATGGCTGGATAGATGCATTGTGTTGCCTTCACTCAATTGTTTTTCATTTTTAACACAAGCCACTGGCATTCAGAGAAAAAGGCAGAAATTAAGCAGAATTAGCTCACAACTGAGTGGGAATCTGTGTGTGTTTTTTTCCAGAAATTACCTCATAGTGGTGTATATTGTTGCAGATGAATTCATCCTGCTCTGACACGGCCCCCACCATTTCTTTTTTGTCAGAAAATGATATGTTTCCTTGCCGTGAGTAGTTAACCCTTCCAAAACAACTCTGGAACGAACACGCCCCCGTCACCTCCCTCCTGCTCCCAGCCCTGAGCAGCTAGAATGGGAGGGTGGAGGGGTGAGTGGTTGATTGCCCGGAATATTTCCTGGGCCCAGGCTTGGGCTGCGCAGGGGCTCATTTAGGGCCCTCATCCTCAGCTGCCGTCGCTCCGCTTCCCGGTAATTAGCCCAGTCGCGGCAGCCACCTCATGTGGCTCTTCCCTGAGAGAGACACTTGACACAGGAAGACATCAGAGGGATTTTTCAGGAGGTGCCCCAACAGCTCTTAATTAACCACTTAGGTATCCCCCTTTCTCTGGCTTTCTCTCTCTCTCTCGCTCCCTTTCCCTCTTCCTGGCTACCACCCCCCACCTCCCCACCCACATCCCACTCTGCCAAAATGGTGGGGGCCGCACCGCCGATCTAAACACCGGCGGGGGGAAGTGTGCTATCAAAAGATCTTGTAAATGAAGGCTTGTGTAAATTATTTTTAATGATTCCCTCCTGGCACATCATTATGTTTGTAGTTACACACAGGCACTTCTGAGACGGCTCATCTTCTGCCGGGGTCAGCGGCAGGACCCGCCGTAACTAGCTGCAGTCAGTAAGTGGCTTATTAATTAGCGCTGTGGTTTTTACACAGCTCCCGGGCTCTGATGTATGGAGCCGGAATCGTAATTGTACGGATCGAGGAACGATAACCCATCTCAGGGCTACTTATGCAAATTGCCACATTAGAAAACCATTACCTATCCAAACACCGCGGCACAATGCGCATCATCATGATGGATTTTATGATAATTGCGATTTAATTTCTGCCGCCCGGAGTTTTCGGAAATGATCCGGCCATTTTTTGAGTGCGATTAATTCTGTATTAGTTGGACCTCGGCGGCAGTCTTGGTGGTGGTGGGTGTAATTGATTTTTCTCTGAATTCAAATAAAGACTATCTTGGCTTTTTATGAAACAGGAGGTCACTTGTTGCTCTCCGCCAATCTGCATCATTACTAGTCCTACGGAGGACGAACAATGAGCCGTAAGATCATTTTCCTCCTGCAGGACTAATGCCGCCTGCATGAAATAGCCCGGAGTGAATGACTCCAGCAAGCCCGGTTCTGAGCTGGGATGGCACACACAGCAGTGTTTTTAGCCTGCCATCAATAAGTGATGAGGTCTTCTTTAAAGGTTAAATGTTGAAAAGCAAGTTTTATTGCTTTTAACTTGATCCTACCATGGATTATTGATACTGAAGACCTGTGGTTTATGCTTTGTGACAAAAGAGGGCTGCACACCGTGTCCTTTCTTATCATATCACTGATCATCTCTATCGTTCCTGTGTCATGCTTAAGTATTTTTTTTTGTGTGTGTGTGTGTGACAGCAGCAGCCTTCTATTAAACACTATCATGAATGCAAATGGCTTCTGACCTCTGGCACTCTAACTCAATTGAGTGCTTTGTAGTGGCCCTATTTAGAGACATGGCTAACCAACTACATTTTTCATGAGTGTGAATGTAGCCCCTGCCTACCATGACCTTGATGAATTGTGTATTTTACCTGAGACTATAGGATGAACAGGAAAAAAGGACTAGTACATTAAACAGGTTCAAAGACTTTTATCCTAACACTTTTGAAACAGTGCCATCATGCTAGATCCTAGACAGAGACAATGACCAGACATGATACCACTTGAGGCCCCACAAATCTGGGGGCCACCTGCTGGCCATGAGTGTTTTTGTTGTTGTTGTTTGACTATTTTTTACTACACATAAAATCTGCCAGATCATATCTGTTGTTTTATTCACAATAAATATTATACAAGAACAATCTGCAATGTATCCACTGTGGCCACATTAGAGCGCTAGTGCCTTTGTTCCAATTATTTTGATATGAACCCAATGTGAAAATTCAGCTTTGCATTGTTTATGCCCTGAACTCCTGCAATGGGGAAAAACAAACATGACAGACAGTAACATGTTTCACATATCTGTCAAGCTGTATTATTACTATGATTTACAGAACAATAATAAGCTTTTACTGATCCAAATGAAGCACTGAATCCAAGCACATACTCATACCAAGCACAAACTGAATCTATGCTTAACCAACATGTATACCATCCTGCTATGCGTTATGTAGTGATAGAAAACACAGAACTGCTTAGAATCTGCAAATATTTTCATTGTGGCTAACTCAGAAGTGTGCGTGGTGCCTTCTAGTGCCAGATGTAAGTCAACCTTACCTCCCTTTGTTCGGTAAAGGGTTTTAAATATTGCCCTGTATTTAACATACACTGCCATCCATCACCTGAAAAAAAATGTGCACCAGTTCTTTCAAGAGTCCACAGATCTTTGAACATGGAGGACACAGTTGAGGCTCTGTATGCATAATCTGCCATTAGGATGGTTCTGTTCTGTCACCAGTAAAAAGTGATATAAGGTAAGAAAAGTGTTTTCATGTGCTAATGTGCCTTAAAATAATCTTTAAATGATTCCTTGGATAACTAGCCCTAGCTGAAGCGAAACTGTTTTAGCAGTTAGATCCCTAACAACAGCTGTCCCCAATATCGTCCACTTCTACGTATTGCACATTTTCACTCCTTTGACAGTTACTTAGAAAGGCATTTAAACTTTATTCTTGCAATAAATCTCATCTGAGAACAATATTTAAACATTGTTAACAATATTGTAATCCTGCACATCTAGAGAGGAAATGTGCACTACACAGAACTGATCGATATTGGGGACGGCCATTGTTAGGGCTAAATGCTAGCTGTCTTGCTAGCTGGTTAGCTTTATTTGAAGCAACATACTGCACTGTTTTTTATATACTCCCACACACAGGAATAGTTTTAGTTAGCTAGCTATGTCATTAGTGTGATTGCTAGCTATTTCAGAGCATGTTTATTTTTTTTTTCTATTTTCACACTCCAGATAAACTGCTTGACTCAAAACATAATTCTATGTTATTATGGCTAAATAACTGCGTTTGGATAAAATAAAAAAATAAGCTCTTGCCTTAGAGAGGCATTTCAACTTTTGTCTTGCAAAGAAATCACATCTGAAAACAATATTTAAACATAGCTAAAAAAAAAAGTTGTAATCTTGCGCGGAAATGAGCGGAAATGTACACTATAAGGAATTGGTCGATATTGGCCGATATCTTGCTAGCTGGTTAGCTTCATTTAAAGCATACATTTCCATTTAAACATACATAGCATACATACGTACAAACATAGCTAACAACGTGGTAATCTTGCGCATCTGGAAATGCGCATTATGCAGAAGTGGGCGATATTGTGGATAGCCGTGGTTAGCTGGTTCTTGCTAGCTGGTTAGCTTCATTCGAATATATATATATATATATATATATATATATATATATATATATATATATATATATATATGTGTATATATATTAATTATGTTTTGAGCCAAGCTGTTTATCTGGAGAAAATAGAACAACATGCTTTGAAATAGCTAGCATACACACTAATAACATAGCTAGCTAACAAAAACTATCGCAGCAAACTCTTTACACAGTTCTAACGGTTCTCAATAAAAAAACAACAATGGAAAAGCAACATAGCATTACGTTAAACTCAATTGTGCACTTAGTGGCCATGTAATAATGGCTTATCCTCACCTGAAAGAGACAGACTGCACGTGGTGGTTTACTCAGTAGCGTTAGCTTTACCAAACCTCAGTCTGTCGACACACACAAACAACCCGACCTCTAACCTTTGGTTCGTAAAACCTGTTGTGCTTTCTTTCTTTAGACATTAGCAGGATGAAAGTGCTCAGTCTGAACTAGGATATTTCACAAGTCAGGAGTTTTCAGTAAGCTGGATACCTTCAGCCAAAACGTCTGACTTAAACTTGCAGGGAATCCTGTTTGTGAAATACACCTCCGGGTTACAGAGATCCCCAACTGCTGAACGGGGTCAGAGGGGAGATCTGGTTTTACACACTGTCCGGGAAGAACCCCTTCTTTTTTAATGGCTGTCAGGGCTGGGGAAAGTAATCAACATCTGTTAATTTTCGTCTATTAAACGCGTCGTGGCTAACACAGCACCGTGATGTTTTGTTTGTAGGGCTGAACCGAGACTTATGACCCTAATCCATCATCTTCCTGTCATAATTTTATGTGTTGTCTGTGGATTCTCCGCAGCCCAGAGCGAGCGTATTACAAGCCCTTGTCTAAGTTATTGACCAGCTGCTCCAGTGCCCAGCTGAAGAGTTCATTGTGTTTCTTTTTTTCTCCGACTAGCTCTCCTTTTCCCAATATCACACTGTTGCACACTCAAAGCCAAGCATAATACAAACCGTATGTCCCAAGAAGCTATCAGTTGCATTAACCGTGTCTGAATATTTTAACAGGCTTCACACACACACAAACACACAGCACACTTGGCCCTGTCTTGTCCACTGAACGGCATATTTTCTGTGTCAAGCCATATCTGCCATATTAATATGTAGCCTATATTTTGTGCTCTAAACAAAACAACGCAGATTTCTTTGTGAAGCGAGCAGTTGGCAAATACTTCATGATAGATGTGTGGACAGCTGCTGGCTGATCTGTGCCACAGGATACCTGAGGCTCACCAATAAATGTGTTTATCTCAGATCCGTGTTTAATGCCTGCGTTAGGCTGCAGGGCTTTCCACGCCAGAGAGAGATAATAACACTGCATCTGATTCAGCACATGCTGATTCCTCCAGGATTACCACAGGAGCTTCTCTGAAAGCCTCAGATAATAATAATAATAATAATAATAATAATAATAATAAAACAATATAGACAATTTGTATCTAAAATAGTGTTCATATAATTACTATTATTATGGTTGTTATTAATAACAACAACAACAATAATCATAATAATAATAATTATTATTATTATTATTAGTAGTAGTAGTAGTAGTAATAGTAATATTAGGAGTAGTGTTTTTTTTTTTTTTTTTTTGTAGTGTAATGCAATATATTGTTTGGTATTGCATACTACTAATGCCAATAATAATTATAATAATAAATACTAATAATAAAATAACAAAATTGTCACTAACTAATAAGTTTGGTATTTATGCAATAAACATACAAACAAGTAAGTGTACATTTGATATAGACATTATTATTAGTAGTATTATTATGAATGTTGTTGTTGTGATGCTGATGGCGATTACGGAGAGGATGTGTAACACTAATGAGCGAGCGGGGCTCGTGCTGGAGGAGCTGGAGGAGCTGGAGGAGCTGGACGGCCACACGGCGAACATGAGGTAAAATCCGCTTCCCGCGCGCGCTCAGCGCTGACGGACGCGCGCTGTTTTTCTAAAAGAGCCTCTGTTTATTCTGCAGCTAACGATCCACATCCTACAGACAGTCGCCCCTCAGGAGGAGAAGCGCTCACTCACTTTTGGCATTTGGTCTCCGCTGCGAAAGCCATTAGATCGGCGTGGCCCTTTCTCTTCTCCTCTCTCTCTCTCTCTCTCTCTCTCTCCCTCTCTCTCTCTCTCTCTCTCTCTGAGTTCTGAGTGAACGTGCTGGATTTGTCTAATTGTTTGAGAGACGGCGCTGTTTCTCGCAGAGTTAGCCTGTCACCACCGACATGATGAAACAATTAACACAGCCTATGATCGCGTGGGGCTGTTATTTATATCCCTCTCGCTCTGCCATACACACAACACTGAGAGATCAGGACACACACACACACACACACAGACGCATAGACAAATACACACTCATATACAGTATAGACATACACACCGCATGTAGAGGTAGTGGGCGTACTGTAGTGAGGAACACAGTGTGCATTTCCATTACCTCTCAATCACTGCCTCTGATCTAATCTGTTGTATGCTCACTGTTGTCAGCCCCGATATGAAAAAAAAAATGCAAAAAAAAACAAAAAACAACAACAACAACACAACCCAACCTCAGGCACAGTAAACAAAAGCAGGCTGTAGCCAGCTAATACACTTAATTGTGTGAGTGTTGCTGTGGCTGCCCAGGCCCAAACAGCTGGTCAGCCTGGCACATGGCACCACTTCAGCCTCGCCTTTTCTGATAATAACTCCTGCATCTGCCAAAGGAAAGGCCTGTTACTGCCCGCAGAATTTACAACTCACAAGTGGAAGTGGAGACTCCGACAGAATTTTTTATGCGGGGGGCCCTTTGAATTTTATTAATGTAATGCAAACACAAGCCTTCCAACACATTAAATTGTTGATGTTATGCGAATACACTCTGGAATTGCAGATCCTCATTAACATTATTTGCATGTTAATCTGCATCTTTTTAATTAGTGATATTATTTATGCACATAATTTCCACCTCGCGATGCCAAGTCGGAGGCACATTAATTAATCTACCGAGATGCCAAACTGTTTTTCCCCCACTTTTATTTGTTTACATGCTGTTCTGGATTCAGGAAAAGTGAGTGGGGGAGAGAGAAAAAAAGAAGGAGGCCTAAAGAATAAAAGTAGAAAGACAAGATTAACTAAAAGCTCTTTTTGTTTTCATAATTCATATTGTAATATTAGCCAAATGTCGTGTTTCTTCCCTAAGAGATCGGTTATTCAGTTACACTACCTTGATGTATTATTAAAATTTATAATGGACTCTGGAGGCCTTCCTTAGTTCTCCCCTTCATTTACACAATCTACTCAATGTTATTTTAATCTGCCTACAACGCCTCCATGCATAGGCAATGAGACCCCTCAGTGTCTCTCTCTCTCTCTCTCTCTCTCTCTCTCTTTCTCGTTCTCTCTCTCACTCTGTCCTCTAGAGAGCCTCCACTCCCCATCACAGATAAACATTAAACATACAGATATCTCTAAGAACAGGAATAGCACACACACACACGGCTGCAACCCACTATGTGTGTGAAATGAACATTTCATTGCTTGTGCATTCCTTCGCTGGCGGTGGTGTGACAGCCGTTGTCTGCCCAGGGAGAGATTACTGCCTAATCATTTGTGTGTGAGGGACAATAAGGTGGTCATTAAATAAATGCACTGTTGTAATGGCATATTCTCTCTTGCGCACATCATGTTGGTTAGCTGAAATGATGAGTAGGTCTTCTTAATCTTGGTGTCAACTGTGCCATATAGGCCAGTGAGCATACGTGCACGATGCATATCTGCGCTAAATAACAGCCATACAATCCCAGAACATACACTGGTACACACAAGCATGGTGGCTTAACATAACTACTGTATTTCATACATTATGTCCAATAAGCTGGAAAAGAAAGAAGCCAAAAAGTCTTATTTAGTCAACTGTTCATCGTCACCACAAGTGTTACATGCTGCCAAATCCACAAGAAATGCATGGCAGAATAACTGATTAATTGGCACTTGTCTTTTTAGGGACTGATTTTGCGTTATGAGCTGCCGTGCTCCCACACACTGCCGACCTCCTGGGTTTCATTAAGCCGGCCTGTTAGGGACTGGAGGCTTTCCAGAAGAGCACTTCACTGTTCCTGCTGTATTACATGTAACAATTAATATAAAATTCAGGGAAATAGGCACAAAGTTCTCCTTCAATGGATCTGCTGCCAAAAAGTCTTAATACTCTCAGATATATAAATGAATTTAAATTTGTTTGGGTTGGATTAAAAAAGAAATCTAGTCTAGGCCAGTGAACACAAATAAAATGTGTGTACATTAGACACTGTATTCACCTGCGACACGTGCAAAGCATCTCAAACAAACAGTAGACCTACATTTGAAAAACTCAGACTAGAAGAATACCAACCTTATGGAAAGTATCATACTATGACAATGGTTATTGAAATATGATGCACACCCTATTAAACTCATATTATGGTGTTATTATTAACATTAATAACACACAATACTCCTACATTTCTCCTCTTGAATTTAGATGTGATTTTCTAACCCCTGTACTTGGCGATTCTGGGCCAAATGTTTAATGCAATTAACAGTTCCTGCTGGTTGGCGTATGGTGACATTCTTACCCAGCACACTTTAGAATTTCCTGTCTTTCCTTTACGGTTGAATAGGAATTGGATGGAAGACTGTAAGTCAGTGGTCTCCAACCCTGCTGCTGGAGAGCTTTGTCCCAGACTTCGCAGACTTTGGATCCAACCCTAATAACTCCTACCTAATCCAACTAATTACCACCTTCAGAAGTTCTTCTTTGGCTGAATGATGCTCCTTATCAGGATTGGCCACATCTTTTTAAATGTAATATACTGTCAGTGCATTATGCAATGTGAGTGCTTCAAAGAATAACTATATTGCATAATCTTCCCACTAACCCACTATTTCTTTGGTATTGTAATGATGTTGCAAAGGGAGATTCACGGACAGGCATGCTAACATGTAAGCCTCATGCTAACTGTGCACTAAAATCATTTGGATATACAGTTACATAAAAGCATCATGTTGTGTAGGTCCCTCTCGTGCCACCAAAATAGCTCCTGGGAGTTTGAGGTGGAGACTCCATGGATCTCATGACGTCCTTCCTGTCCTTCCTAACCACTGCATATAAGAGACCCACCAGACCTGCCATTTTGGAGTGGTTCTGATTTGGCTCTTGTTCATTTTTTCTGCATCCAACATGTCAACTTTAAGAACCGACTGTCCATAATAATGATAATCAGTGTTATTAATATTTCAGAATGTTTTTCAATAATCCTTTACATTTGAAAATTGAAACAACAGCTTTATTGAACCTGGCATGACTTTAATTACAATGAGTGGGTTCGGTCTCCTTTCACACAAGCAATAGCTTCCCTGAAGAGTACATGCTAGTACTGATGTAGCCTAACATAGATGTTTACAAAAATGTACTTATCTTCAAATCATTATATCCCACATTGTTGTAAACATCTGCACAGAAGCAGCCTTACACAAGCACTCCCACAGCACACTTGCAATAGGTTTTGAAGTAACACAATAGCCCAGCTGTCTCTGGTCAGAATAGGCAGGCTAGCAGTGATCAGGATGAGAATGTAATTTGGCCTTGAATAATATCTTGTTAAAATTATGAAAAGAAGGAAGGCTCTGAATGGTTTTGATGAAAATATGCATCTTTGTCAGTGAACAGTTCGTATTTATTAATGAAGCATTAGCTAACCAGTGTAGGTTAGCCTTTATTGCTTGCTAGCAATGTTAGCATCATAGCTCAAGGTACAGAATTGGAAATATGCAAAGGGTCACCTCAAAACATGTAGTAGGTCATCAGCCACACTTGAGATAAGAGGTTGCTATCAGACCGTTAGCTAGGGTGACCAGACATCCTCTTTTGAGGATGTGAAAAATGCATCTGGTCGGGATTTTCTAAAATGGCCAGAATTTTATGTTGTGCGTTTGTTTGTTTGCAGTAACATGAACTACATGGACATGGATCTACATGCAGCTATTGGTCAAACTGCTTAAGTCCCGCCTTCTCACCGCCACTATTGGCCTACATGTACCTGCATCTACATGCAGCTAATGGTCAAACTGCTTTCCATCACAGCTGATTGGCTACAGCCTAAAACACCTGAACACAAATATAAATAAACACAAATGAGTTTTAGTTCAACTGACTTTATAATTTAACTTTATTTGTTACATGTTTTGTTTTTTTATTGCTTGATTAACATTTAATTAACATAGTTGCATAGTAACATGAACTACATGGACCTGCATCTACATGCAGCTATTGGTCAAACTGCTTAAGTCCCACCTTCTCACCGCCATTATTTGCCTACATGTACCTGCATCTACATGCAGCTACTGGTCAAACTGCTTAAGTCCTACCTTCTCACCGCCACTATTTGCCTACATGTACCTGCATCTACATGCAGCTACTGGTCAAACTGCTTAAGTCCTACCCTCTCACCGCCACTATTGGCCTACATGGTCCTGCATCTACATGCAGCCTTTGGTCAAACTGCTTGCCATCACAGCTGATTGGCAACAGCCTGAACCTGAATGCAAATATAAATAAACACAAATGAGTTTGATTAACATTTGATTAACATAGTTGCATGGTTGTAAAGATATTTAACTCTCTCCTACCCTCATACCCACACACACTGACATGGTCCTACAACTTGGGGCTACTAAAAGCCCCCCAGCCACAACTTCTAAACCACAACGGTGTCCTCCCGAGTGTCCTCCTTTTTTTTAAAACCAAAATATGGTCACCTTATGTTTGCATAACCAAGTACACTGTTAAATACACATTTCACATCAGCAAAGGAAAGTGGATTTTAGAGACCACAAATTAGATTGTTTTTTAGATGGATGCAGCTGAAACCAGAGAAACATAATGCAGTAACTGATGATGCTTAGGAAAAAATCAGGCGTCAATTATTTTTGACAAAAATAAACAAATTTGCAGTTTTCTCCCTTAAAAATCTGTGCTTTTAAAATGCTTTTTTCAGATTTACACATAAGCCACATATATACTCTGACAAAATAACAGATGCTTTGTCAATTGTACATAAAGATACATATTCTTGTATGAATACACTGACAAGATAAAGTTCACAAGAGGTTGCAATCATTTACAGTCTGTAAAAATGACATATTGCTTCCATGAAATACCCTATAATTCTTGCCACAAGGTCAGCGAGGAAAGGTGATCAGATTGCAGCAGGTTTACAGGACGTCTCGATTCGAGACAGCTCCTCAGTTTTCCCCACTTTCAGCGACATCATTATGATTGAACCTGTTACGGCCAAAGCGCTCTTCGTCTTCGTCAGAGAGGCAGTAGATACAGCAGACCGTAGCAATCTACAGACAACAAGACAAACGGCAACAGAGAGGTTTGATCTGCACTTGGTTCTCAGGCTGGCACCACTGATCCTCCAGGTAATTCAGCATATCGTGTCCAGTAACCAGATCCAGGGAGAGAATGAAGAACAAATTAAAAAAAAGAGAAAAAAAAGAAAAGGAGGGAAAAAAGTCTTGTGGGAAAAGAGCAGGGCCCAAACCCCGGCATTCCAGTGGCCACTCACATGAAACTGATCAGTCTGATGAAACGTGTCCCCCTCCCAGTATTTTGCGCCCCCCCTCCCGCCCCTTGCTTTTTCTCTTCTTCTTCTTCTTCCTCTTCTTCTTCCCTGATACCAGTGTCTGGTGCTGCTGCCCTGCCCAAGAGTCCCTGTGTTGTGGGACCAGGACTGCTGTCAGCCAGAAGCAGACACGATCAAAGTAGCACGAAGGGTGTTTGAAGGCTAAATTAAGATCCCTTTAATCCATGACGGACATGCTAGTTTGTTCGAGAGCTGCTTTAAATGTGCAGATTAATCACAGACAATTGCATGTTTCCAATCGGGGGGTAAAGAGCATAACCCAAAGTTTGCTAATGCAGCTGAGAGTTCAACTCATGAACTGCATCATAAGAAGAGGATACTAACAATGTCACTAACAATTGCCCTCAATGGAACCACATGATACTTACAATCATGTTCCCTAACTAGACGTAAAATGTAGCCTACCCATGAGGTACATCTTTGAGGCGCTATGCTAGCTAATGTGGACGTCTGGTGTACTTTAAGCGTATTGAGCAGTCCAATGTCCAAGTCACTCTAGCTACTTATTAGCATCACACCAACTTAGTATTATGTGTGATGGAGGAAACCTAGCTAGCCATTGCAACTTGACATCTCGGAATCACTAAATAATATAATAATAAATTAATAAAGCCTCAAACTGTGTAAAGTTGTTGCTTTTGAGGTTTCTGAAACTGCATTACACGTTGTTGTCTGTAGCTGAATGTATGTGTGATGACTAATGCTTACAGTTTCCACAATGCTAACTGGTAGGATAAAAGTTTCTATTACTTGTAGCTTAGCTCCAGTGCAAAACAAAAGACTTGGACTCCAAGCTTGACTGCATTTACAGAAAAAGTAAATTAGAATTTTCGCCCAAACCACTTTCGAACTTTCGGCCCGGGGCAGAGAATGACTCAAATAGTATTTCACATTTCTCAGACATGAACTATGGAAGATGGAAGAAGTTAACTGATGGTCAAAACAGCAACAACAACAACAACAACAACAAAAAAAAATCAGCCACCTGAACCATTTTTCACAAACCCTTAGCATACAGGTCTGGTGTTGCTGGGCAGCGCAGGTGGACAAGCTTTAACGCGGCTGTAGCTGACGAGCTGAGGACAGCGTACGCTTCCCTCCTGCTTCCTGACACCTTGTGTTTCTCGTCTGCACCTGGCGTGGAGCTGTGTGACAAGCGCGGCCCCCTCAGCCATCTGTCAGACCACCGCGCAGCCGGGCCGAGCGGTGGAGCGGCCCGTATAGCTGCCCCGCGTGCGTCACTCACGCATGATAATCTCCACCTGGAGCCGCTCGACCTGACATCTGTCTGTCTGCATCCAAATTACCGTAACAAACTACGGCCTCACCCTGGGCCCCGGGCCCCGGCCCCCGATCCTATCGGCTCACCCACTGACCCGACACAGGAGGCCAGTTTAGCCCTGCTCAGTTAAAACTTAATCATCCTCATACCTGAACGCCACCACAGGGAGAAGCTAAGGCTAGAAGGACTGTTAGCAAGAAGTGCTGGCATATACAAATAACAGTTCTTTTAGAAGGATGGATAAGATGTAAGGATGGATGTAAGGATGGGTGTAAGAATGGATAAATGAATGGATCGATGTAAGGATGGATGGATAAATGGATAGACGGATGTAAGGGTGGATGGATGGATAAATGGATGGATAACTGGATGGATGGATGTAAGGATGGAAGTCTTGATGATTCTGTGTGCACGTTGTTAATCTGGAACTCTCAAATACTCTCATATTCATGATTCTAAAGTAGGCACTTGGGAAATTGCTGCCAAGAAGTTTTCCAATGTGTGGGTTATTGGTGGGTATCGACCACCATTTTCCATTTCTTTGATAGGGTTGAGGTCAGGACTTTGCAAAGGCTAGTCTAAAAGCTTAATGTCAGCCTGCTTTATCCATTCCACAATCATTTTTGGTGGTTCTTGGATTGTTCCTGACCATCCAAACAAATTTTCTGTCAGCTGATGGTGACAGTTTGAGTTTTCTTCCAAACCTTGGCAAGTGGCTACACTTCCCAATAATGTCTACTTGCACACAGCTATTTGAAATGATGACCTTGGAATGTGCTGTATCTGTAATTGCTGTCTTTTTTATGATTTTGGGAAACCTTTGAAGCCATCACTGGCCTGTTTGTCATAAATATTTGGACAATGTAAAGGGCATCTTGCATTTTCAAAAGTTTTTTATATATATATATATATATATTTAGGATTTTTATATGATAGCATTAACACAATGGATTAGGTTAGGAATGTCTGTAACTTAAAATGGAGAATACAAAGACAGAAGTGTGGGATAAGATTTCACGATCATTTAAATTTGCAAAGTCAATCTCTTTACTAATATCTATGTTTTACATTTAAGAAATCCAGAAAATGCAAAGATGCATGCAATCATGTGGGTTAAAAGTGTTCTGAGAGCCCAGTCGTGCATTTTCGTCTACCTCATTCACAGACAATTTGTAATTATTGCTCTCAATTACCCTAGGAAGTATCTAGCCTGCCTTTGGAGCGGGTGGGGAGGTTTAAGATTTCCTCAGCTCGTTTTGTAGTAGCCGTCGTGAACGGGCACCATCAAGATGTACCTCTGACCTTAATGACAGGAGACTGCCGGCCCAGTATGCCCTTGGGGGGGAGGGGGAGGTGGGTGAAGTGGCTTTTTAATCCTAAACTAACCATGCTGCACACTGCATATAGTGTTCAGGTGAAAAGTTCTTTCCACCAGGCCCATTATTCCGAGGGCGAGTTGGCCTGTAACCTGAATCAGCAGCAAAATAATGCTCTAAGCCTCTCTACTGTATAGGAGTTACAGCGCAACAATGCCATGCTTTCTTTTGGCCCATGCCATTGGCTGCCCTTTGATGCAGCTCTGTAGTAGTCCACTGCCACAGGCTATTTTCTACCCCCCCACCCCTCCTGACTGGCTTTCGTAGGGCCTCAATGCCGCCTCTGTCTGGCCTGTTTGTTTTCGGCTAATTGCCTTGGAGATCTAATAAGTTAGTGATGATGTACGGCCAGCGCGACTGACCCCTCCTACCCCGCCAAAAGAAATATTATGTCGCACTAAAACTGACCGAAGCCCAAGCCTTTATCAGTCTAAACATTTCTCCCTCTCCCCCCTCTGGTTTCAGATGTGCAGGTCAGTATGTGCTAAAGCAGGGGTCATGGGAGCCCTGTAATGACCGGTATAATGTGAGGCGTTTAAGGGCAGCATGAGGGGAGCGCTGGGAGAGCCTAGCGCAGACGCTCTGCCATCACTGCTCACCTCCACCGTTCTTTGGCTACAACAGGATTCGCTTAAGGCCCTTTGTCTCCCTCTCTTTCTCTTGCACCACCTCTCTCTCCTCCTCTCTCACTCTATCTCACTCTCTCTCTCTCTCTCTCTTCTATCTTGGGTGGACAAAATTAGAAAATGGCACTGGCGTTTTTAGAGGAGTTATCAAGCAGTCCAGACCGCGCTGTTGTTTAAGGCTGTTTGTGCGGCGGATGTATTACACAGTAGCAGCTGCCCAAGCCGATATAGCTGTGACTTTTAGTACTTATTTTATAGTTGTCTCGGGTAGAACTTTAACAATTCAGCTTGGGGGCCTACGTTTGGTGGTGTAAGGAGATTATCTTTTCCTCTTATTTAAGCCCTATTAGATCAATCATTACAAAACTGACTGAGTGTGTGACTTCTACTTTAAATGTTTGTATATTTGAACATAAACAAACAAACAATAATTCATCATCATCTTATCTTATCTTCCTTGTAAGGGTCATGGCAGGTCCGGAGTCCACCCAGAATCATTGGGTACAAAGCAGAAATACCCCCTGGACAGATTGCCAATCCAAAAAAAGAAATTGTAATTCTAAACAAATACAAACAAACAAATTCATTTTAAAAAATGCAAATCAATAAATAAGTCAATGATGAGACATATTTCATTGTTTTTATCCAAAAAAACTAAAACCCACGGTACAAAACAAACAAACAAAAAAATCTCAATCTAGATTCAGTCCAGGCTACTTTGAGCAGGAAAGCGAAGCTTAGTCCAGTGCTGCTTTTAGAGCCACGCCACATTAGAACTTAAAACACAAGCCTGGCCGCCTGCAGCTCATACATTTTTATTGCATGTGTTTTTGTCGAGTATTTATTTTTTCACACTCAAGTGTCTCTGATTTCTCTCTCTCACTCTCTCTTCCTCTCTCTCCTTCTCTCGCTCCCCCTCGCTTTTATTTTCTTGAACGACAGACAGCACTCCAAGCCAGGAAGCCATTTCACCTGCATTAATACACAATGAATAATTTATAAATCCCAATTATTTGGTATCATTTATGCAAAGAGTGCCACAGAAGGCATACATAACGCATTAAGGATGGTTAACCCATAAAGGAGACTCTGAGACTCCTCCGAGAAGCAGAAGGTCATATCTGACAGTCAAGATGCTTTTTTCCCCTCCTGTTGGTACTTCCATGGACTTGTCCAACTCCCCCTCGTTTACAATGACGCCATTCCTGTTGTGTTCAGTGTAACAGTGTTCAGTCTACTTCTGTTCTGAACCTCACAAGCGTACTTAGCTATTTAACTATTGTATTTCTTGTAATCAACTAAATAGGTTTTCTTTCTTCTGCAGATTCCCTTTCTTCTGGATGATCCCAGTGCCTCGGTTTAATCTCCCTTGTAAACTTGTTCTGCTTGGATCATAACTCCACTCTCGGGTGCTCTCCAGAGGAGGATGGGTTTTCTCCTTTGAGTCTTAGTTCCTCTCAGTGTTTCTTCTCTATGCTCTTAGAGAGTTTTTCTTGACAGTGTCTCTCTCAGCTTGATCATTAGTGGTCTGGACCTGCACTTCTGGAAATCTGCTTGAGGCCCAATATCTGCTATACAAAGAAACCAAACAACTAACAGAACTGAATGTTTTTATTCTGAAAACCAAATCTCAATGTGGTCAGCTCAGCTCCTATGTGTGTATCCGCTGTGGGTAGTATTCCGAATATCCTCCCCAAATATCCCCCTTTAACCAGATTTCATGATGATTCTTCAGCCCCAGTCACCAAGGCCCCGGTTTGTCCCGAGGGACAGACTGTCCCCCTCGCTAGCCCCCATTTCCCTACTAATCCTGTCTTAGAAGGTTTTTCTGTTAACATGGATAAGCGCTGGCTGCCTATGCCAGACTAGCAGGCTAAGCTTATGTACAGAACACTATTGAGAGAGGTGCAGCCCCGCAGCTATTGGACTCCGTAAATGTCCATATAATTCAGCTGGATGAATACTGAGGAATTTGCAGTGGTTAAATCTGGGGGCCTGACATGGACATGCGTTCCGATAAGAGGGGGCCTAAGCGCGGAGTCTTATTTGGAATCAAAATTGATGTATTATTGGACAGCGGCAGCTATGATCTGGTTTTCTCGCTGACAAATCCATCAAGCGAAAGTAACCTCATCCGGAGAACACGGGCCAGAGCGTGGATACTGCGATTTCCGGATCGCACGCCAAAAGCCTTCGTTTCAGCCATGACAACAATGGCTACTCCAGAGCTGGGAAAAAATGGACAATTGCTTTCTTTTCATTTTACAACACTTGATTGTGGGGGAAAAGCTGTAAGTGTGCATTGTCATAAATTGTGAAAGGCTTCTGTTTGCAAATAAACAACCTTTACAGAAACATTTCACACAGTGCACATGATATGACATCATGTAAATAATACGTAACCATGTAACAAGAAGTTGCAAGAACAAGAGGTCAGACAAGAAAAAAACAAGAGGTTTTTCTGTTTTTTTGTTTTTTTATTGTCATGGTTATGCAAAATCCTTGTATTTTCAAAATAGCAACTTTACAGGAAAATAAAAAAATTCTTAACTTTCAATGGAAGTCAATGTAAATAAAATTGTAGCATTTTGTAGCATTTCCATTGGTCTATTCATCATGAGTTTGACACAATGTAAAGAATAGCTGCCAGATGTTTCAAAAAGTGAAAAACAACTAAATTTGTTTTGCAAACAGAAACAATATGTATCATGCTTTATATCTCAAATGTAATATTTGTATGTGACCTTTATGTAACTCAATGTGACATGCCGAAATATTACAAATATATTGTACAATATACAAAAATTCACATGTGAAAAGCCCTACAGTTCTAAAAATGTCTAAAACCACCCACTTGAGATTAATGTCATTTCACCATTAGGGGATTTTTAAGGTTAAAAGTGTGTTTAGCAATCAGGACAGAGGTCGTAGTTCATATTCAGCGCATTAAATGAGGATACACGATTGCAGGCGAGGAGGTGCTTGGCTTTTATTTACTGTCTGTGAGTCCCAGGAGAGCAGGGTGTTGACATGTTAAAAGGTTAAGGAGGTGGATGTGTTCTGTAGATTTATGAAGTGCCTCAATGTGGCAGCAAGGCCACTGTGCGCCTGTGTGTGTGGGGGTGTGTGTGTGCTTGCGTGTGTGTGTGTGTGTGTGTGTGTGTGTGTGTGTGAGTGAATCCCACTAGCCGTTATGACATTAAGTACTTCACACCAATGCATGTGTGCAGTTTAACTCTCACAGTGTGAACAAATTTAGTCAGGATTTCACACGTGCAGGAAAACCTTTTATCACTTCTTTTTTTTCTTGTTTTTTGACACCCACTCTCCTTGACACGCAAAGTTTGACTGGAGCAGTAAGAACACTGTGAAAAAGCATGCATCCATATCCTTCCTAACCAAGGGCACTGACTCACTTAACGTAAAACTGAAGAGCTTTACAACAGCGCAAAACCCCTGCCTTTCAAACGACTTTCATAGCATAGCAAGCACTGAGAAGTGGCCGGAAACAAAGAGCTTAGGTCCTCAAGTGAGAACCAAGTAATCTGAAGGATCTGGACTGAGTCTTCTTCTTCTTCTTCTTCTTCATTATCTTCTTCTTTTTCTTCTTCTTCTCATTCTTCTTCTTTTTATTCTTCTCATTTGTCTTCTTCTTCTTTTTCTTCTTCATCTTCATCTTCTTCATCTTCTTTGTAATCCTTTCTTTATTTTCTTCTTTTTCTCCTTCATTATCTTCTTCTTTTCATCCTTCTTCATCTTCTTCTTTTTTTCTGCATCCTCTTATTTAGTTTAGATATTCTTCATATTCATATTCTTTTTCCTCATCATCTTTTTCTTCTTACTCTTCTTTATCTTCTTCTTCTTCTTCTTCTTCTTCTTTTCTGATTTTTCATTTTCTTCTTCTGTTAATTTTCTTCTTCTTCTCATTCTTCTTCTCATTCTTCTTCATCTGCCTTTTCTTCTTCATCTTTTTCTTCCTCATCTTCTTCTTCATCTTCTTTATTATTTTTTCTTAATGTTCTTCTTTTTCTTCTTTATTATCTTTCTCTTTTCATTCGTCTTCATCTTCTTCATTTTCTGCGTCCTCTTTTTGTTATTTATTCATTATGTTTATAATCATCTTTGTTTTGTTCAACATTTTCTTCGTTTTCTTTTTAATTGTAACACATTCATAAATAAACATTCTCTTTATTTTGATTCATCTATTGATTTGGGTAAATGATAAGATCTATAGAAAACTATTAACAGTCCTCCAACAACAACGGAAGAAACACAAGCAAATATAAAAGAGACAAACATAGCAACAGACATAAGTGTGTGAAAGTGTCTTACAGGGAAACATGTTTCCAATATGGGAACTAAATACGTTTAGGCAAGAGGAAACAAGAGTGGAAAAAACAACACTGTACAGAAATCACAGTTCTTCCATCTCATCTAAAATTACATTACAGGTGCTGATGTCAAGGCAGCATGAACTAAATGTAGGAGTGCCAATACATGTGCCACATTTGTTCGATTTCTCGCTGTGAGATCTTGCTGCTAAATGGTACATTTTCACAACCTTTTCAGCTCATCTTTAAAACTTTAAAGGGTGCCAATAATTCTGGAGGCTGTTGTATAAGTTGGAAGATCACCACTTGAACCAGTAGCAGGACCCAAACTTCCCAGCGTTTTCTGTTTTGGTTATGTGACCACAGCATTTTTTAAAGCATAGATCTGTCTGTAGTGTCGTTTGTTTTATAATGCATGACCACATCCGTCATATTTTCCAGCTCCGTATTCAGATTTCCAGTACTTCTGAAATTTCACTGCTCTGTAATGTATGAAACGTTTCCTACCGTATTACTCACGCTGTCAGCTGAGGAAAGCTATCGTTGCAAGATGCGGCCAATTGCAGCAGGAGCTGCTGGGTTTAAATTACTACAACAATATCAGACCAGCATGCAAAACCCTGTTTGCCTCTACATTTTACATTTGCCTTTATATTACAAGCACACCTCTGCAATGTACACCCCCCACACACACACCCCTCACCCACCATCATGGCATATCTGTAAATGGCCTGATCTCCTGATTGGACTTTGGCTGACTTAGAACCTCTACTGCCCAGACCCGTGAGGTGGCGTTGAGCTCTACAGTAGTTTCCAGCATTTTTGCTGCAAGGCTGAAGCATCCAGCTCGGCCCACTGTCCACTGAAAACAAGGAAGAGATGATAGAAAGGTTGATTCACAAGGCAGGTCAAAAATTTAAGGACAGCACTCTTTTTTATGTTTTTCATTTTTTGTGTTATTTTCAGGGAACCCTTTCAATTAAAGCAGCATTACTGGGAGAATTGGCATTTCTTGCAGCTGGGAAGTTGAATTCCCACTTTGCCTAAAGCTAAAGCTAACTACAAGCTAAGCCACACCAAACTGAAACTTTTGTTAAAAATGAAAGATGCATGTGGACTGACTCTGTATTACATAATTTTCTGTGAATATGACTCAGCATTGCACAGTGTTATGCAGTTCTCTCAAGCGTCGTCCTGCCTGATTCACCGGAGTTACATAGTACAGGTAGCAGTGTGCCGAGCCCAGAGAATCAATGATTTTAAAACTGTTATTTTAAGGTAAAAGTGCTGCATAATGTTGCTTTAACTAAGAGTATTACCTGTAAAAGCACCTTGGTTACCATAAACTGATTGCTTTGCCAAAAGCTGAAATTTTTGTCAAAAAGCTTGATGTTCATCAGAGTATGGATTTTATGGTTTGTCTTTCAAACTGTTGTTACAGTTTGCACATAAAAAAAAAGGAATAAAAAAACCTTTAGAGTAATGTGGCACTGTGTTAAGGCACGTTAATGCACAACAGATAAGTGGTGATATATAAAGCCATGAATCCCTGACTTAAACAAGCTGATAAATATTGCAACAATACAATATGCAGTATGGTCCTGCCCCTACCCGTCACTATAGCTGTTTCAGCGTGCACCCTGTGACCACAGCACTTGGGTGGGCACATTGAGATATTACAATGTGTTACAAGTCTGAACACAACTACTTGTGGAAGGGGTTTTGTTTATTTTACTGTTTATAGTAAAATAAAGATGTCATAACTATGTAATAACATATGGAGTTACTGCAATCAGAAATATTGGCCTTCAGTCAAATCACTATTTATAGTCTCTCTATCTTACAATGAGTGATTGGCTCAAACACCTTAATGAAGATCGGCATTCTATCAAACAACCTCTAACAAGGCATGCATAGTAATTAGGATTATGTAATGCTTATGTCCAACATTTTCTAGCTAGAAGTATGACTAATGTTCAAACATTCAGCTTGTCTGAAGATGCACCTAAATTGCTGGCGTTAGAAATTTTGATTCATTATTTGTGTAATATTTTATATTCTGTTATTTTATTATTATTATTATTATTATTATTATTATTATATTTAAAAAACACTATAAATAATACTCAGTCAGGTGTGGTCAAATATTTGACTGATAATGTAAGTGTCAGGCACAGGTTCATACTGTATTTCCAGGTTTCAGACTCACATATGCATTCTTTGTCGCTCAATTCACTGTCCAAAAACATGGGTTCAAAGTAGGACCATCTGGATAATGTGTTACACAGGCTATTAGGAAGCATGTGTGTGGAGGCATCTTCCGGCTGAACATACAGTCAGTCTAAGTGAAGATACAGTAGACCCACCTGACTGAATGTAGGTTTTTATATTCTTAAAGACATCTGAGATTGATCTAATGGCTTATACTTCAGTGCATGAAATTTTGTTAATTAAATGTGTACGTTGATTCCAACATGCATGTGTGTGTATGTGTCTGTGTGTGCCCTCATTAATGTGTTTGAACCAATCAGGTATGTTGTTAGGTGAAGGGTTTTTAAACAACTAGTAAAACAGCTGTGTTTCTGACTCTTAAGCAAAAACCCTTGTAACTCCATTTTTGTTTTTTTGTTTTTTTGTTTTGTTAAGAATGTGAATCTGGCAGTTATTCTTTATATTGTATCAGAATTGATGAATGGACCAATCAAAAATGCTTAAAAAATACTACATTGCATTTACATTTACATTGACTTCTATTGAAAGTTAAGAAGAGTTTTTCTTTATTCTGTAAAGTTGCTGTTTTAAAGATTCAAAGGTTTCATTTGACAACAACAATATTTATTTTAGCATAGTTTTGATATTTTATTCATTATGTATTGTGTTTATTTATTATTGTAAAACATTGGAATTTTAAACAAAGTCTTTGATGAGTCAAAATGTCCAAACTTTTGACCAGTTCTGTGCATATGGATGTGACAAGGTGTCACCTGGTGTGAATGTTTGACTTGTTTGCTGTGAATTAAGAACAGGCAGGTTTTCTTTTTGGCTGAGGACTGAATTATCCCTGTGCTAAAGCATTCTGCAGGAACTTTTGCCAATAGGAGATGGGTTTAGTCTTAGTCTGGCCTTATAACTGTATCTTGTGTGTGTGTGTGTGTGCAGTGTGTGCTGTGTTTGACTGAATTATTGCCGTACTGAAGTTATTTTGGCTGAGCTCTCTTGTTTGTGCTATTAAAAAAAAGATGAGATTTGCATTGCAACGCTGGCGGAGATTGCCAAAATATTCCCCATTAGTTTCAGCTGGGTGTGTAAATTATTGTTCAAATTGATGAGCTTGGTAATACAAATAAAGGTCAAATCGCAGTTTCCAGATGTGCTGCTGCAAGCGATGATGTGACGGGCGTCGTTTTCTTTTTCCGGAAAATGAAAACAGCGCATCCCACTGCTGTTGGTTTAGGCCTTGCAATGCTGAAAATTAACTGGGGTTGCCAGTATCAATGGAAAAAAACTGTCTAGAGCTGAGCTGGCCAGAGACTGGCCACTTCCATCTGTTGGAAGTTCAGCAGAAGTCAGAAACACTTGAATGTTTGAGGCTTTATTTTCTGCTACTGTTGTGACGGGCTGAAGCACAAAATCTGCAGTTGGAAAGAAACAAGATGGACATACAAGATGGAAGTGAACTAGAGTGAGGAATGTTGTTGTGGGGAGGTGTGTTTGTGTGTTTGTGTGTGTGTGTGTGTGTGTGTGGGGGGGGGTTAATGGAAGTGTTTGGTAGTGTAATGGGGGGGTTTGGGAGGGCTGCATTATCAGAGCCGAGCAGACGTGGCCAGCGGCCATTATGCTTGGGCAGAAAAAGAGAGACATGCAATTCAGCCACCAGCGCCCCCTCTGGGGACCACCACCTGAATAATCTGTGTCAACAGGTTCCAAGTAGCCCCGAAGAATATGTGGAGAGAGAGAGAGAGAGAGAGAGAGAGAGAGAGAGAGAGAGTGAGAGAGAGAGAGAGAGAGAGAGAGAGAGAGAGGGAGAGCATACTTACAAAGTAATCGTCTTCTGTGATTTCTCAGTTGAGTTGAGTTTTATGTGTATGATTCTTTGTAGAGCAGATCATTGCACTAAAGCAGCTTTGCAGAAATGCAGGTCCCGAACCTTAATGATCAAGAGAGTCAATGTCCAGGAAAAAGAGCATGAGGAAGAAACCTGGAGGCTCTGATTAAAATATTAGGCTATATGGGAGTGAGCTATTTCATTTACTAAATAGTTGTGAAAAGAAATGTGTCACTGCCATATAGGTTGCTTAAGCCAGGCTGAAGTTAGCCTTAGCCTTAGGCATTAGTTGTGCTTAGAACACAACTAATGGTGGTTTATACTGGCGTAAGCTGGTCTCCTTCTGGTGTGGTGCTGAATGACCAGCATATCCCTGTTCAGAACACAACTAATGGTGGTTTATGCCGGTATGGTGCTGACCGACCAGCATATCCCTGTTCAGAACACAACTAATGGTGGTTTATGCCGGTATGGTACTGACTGATCAGCATATCCCTGTTCAGAACACAACTAATGGTGGTTTATGTCGGTATGGTGCTGACTGACCAGCATATCCCTGTTTAGAAAACAACTAATGTTGGTTTATGCCGGTATGGTGCTGACTGACCAGCATATCCCTGTTCAGAACACAACTAATGTTGGTTTATGCCGGTATGGTGCTGAGTGACCAGCATATTCATGTTCAAAATACATAAAAAGCATTTTTTTCTTGTATTTTCTTGTGCTGACTAACAAACATACCCTTGTTCAGGACACAAGTGATGCTGGTGTATCTGTGCTGAAAGGACAACAAAATATGTTTTGTTTTTTGTTTTGTTTTTTGTTTGTTTTTTTCTGGGGACCATTTTTTATTTATGCCCTTTAAAATCATTCTAGAATTCCATGTTTCAATTTGGACACAAGGAGAAAATGGCTTAAAATGGCTTAACGTACAGTAGTGCCCTAAAACATAAACAGGGAACCATTTCATTCACAGCCTGAGAAAATCAAAAGAGGAAACTTATCCTCTTCTGCTCCATACTGGAGAAAGGTTACAGATTCATCTATCTATGTATGCACGTGTTCAGAGCTGCTACTGTGAACAACAGTGTTCAGAACAACAAAACAACAGTAATCAATCTAAAGAGGTCAAGTCAAGTCAAGTCAAGTGGGTTTATTGTCATTTCAACTACATACAGAGTACACAGTGAAACGAAACAACGTTCCTCCAGGACCATGGTGCAACATAGACAGTGCATACAAGACACAAGTGCAACACAAACAAACAAGTGCGGACAGACAACACAACACAGTACAGACAGAGGATAATAAATAATGACGGTAGTGTGCAAGTTGTGCAATGTGCAATAAATAGAGTCCAGTGAGGTAGTAAGTTATTAGTGCAAATGCTTGTGCAAAAAATGCTTCCCATGTTATCTGGGGTAAATGGTTGAAAAGAGAGAGAGAGGGAGAGTGTACATGTACCAGAAAGATATCAGTTCAGAAGTTGAGTTGTGTTGAGGAGTCTGATGGCTTGGGGGAAGAAGCTGTTGCAGAGTCTGGTCGTGTTGGACCGGATGCTGCGGTACCTTCTTCCTGATGGCAGGAGGGAGAACAGTCTGTGTGAAGGGTGGGTGGAGTCATCCACAATGCTGGTTGCTTTGCGGATGCAGCGGGTGGTGTAAATGTCCATGACGGAGGGGAGAGAGACTCCGATGATCTTCTCAGCTGTCCTCACAATGCGTTGGAGGGACTTGCGGTCAGAGGCTGTGCAGGTCCCAAACCAGGCAGTGATGCAGCTGCTTAGGATGCTCTCTATGGTTCCCCTATAGAAGAGGGTGAGGATGGGTGGAGGGAGACGGGCCTTTCTCAGCTTCCGGAGGAAGTAGAGACGCTGTTGGGCTTTCTTGGCTGTAGAGCTGGTGTTCAGGGACCAGGTGAGGTTCTCCGCTAGGTGGACACCAAGGAACTTGGTGCTCTTAACGATCTCCACAGAGGAGCCGTTGATGTTAAGCGGAGAGTGGTCCGGTCTTGATTTCCTGAAGTCAACAACCATTTCCTTGGTCTTCTCTACATTCCAGTGAAGGTTGTTGACTGTACACCAGTCTATCAGCTGCTGCACCTCCTCTCTGTATGCTGACTCGTCGCCTTTGCTGTTATTGCGTTACTTAGCTTAGGGTGTACTACTAATCTCAAATAATATATCATTTACATGCATGTAAAAAGGCCCACTTATATTTATATATATATATATATATATATATATATATATATATATATATACACACACACACTATGTGTTACTCCAGCTTTTGTGTTGTATACATTGTGTTGTGTTTATACATTTACAGCCGGGAACATAACCCAGCTTGATGTGTTAGCATTCAAATCTGAAAACTCAATGTAGATATTCTAAACTACAAATTAAGTTGAGTAGGTTGAACAGGATTTTTGCCAAAGTTCTGTAATGCTTAATGCCACATGAACACATGTGGGGGCAGAGCATGGACGGGTCAGACTCCAACAAGGCCTTGCAATCAAAAGAGATCAGGTGAAAGGAAAGATCTTGCGGTGGAGAGAATACCAGAGTGTGTATCAGAGGTTGAGAGAGTGGGATGTAGAAGGGGAAAGTGGTTCTGTTTTGTCTCTGGATCAAATGCAATTTGCTGCAAAAATGTTTTTTCAGGGTGTCCATTTTTTACCCAGTTCCTATAGACGAAATGCGGTTAAGCAAGTCGCTGGCAGCTACAGCCACTGTACTGTGTAAACAATTACGGAGCACTTTATTCCATCTGGCTGTTCAGGGTTTGTTCATGTGTCATTAGATACCGTCGCTGGTGTCGGCTCCAGAAGCAGTGACCTTGGTCTCGGAGTGTGTGGCTGATCTCGTTTTTATTTTTTTTCCCTCTCTCTCTCTTTTTTTTCAGTTTCAGTGATAGCAAGGATTAGTTTCTTCTGTTCTTAGTCCTGCAAACCCCTCAGGTGTCTGTGCTGGATTGATCTGCTGCAGTTTTTCACTGACACCTCCTGCAGGCAGCTGTCTGTAATATGTGTGTGTGTACGTGTCCGCGTGTGTCTGTACGTGTGTGTGTGTGTTACCTTTCTCACTTCATGCCTTCAGGATTACAAGGCAAAGATCTAACTGGGTTGGAGCCCAATCACAGTTTGTGTCTCTCAGATAAGTCAGGACAGAGGAGAGAGAGAGATAGAGAGAGAGAGAGAAAAATCAAGACATTCTGAAAGATAGACACACAGATGTGGGGCAATAACACCCCTTTTCTGGCCACATCATACTTCTTGTTTGATCAAAAAAATCGCAGGCCAAATCAAAGCCCAACAAGTCCTGCTGGGCTTCATTGAAATAAACAGCGAAAGGCGTAAACAACAAACTTGGAACAACAAAGCTGGGGGGGCAAATAAAGTGACCCATTCATCCAGTCCGTCTGTCTTTACCAAAATCATCTATTTATAATAAGTCTGGCTGATAAATGTTTTAATAAACGCGCTGCATAATTCATCTGCGGCAGCCTAGTTTTAATTGACTTATACAAGTGCTGTAGAGAAGATCAAAGTGCTGATTAAAGCCGCGTATACATTAGTGGCCGGCGTGCTCACTCAGCAGCCGACTTCACAGAGATCTGAGAGGAAGTCTGGAATGAGAGCCCTTCAATAATTCACTGGATTAATTAATTAACTGATTGATTATTTGATTATTTTCAACATTGCTGCTGGTGAGATCTCTCTTTGGCAGCTGGATCATGCGCCAGCTCTGAAATCAAAGGCTTTCCAGCGTAGTCTGCCCGGCTTATTGTTTTTTCAATGTCAGCGGGACATTTGGACAGAGGGGACTGAAATCGGGCCAGTGGTTTGGATAGGAGTTCAACTGGATCTGTTTTCTAGGACACCAAGGGGCCAGTGTCGAATTCATAACTGCAGTGTTCAATTTACACCTGTATTGCTCAACAAACACCCTTCTTGTGCCAGAGGAAGACCTACCCCTCTGAATTTACATCCATGTTGGGCTGAGACCATCAACGGAGCATGTGTTGGGTCCACAGCTCATTATCCAATAGATTTTTTTAAGCTATATTAAAGCAGCATTATGGGAGAACTGGTATCTCTTGCTACTGAGCTCCTCCTAGAGTTGAGAGGTGTAATTCACATTACACTTTACACATGCATTTCAGGACAAGCTGAGGGACACAGAGCTGTCACTGAAAGTGAAAGAAGCATGTGGACTGAAGCAATGCACTACTGCTGCAGGACTTTAGACAAATATCAAGGACAGCTGTACGCACACAAGTTGAGAGATACAGTTTACAAGTTGAGAGATACAGAACTGGCACAGGAAGTGAAAGAACCAAGCCAATGAGAAGGTAAATTAATATTTCAGTGTTTTTCACAAATAGATTGCACAGTTCTCATGAGAGGTGTACAGTCCAAGAGTGGCAATGGCTTCTCCTTATTACAAATCAGGGGGGCATCCAAATAATTCTGAAGCTGTTTAGGGTGCTTTCACATCTACCTTGCTTGGCCCAGACTTTCAGACCTAAATATCAGGTGTGAAAGGTGATGTTGGGATGTAGGCGTTCATGCAGGCCTATGAAGTTCTTTAGTGTGCTCACAAGAATGCAATCTGAAAACACAACAAACCAGACAAAATGTATACAGTGTAACAAAGGATAAACCTTGGTTTGGACCTTGTGAGCGTTTTCTGCCTGCTTTAGTGCGTTACGTAGTCCAGTTTCCTGGCATGCCGAACCTGGAGTAGGTATGGTGTGGGCTATTCTCTCAAGTCAGTAGAGCATCAACATGATTCTAAAGCTTTTATTCTAAGGTAGATATGCTACATAAGCTAAAACTTCTACATAATGTTGCTTTAAGACATTTTGACACATATTCTTGCACAAAACAGGCATCGAACAAAAGACAATCTGGCTGCTATTTGCTGACCCTTGATCTACAGTGTTGAAGTTACACCTGCACAGTGTTGGAGTACCAACTACAGTGCTGAATATACACCAATACATTGTTACATTTGCACCCATGTAATGATTGGAGATTAAAAGCCACATAAACAGTCCAAATTATGTTGGACATTTCTTGTTGAGTCGAGAGCCCAAGACCTGCTGGATGCATATAAACACTGTAAGCGTGAGTTAAACACTGTGGCTTTTTCTGAGCAGCATTGCTGACCGCCAAAGTTTAGACTTATTCTTACATTCTGACACTATAATAAAGGGATTTTAATGAGGGCTGTTCTGGAGGTGTGTTTGCTCAGTCAGAGCCCTCTAATTATCTCATCCGGTCTCCGAACAGAGACAGCACCGCATGAAACCCATTCAGAAAGCATTTCTCGCGAGTTCTGCCAACCCAGCAGCCGGTGCAGGAAGTTGTAGGTTTGCCTTCTTCATTGCTTCTACAATGGACGCTGTGCTGCCTCGTGTTTCGCAGGCAGTTCAGCCTGCAAGGGCCTTTGAGAGAAGAAGGCGGCCGTGTTTGATGTTTAACTCTTCACATTGTTCCAAGCACAGTGCGCTCCCTCAACACTGCCGGCCACCAGGCACCACAATGCCAACATCCTGAAAAGAAGAGAAAGCCTCAAGAAAATAGTAAGCTTGCTCGTAAATCACTGCTTTCTTCTTAACCCCTAAAACTTAGTTATTAATCGTAAAGTAGATAAATGATGCAGTAGCGAATATGAAATTAACATAGATGCTCTGTAGTTATGAGTGTGAGGTAAAGTACTGCAATTGTAGTGACACTAGAAAAGTATAAAAGTAAAGAATGGTACATTAGTAAAAGTACACATGTTTGGAGAAACATCTAGAACCCGTACACAATGTTCTCCTTATTCCAGATCAAACAACCAACAGTGTCCAGTGCTTGCTCTCTTTCATTTTGCTCTGGAGCTATGAAACTTATACCCTAACCGATGCATACTACACACCTAAAGCCCCATATAAACACAGCCTTTTCTCTACATTTTGACCTTCTGTCCAAAAAAACAGCATTTCAAAACTCAAAACTGAAGTTTTTAAAACTGCTTTCCAGAGTGGAGTTTCTAGTTTTCAGTGTTGTATGTGTGGATGGGCAAAATGCAGCTTTTTGAAAAGCTCAATGCTTTGAAATCACAATGTTAACTTGTGCATGATTAGTGGTGACTAATGAGTGGGTTTACTCTTTTGTTACACTTGGGCAGAGCATATACTGCCTTATCAGGAGTATGCCAACAGCAGTGTAAAGAAAACCCTGTGCTAAATTTTTCCAGATTTTTAGCTTTTTTTCCTGGTATAACAGGGTTTTGACACACCCTGTGTGTAAAATGAAATTATGTAAAACTTGCTATTTGAACACAGTGCGAAAAGTTTTGTTATCAGCAAATGTGCTTCATGTTTACGCTGTATTTAAATCTTTTTTGGATGGTGCAATGCTTCTTTGAGAAATCTGAGATCAAACTTTGTGAAGTATTACAACCCCTGCTGCACCGTAATGATCACACATGTATTTTAGATACATGTAATTTTTGCATTTTTGTGTGGACGGAGCGACTTCCAGAAACACTGCTGGAGCGGGAAAGCGAAACATCTATGGTTTCCTAAAAATATCTGAAAATGTGTGGACGGGACATAAACCATCACAAACTTCCCTCAGACCACATCTAGTTGTTTATACAGACTTGCTTAGCGGCCTCTAACACTGTAACGCATGCTCTTATCTCTAACAGTGGACGAACGCACTTAAACCCTTAACACTCCTAAGGTGTATTACCCAGTAACTACAAGGACTTCTGTACAAACTGGTGGAGCAGTTCTTTGTTAATAGAAGGTTGTAAACACTGCCATTAGAATAGGATCATTTGAAAGCTATGTTACTCCATATATCTCACCGGATTAAACACCTTATAAGAAACTTTATATTAAAGACTAAAATAAGCTGCTAGTAATACTGCTTTAGCTTTGAAAAACAAAAAAAATGAGCAAATGTTAGTGTGCCGTATTAATGCAGTTTTACCACAAGACTTTTTCCAAATAAGAAGAACCACACCACTTTGCCTTCACACATTCTCTTTTGCTTGATTGCTTGACTGGTATTAGTTAGCCATTAGAGAGAGAGAGAAAGAGAGAGAGAGAATAAGAGAAAGAGAGAGAGAGAGAGAGAGAGAGAGAGAGAGAGAGAGAGAGAGGGAGAGAGAAGTGCTTCATTTTTTCGTGTTGAATCTCTTGCATTGCCTGAGGCGCACTTCAAAGTGTTCACTGCTCTGCCATGTCTCCGCCTGCCCTTATCGCTCAGGGCTGTGTGAGTCAAAATGTATCACTGTTATTATATTGCATTCATGACTTAATAATGGGCCTCAAACACTCTACAAACACTCCGGCAGTCCCACCTGTTTAAAGATCACACACGAACGCTTTCATTTCGCTGCCGATAATTACACACACGCAGAAAGAATGGCTGCCTCATAATATGTAATCAAGAGATAAGTATGATGGGGTTTAGCCGTGAATGCTCACTGTGTGTGCGTGTGTGTATGTGTGTGTCACTGGTGTAGCACAGAGAGACGCCCTTTTTTTCCCTCTTGGAAGTGCATATTTAATCGGGAGTATAATAAAGACCTTGTGTGTAGATGTTGGTCATAAGTGTTACTGCTACATCTCAGGGCGTAACCAGTTGACTTAAAGGTAGAGATAAGCTTGCTTTGATCCTGGTTCGCACAAATAATAAAAAAAGGGAACGTAGCGCTTTATATATCATATCTGTGGTTCAGTATGAGGCGTGAAAGAAGCAGAGTTGCCTTACCATTTTTCCAGGGCAGTTGGGGTCAAACTCAGTGGGTGTGGAATTCAACAGTGGTCCTCCACCCCTAAACCACCCCCACCCCCCCAGCCAGCCTTTTGCGAGATCTCCCAAAGCTGTATTAATTATTACATACCTGAACAATGGTGGCGTCTTCATGGACCAGGCTGGCCATAGATCACAGGAAGTCAGGAGGATTTCATTCAGACGATGTAATGGTTTGACCTTTGGGCCCCTTTAGAAGACTGGAAGAAAGAGTGAGAGGGAGAGAGAGAGAGGGGGACAGATAGAGATAGGAGAAGGAGGAGAAGCTGCTGAGGGCCGGCCCTAACACAGACAGAGGGATGAGAAAGTGGGGTCTTCCATCCTGCCGCTTATGGCTAGTAATTGCCATGTAATGAAGTTAATGTTTTGTGGAATTTACAGCCTTGATATTAATGGTGTTTCTACCCCCCCCGACTCCCACCACCACCCACCTCTGCGGGCCTTGCTCGGCTTTCCTTTTGATGGCCTCCACAAAAGAAACAGAGACAATATGTGAAGGGTCATTAATTTCTTCCCCTTGTTGTCCTTTTTTCTAGTTTGTTTTCTTTCTGTTCTCCTTTCCACCTCACCCTCACTCTTTTCTCCAGGCTACATCTTCCCAAACTACAGGGGCTCTTTTCTATGATTGGGTGAAATAAAAAGCCTGATTTTACCCCTGACCTTAAATGTACATGTAAAAGTCCTACCCAATATATGCTTGGTGCTCAAGGTTTGCTTCTAGTTGCAATGATGGAAGATAACTTCCAATGAATGCATGCCTAAATCATCACACACTTGCTTCAGACTACAGCAAGCTCTTAGGTAGTCTCAAACTGCTTTGTATAAATTGTATAAACTCTACAAGATGGACAAAAGCCTGTTGCATAGCTAAAAATAGCAGTCAACTTTTGTTCATTTGTATAGACGTATGTACGTCATAGTGTCAGAACTCACATAAGCAATGGTGGGTTATTATTATTAATAGCTACAATGTCTCGGCTAATTGATTACATTTTGGAGCAAGGGGGAGAGTGTACATTAGATTTTTTCTTAAAAACTATCACTTTAACACTACACCAGTTAGCACCTTCCCACTGACTGAGCCATGTTGTTTTACGACTATCATAATCACCCAGTTTCCACACCCAGGAACAATGTCAACACTGCTCAGATGCAGTAGGCCTAATTGGCAGCATGTGGACAGATCAGACAAAAACAGAGGAGCCTGCAAACCCCATGTCCACACTCGTGACCCCAGGGTGCCGTCTCTAATGTCCCACCTGACCCCAGAGTACCAGGAGGAAGTTGCCCCCACCCTGGCTATCTGGAGACCTAGAGCGCAGCAGAATCGATGGCCATGAACCAGCAGGGTTGATAAATTATTGGTCAGGGCAGCACTTAGACAAATTGGGGACCAGCAGGACATCCCCCAAAACTTCTTTTTTTCCCTTTTGTGTGTGTGTTTTAGCCTTATTTCCCAAAGCTCTGAGGCAGTAAATCGTCTTGAGTGAGCTCATACGGCAGGAAAAGAGGCGAGACTCAAGCCTACACTTTTATACAGCCTTAAGCAAGAATTTGAGTTCCCTTGGAAAAATTATAAATTTTGTATATATATGTGAAAATGAAATCAATGCCCACATGACATGGGAGGGCTTTAAGATGACAGTCAAGCATTTTCAGTATAAAGTGTCCACAATGTGGAAGGAGTGTGGATCATGCTTACTCTGAGCTAAGGCAAGGAGAAGCTGAGAAAACTCAGCTGTGAAACTCAAGAAACACAAGAAGGTGTGGAAATAGGAACATTTTTATAGGACATGTTATAATGGAGAGGAGGAGTTTGGGTGTGGTCCTTCTCCCAAACTTAAGTTATTTCTTTACTCCATTCCAGGGAACTATCAGGACCAAGAAAACTCCCAAAGATAATTTGGAATTCCCTATGCTGGCAAGACAGGCAAATCCAACCCCCCAGGACTGCCAAGAACCAGTATGAAAGTTTAGCTGAGACCTAGGTTGCACAAACATAATCTTCACAAAACACAAGATTTATTTCATTAAAACAACACTTAACCATCTGTAAAGCGTAAGGGTGGATCTATCACGCCGTACTGACAGTATTGCATGGCTGGAACAAAGAATGGATTCCACAAAAAATACAAGTACCCTTAATGCCACCACGAACTACCTGATCTTTCTGGTCCTCAAAGTTGCTTGAGCTAAACATCATAGAATATTTGTAAAAAGACATTAAACAGGCTGTGCATGTAAGATAGATGCCTTCAACAAAGACTGTAATTCAAATATAACTCTAATTATTTAATTATATATAAAAAGATTGGCCTCTTTATGTAATGTGAAATGGCTTCTATGTTAAGTGTGAAACGTAATTTGTGTGAGATTCTAAATGCATTAAATACAATGCATGTATGCAATCATTAAATGAACTCTGCAATTTAAATAAATACTTATGCAATTAAAAATGACCAAGTGTAAGTTTGTCCTTTACCTTAGGACTACCTTAAACGTAACCTTTAGTTCTAAAATATTTGGTCATGTTACCTTATATCAAATCCCTTAATGCAGACCCTCTAGTATTGAACTGTCCTCGATGAACAGATCTGTTAAATCCCTCTCTCTGTGTGGGTCCTATCCATGCCCATAATGCAGACCTCTTTTCCAGCATCCGTCTCTCTCCCTCCAGGCCTTCTCCTGAAGCCACTCAATGCTCTGCCATGCGAGAAGCGTGTGTGACGGAGTTTGGTCAGCTGCACTGGGCCGAGTAATTAACTAGAATTAAGTCATTAAACTGTCCCAGATGTGGCCACGAATACGTAGGCTTAGGCATCGCTCGCGGCCCACCCTGTAGTGGAGGTGCTGAAGGCTGAGGAGGGGTACAGCGGGTAGATCTCAACACACCAACAAAGAAGACACACCCCTCCCCTTCACCCGGTTTAACTCCTGACCCCACAGCTCTCTTTTAAGTCCTGAGCTGCACAAGGCCTAGTTAGCATGCGCGAAAGGGCTAATTGTTTCATGCTCTTGGAAATAAAATGAACTAATGACACATGCAGTCCCTCTGTCTTTGACTATTGTTCAAAGCAAAAGCCGTGATTCGTCTATGTTGTATGTTTGGAAGGCAGAAGAGAGGAAGCAGGCTTTTGGAAATTACAGCTTTACAAGATCATGGTAATATGCTGCAGATTATCTCTGGCACTATTTGGGCACGGCCAAAATGCTTTCTAGATTAGAAAATACAACACTTTTTAAACCTTTGCCCGAGTGTTAATGCTAACTAAAATGCTACATGATAATGATCACTTAGGCTTATTTGTGGGGCCGTGACCCGTGTCTAACCACAGCTATTCATCAAATATGGCCAAAATGACCCTGGAATCAAGCCGCTGTCCTCTAAAAGTCTCATATCCTGTTTCAAGTCCTGTCTGTAATTTCTTATTGATCTTTCAACTAGTCACTATCTTAACCTTCATGAACACATCGAGGAGAGTTCACCACAAATAAATATATTGAGTGTGTTGAACAACTCTGGGAAGGAGAAGCTTCCCAGCATTCGTAGTGGAGTAATACACCTTAGTGTGTGGTGTAACTTGCTGCATTAAGGGGATAATAAAACTTCTCTAAAATGGGTGATTCTAATTATTTAAAAATATTGAAATATGAAATATTTAACAAATGTATTGATCATTTCTGTAAAAATATTTTAACCCTAGATGTTCTACATTTATTTTAATAAACTAGGATGATAAATATTCTTGTTCTGAATAAAAAAATAAACAACAACAACAACAACAATAATAATAATAATAATAATAATAATAATAAATACTAATACTTTGTGCTACTTTACATTTTCTCCAGAGTTTATGATCATTGTTGAAAGGCTATTGCATATTCCACACAAGAAGGTGAATATCTTTTTTTTACTTTGTACTACTATTTAGGCAACTGTCATAGTCTTAAAAACACACCCATCCCACCACTTTTACTCGTATTGTACATTTCAATTCGATTAGCTTTGATTTCATTAACTTTTATTACCTCCAGGAAGTCTATATAACATATCTATATATTAGATAAATTAAAAATCTATAATATTACATATATTAGAATTACCTTATATTCAACATGTTCATCACATTGTTTAAATTTATGTCACATATATGCAGATTTGTGTGAAATTGCCTATTTTTTAAAATATGGTACATATATTTCAGCCATATATCAACCCATATAAACACATGATGAAAATTGCTATAATTGCACACAAACTTTGTATCCAACTTTTCAATGAAAGTCAGTGTAAAAACATTTATCCAGAGTAATTTTGGATAACCTCGATTGGTCCATCCAACATTTTGAGACAATGCAAAAAACGGCTGCAAGATTCAAATAGTAGAAAACAGCAGAACTGCAGGACAGTGTTTATAAGTATTATATATGTACATATATGTTCTATAATTTTCATTTATTTTATGTTTACTGCATATATGTATTTTTTTATCCAAAATATATAATATAATAGAATTAAATAATAAATAATAAATATAAAAAATACATATTTACAGAAAACATATAATAATTATAATACAATAATAGAACATATATAATGTACTTTCATACATCTATACAATATATGTACATATATTTTGAGATATTCACCCAAATCTTTGTGATATAGGTGCATATATGGTCATATATCAGATTAAAAATATATATATACAAAAAAAAACTCTTAAAATTAATTTTCTCAAATAATCACCACAGTCAGAAAAGACTTTTGCCTGTTGATAATCAATGCTATCAATTATTTTATGCATATATATATATATATATATATATATATATATATATATATATAATAGATGAACAGGTCTTGTTGCTTTGGCTTAAAACCCTCTGAAAGTGAAAGCTGGGAGATAGTAGCAGTCAGCGGTTAATTTATCATCCTTTTGAAAAGACACTGATTTACATTGCAATGCTAACAACTGGTTGTTAGGCAGACCACAACAAATATGTAAAACATGTACAGGCGTGGGAGGCGAAGGAGCTTTTGAAGACCTAGGCTTGATAAATAGGCTGAATATGAGCGCAGGGCTTTGTGGCGGTTCATGTGTGCGAACACCTCGCCTCTGCTCTCACCCGACAGGAATGCTGCCTGTCTGCCTTTTCACTTGCACTCTGTTCACAGAATAATCTTCCCCTCAAGTAGGACAAGAGGAATAGCTAATAATACCTATTAGCTAATGGGCTGATTCTCATTCTTCCATTTTCATCATGTCTTTAAATAAAGGAGTCAGAGTGAGGCGTTTCCGACACAGCTCAACATGTTGTGCAGCAATATTTACTGCCACATGACAACAACAACATAAGCAACAGCAATACTGGTGCAATTAGCATTATATTAGCTTGAATCTAATTTGATATGTGCACTTCCCGGTGAAACAGACAGCCAGCTCCTGCCTGACGCAAACACATTTAATGCAAACTATTCTTTTCCCCTGTTTTCCCTCTCACTAAACTGCAGGATAACGGTGGTTGCCGCACCTGCCTTTTGCACCTTGGCGTGTACTTAGCAAGGGTGTGATTAGTGGTGAAAATTTGGGTGGGCAGGGGAAGACGGAGTGGGGTCGGGGTAAAGATCCTTTGGCGGCAGTGATGAAAGCGAGTGAGGTGGGCCGGGTGCTACTGGAGTTGTCTGCTCATGGTGAACCTGTAAACTCTTATTAAAGTGTCATTTAGGCAGGGCACTCCTCGCAGTCTGGCCTCAGGGCCGGCAGATAGTAATCAGCCGGATAATTACTGCCTTTCCCAGAGCCTGTGTCGCTGAGCTGCTTAAGAAAAACAGCAGCACATTATCTGGGAGTCAGAGGAGTTTCTCTCTCTCTCTCTCTCTCTCTCTCTCTTTTTTGAATGGAGTACATAGACTCATTTAGCCAGCTCATCCACTCATGAGGGAAGGAGGCTGGCTACTTTGCTTTGAACCCAGCATGTACTGTTTCATATTGCAGGGAAGGATTCTGCTCTGCTTTTCCTTCTTTCTGTCTTTACACAGCCTTATTAGATCTGTTTAAATGACGTAGATCGACACCAAAGCGTGATTTAACTCCTCAAAAGCCCAACAGTTATAAACCTAAGCAACCCCTAGGACTTGGTAGTGTAACTCGAATGATGAAATATGGTTCCAGAGTGTCGTAGATCAGTATAACACATATTTCATGATTTTACCTCATGATGAAGAGGCCTCATCTGGCAGATGTCATTACAAGTTTTGCACTTGCACAATCTTGCATAATGGTACCCATATGAGAGTTATCAGGGTTTGAGTTTTGCAAGTAAAAGTGTATCTGTAATGAAACACACAGTTTTCTTCTTGTTTATGCTGGGAGTCTCTACTGGGGCCTTCCTGAAACACTGGCTTTAAGCAAAAGCAGCTCCAACAACAATAGCTCCTGTTTGCACTCTTGATAAGAATTGTCTGCATCTTCCTATCTTGCGAATCACTTCCCTCAACACTGTTTAACAAACAACGGCGTAGCGGTTTTAGCAGTGAACATCACCCAAGGCGCACCGTGCGGAAAATAATTACAGCGAGCCTTCAAAGGAAGGAAACAGCGATGGCTGGAAGAAGCAGGCCAGCTTTGATGCCGATAGTGATGGCGGTGCAGTCTGACAGCACCGGCGCTTGTTGAACTGTGACTTGAACCTCTTTAGGTCTCTATCTTCCCTGCGCTTCCATCACTCGACTATTTAAAGATACTGCGCCATTCTCGTAGAGCCTTGCTCCTGCTTGCGAGATGAACGATGACAAGAGCTATCTTCCCTTTTAACCTTTGCCGCCCTGCTCTAAAAGTGTTATCGCGAGGCCCCCTCGAAGCAGTCGAAACAGATAATGGTCATTCAAAGTCGGAGACGTATCTCTTCGGTAACTTTGCCAGCATTGGCAGCTCGTGGGAATGAAGACATATTATTCCTGTAGTATGACTCACTGATTGAATCAAGCAACGGGAACACAATTACAATCTTCATATCTGCAAGTAGTGCAGGTCTGGTAATGCTTGCTGTCATTAATGAGAGAGTGTAACAAATTCCTTTGAGCCACCATAAGGAAATACTTCACTCAGTACTGGAGGCTAGTTTGTGGTATGCTAACTGAACATCACTTGCTTTCTTTGCTGATTAACACTGCTGGCCTTTTTTTTAATGCAGCATTTAACAATTTGATAGTAGCATAGCAGTACACTGTTAAACGTATAAGTTCCTTGAGGAACCTCTTAAGGTGCTTTGAGGAACCTTCAATAAACCATTTTTTTCTAGAAACCTTTTCTTAAAGGTTGCTCAAAGCACCTTAAGAGGTTCCTTCACAGTACAAGGAACTGCACTTTTAACAGTGTACACTCACCCACCTCACACACTCAAAGTTCCACCTTGCTGGTGTAGAGTTAGAGATTGTAGCCCATCTGTTGATGTGCAGTTTGTGTTAGCCTGTAAGTCTTTATCAGTGATCACTTCCTGAGCACAGAGCTGTTCTTGGCTGGATAATTCTAGGTGGTGGACCCACTCTCAACCAAACAGCCTACACACATATTTTAGCCATGACAAAACTGGACAGGCCTGGGGGGTTCTTTTGGAAAAAGTGTTCTACACCCGTCTTTTCCCCAGTCTTTCATTTTCTGGTGTGGTTTTGTGTTTTTAAACAGATAACTGTCTTTGGTTTATTCCAAATAAACCAAATTCTTCCATTATGTCTTATGAGAAAGGAACCCATTGTTTATTCACTGTATCTTCTGCAGGCAAAAAAATAAACACACTGGCCTTTTGTCAGTAGCTGTAATTGAGAAAAACTCTGCCACAACATAGCCTAGCTTTTTGCCTTTATATAACCTGTGTCTCGATCCCTATACTATCATAATAAACAGTATATTCAAAAGAGTAAGGGCTCCATTAATGGTGTACTCATTGAGCATGTTATTTAGTACAGCACATCTGGTTTAAGCCGCAGCCGCATAACACATCTGTGAATGAGAAAGCTGTGTTTGTGAGAAAGACAAGTGCAATGACAGGCCCCAGGAAAGCGTGTTATTTACTTCAGCAAAAGCAATGCATTTAGAGTTAGACTTGACCAGACATTTTAACATCCAGACGACTGTACCCACCAGAAATTGGACAGTGGAGCTCAAAAGCGGCCCAATCTAGTACAAAACTAGACACCAGGCAACGCTGGCTACCACCGCTAAATGTTAGAACAGTCCACTGCCCAAATAAGATGTCATCAACAATGAACAGAAACAAATTGATTATGAACGGATAGAGGGTGGCTGACAGAAGATGGCAACTGCATAGCGGACCTATGAGGTAAGTGGAGCTCGCAAAGTGGTCAGTGAGTGGAAGGCCAAGTTTGGGCTTTCTAATAAAGTGAATGGGGACTGTATGTCAACACTGAGATTAACCGCTGTGTTACTGTACATATTGATTGAAAAGGTATTGTTGAAAACTCAAACAGCTGAAGTGAGATGTGCTGTTTGCTCATCCTAGTCGTTTCTGTAAGTGGGATCATCGGTAATCCATTATCAAACCCCTGACCCTGTGTGAGTCACACACTTCATTTGTTCTCCCTCAGCTTTCCAGGTAAGCTTGTGCAGGCGCTGTTCCTGCATGTTCGTTTTTTTCCCTCAGCTCTGGTTAGGCTGTCGTTCTAATTAGCCCTGAAAAGGCTGTCTGAAAACATTACGAAATGATCATGTTGGAGATAACTGAGAGCTGATGTAACCTCCACATTGATTCATATATGGAGTGTTCCAAGCGCTCTTCTGTAATCTTGTGGCCAGTGTTTGGTTTCTGGAGCAAACAGTAGTGGTTATGATTCACAAACCAGCTATAGACATTGTACTTACATAGGCCTACACACACACTCACTCACACACACACACACACACAGAGTCCATCCCAACCCTTTTAATTTCCTTTGCCCTTGTCTGTTTTGGCAAGGTGTCGAGTTGATTGGTCAGCTGCAAGGCTTTTTCCTTTCGCCCCGACTGGATTTGAATCTTGTGCGCGCCCCGGCAACGTCGGGCCAGAGAGGATCACTCAGATTAGGTGGATGTGGCTTGTTTATTCAAGGCCTCCCTGCACTCTGGCGCTTTTGTTATTATAGGAAAGTGATAATGCCTTGCACTTCAAACCCAACCTCCGCCTAAGACTCTCCTCGGCTTGCGTCTGAGGAAGAAGGCCCTATACTTGTGCACAGATGTCTCTGATTAACTCACATCTCCTAGTCGTCCCAGCGGCCCAGACACTGCTTGAACGGCCCCGTAGGCAACCACTAAATTGCTTCGGTTTGAGTGTACGTGGGGAAGCCAGCTCAGGCATGCCGGATCCAGAATCCCACCCCCACAGATTTGACGGCAGCCTTTAGCACCATTATTGACCGAGAGAGGATGATTAGGTGTAATTGAAGAAGACTCACGCTACCTGTAAACTCAGCTGGAGGCGGCAGGATTGAGCCGGCATTCAAATTCAGCCTGACGTGAAGGAGGAAGTCTGCTGCTCTGCTCGGCAGAGGTGTATTTACATGGCCAATAAACTTTAATAAAAACCTCACAGCAGACGTGCTAGTCACCCAGTAGGGCAAAAAGAAAGCTTTATAGAGACAGATTAAGTGGAACATGGAAGATTCTGCTGAGAGGACAGAGAGCATGATGTTTATCATTTATTAAAATCCTCCAGAATGACTGCATGTTATATGTAACAGCCAAGGGAAAGATATACATTGAAAGTGGGAGTATTTAGACATTTGTAGCATATTGTTTTAGCCTTTCATTATTAAAACTTTTTTTTTAAATGTATTATTATTATTATTATTATTATTTTAATATTCGTTTATTTTACCGCAGATGTTTGCATTCCTGTTCTGGGTATATTCAAACATCTATGGTAAAAATGATTAAAATAGTAAAACTATTATAACTAAAATAATATATGTATGGAAAGAGAAAGAGAGAGCGAGAGAGAGAGAGCGAGAGAGAGAGAGACAGTTAGAGTTGTCAGAATTATATGACAACCCCTGGTTTGAACTCTATTCTATCCGATTATATCCATTATATCCGGCCCATTATGTCTGGATTGAACTTGGCTCCACTTACTTACCATATAGGAGCACTTTGTAGATTCTATAATTACAGACTGTAGTCCATCTGTTTCTCTGCATGCTCTGTAAGCCTCCTTTTACCTTGTTCTTCAATAGCCAGGACCCCACAGGACCACCTCAGAGCAGGTAGTATTTGGGTGGTGGGTCAGTCTCCCCCAATTGTTGTTGTTTTTAAAGTGAAAATAAGTTACATGTCCTCTACAGAGAGGCCAATTATGCACATGTTAATGTATATTTACTATTTGTTTAATATATCCAACATATTGAGAACACATATTGGTGTGTGCAAAGGTTATGACACACTCCATATATTTTATTATTTTCCAATATACAAAGTATCAGCAAGTGCATTGAAATTGTGCTCTAAGATTTGAAGAGAAAAAAATTAAGGCTTTTTCTTATAACGGATATGGTTTTCTTTCAACAAGAGAATTAACAAGACCTGTCTTCTTTTCACAGTTTAAAATAAAATTGATCACCTCTTGGAAACACTAAATATTAAATATGCAGAAATCTGAATCTGAATAAATGCATTAACTATTGGAAAATTCTAAAATTAGACAGTATTGATAATTGGTTAACGTATTAATTTAAAGCTGAATTTGTGTATCTAGGTAATTAGCTGATGGCATTTCCAATGTCTTCTGGATGATCCCAGTTCCTCTGTAAGTAGTGCTACTTACATCATAACTTCACTTTCTGGTGTGGCCCAGATGAGAATTCTTCCTCATGTTCTTAAAGAGTTTTTTTCTCTCCCAGCTTAATTATTAGAAGTTTGAACTCCAGGATTTCTGGAACGCTGCTTTGGGACAGTGTCTGTTATAGAAAGAAGCATAAAAAACTAACTGAAATCCTTCTGATTTTAAACTGCCATGGTAACTGGTGTCCTGGAGTGAGTCGAGCACCGGCCTAATCACACGCTGTCTCTAATAGGTCTCCCAGGAAGCTGCTAAAAGCTTCCGCGTTACGAGGCCAATCGCTGTGGGCACCACAATGCACTGAATGGGGCCAAATGCTCTCCTAATGAATTCCACCGTGCCAGGTAGAGCGGCAGCCATCACTGCCCAGTGCCCTGGTTCAGCTGATCTGAAGCCCCTCCATCCCCAGCTTCTCGTTCTGCCAGAGAGCACAGCTCCATGTGGATCAGAAGGGACTGGCAGAAATCTCTCACTCGCTTACTCTCTCATTTTCTCTCTCCTTCCAATGGAATGGCCTTTCTCCTGTCATTTCATATATGATGGAATTGTTAAAATGTGTAGAAATTGAATGTTTGCATGTTTTTCCCATTTTTTTATTAATAAAATTTTAACTTTTTCTGCATATTGTCAGGCATTCAGTACACCTTGCATCATTGGCCAGTTTCTGCCCACAGGACTGTGGTTGACTAGATATTATTTGGGTGGTGGACCACCAATACTGATGTTGGCATGGTAATGTATGTGGTGCTGGTATGTGATTTTCAGGTATTGCAGTGTTATTGGGGTTTTATACACATGATCATCATTGGTAGGTTGATAATGGTCCACCACCCACAGCATATCCACCCAATAGCAGGGATATGAATTGATGAAGGGGAAGTGGATACTTTTCAGACAGTGTGCATCAATAGATGGGCAAACAATACACCAGTAATATGGAATGGGCCAACTGAACACCAGCAAGGTGGAGCTACAAGGTTTTTAATAAAGCGGCCACTGAGTGAATTACTCCTCTTCATCAGCCTCAACCACCAGAGTGTCACATTGCATCGCTTGTGTTCTTACACAGTACAGTCCAGAGTAGGTTGCTGTGTTGCAAGGCTACCCTCGGTGTGAATGGTCCAGTGTGAGCAAAGCCCCGAGGCCAAACACTTGGCACAAGTGGTGCAATGTGATCTCTGAACTTGGGTTCCACAGAAGGAAATAAAACACTGGATGTTAAACCATTTATAGACCGTGTATGTGGGATTTTGCCAGGCCACCAAGCGAGAGACGTTACAGCAAAATAAGGGAACAGGCCGTGGAAAATATTCTTATCCCTCCAGAATTTCTCTCCCTCCCTCTCATTTGCTATCCCTCTAGCTTTCCTTCACTTTCCACACAACATCTGACATCAACTGCTGGAGATGTCTTTTAGTAGTGATAGATTTGGGGGGACTTCCGCGTGTTCCTTTCAGGTCTGTTTGAGTTATGCGTGTTTACCACTCGGGTTAGCCTTTTAGCCGTCCCACCCAGGCAGCCACAAACCCACTCAGTATGGACGAATATAGAAGAATCTTTTCAGTCAGCTACCGGCACTCGTAGGCAAGACAGATGAGGAGGGTGCGGAGGTAGTATGAGGTTTCAGCCTGGGTCCAGATTAATCTGGACTCTCTCAAACGAGAGCTGACAGGCTCAACCAGTGGCGCATCATCGCTAGTGAGTGGAGCGGCCCATCGCAGCCTCCCCCGCGATTCAGAGGTGAAGCGGCACGGGTGATAACTCATACCCTTAATTGAATCGTGCCTTTAAATTTCATAATACAAGACGCCTGCCTGACAGCGGCCAGAAAAAAAATGAGGTGACGAAGCCGAGGGTGTAGCATAATAAGCGGCCGAGGGGAGGTAGGGGGTGGGGGTGTTCTGGAAAGCATCTCCGGCACACAGAACCAGAGAGCCTAGGCCTATATTCTCCTTTGATAACGGATAGCCTCCAGTTGTATGGGCCATTATTCCAGGCATCCCCTACAAAGCAAATGAACTTGACAGATGGTCGTGTCACCCAAACCCTTGACTACCGGCCCTGATTATGCAGAAAACAATACAATAGAAAAGGGAATCATTACCAAAAAGAAAGCCCAGGCCGGTCCACCGAGGACAATGCCATGCAGAGGGGGACGAAATTACACTCGTGAAATTGAACAGCGAGAATGAGTTTAACATAAAGTGGGTTACAGCCAGGCAATCTGTCATAGCTAAAGCCACTGTCTGGGCCCGGCTTGCATGGCATATGAAGTCATCTGTCATCTGCGCGACCGCGTTAATGGCCAAGGCTCACTTTTTAAACGCTTGCTTTCAGCGTGGCGAAACCTCCAGCCGCCCGCTGCCCATGCCACGCTTGTAGAGGGCTGCATTTTAGCATTTTAGCTTTTGAGTTTGATATGGTGCTGATTAGTCGTACTAATGAAGGCAACAAGGAAAATTCCCAAAGGCACATTTACTGTGCTTTTACACTTTTACTTAGAGTTGAACAAAACAGAATCCCTCCCCCCAAAAAATGTTTTAAAAGTAACACACACTGATAGTCTGAACCTGTTCAGTGATTAATGCAATTTTTATGAACTAGAGAATCTATGAAAAATGAAGAGTTAATTTAAGCATAGTCAAGGACCATAGAAAGGTCTCTTTTATTACATAATGATGTTAGCTCCTACAATACTTGTTTTTCATTGTTTTTGTAAATAAATATAAATAGACATTTCTGATGATAAAACTAAACCACATTCATATAAATATATATATTACAAATACATAAGCTTCCTATAAGATATTTGATTTGACAATGATTAATTTAGCTATTATTAAAGAAAGAAAGAAAGAAAGAAAGAAAAGTATGGTGGTATTCAGGTTGAAGTGCAATAACCAATGAACAGTGGGAATAGAAAAATATGCTAGATGCGGTTTTGGAATGAAACTCTTCGAACAAAGAAAAAAAGCTGTCGTTGGAACGGCCGCTTTATGTGTGGTGGCAGTTCTGTCTGCAGGGTCGCATAACAATTTCTCTTTACTGTATTTGCACAAATGGAGAATGAAAAAAAAGCTGCAGCTTGCCACATGAAAATATAATGTGCAGTATCATTCATGTTTCATGACTGACAGTCAGGCAGCCTGGCATCTTCCCAGCACATATTCATCTCGAGGTAATCACATCTGAAAGTGAAAAATCGCAGTGTCATAAGACATAATGCCTTAATATAGGAGCTGTTGGGAGAGGAGTCATAAGAGATATGTTGGATTTCCCTCGATTGCCGTAACAGAGTTTGTACAGGGAGATATATAGACGCATATCAGCTCTTAAGTGACGCAGGAATTTTTAAACTTTGCCAGGCCTTAAATGTGACACTGGAATTCAAAATTATTACTTCTGCTTGTATTATGGTATCTGCTCCTCTCCTACTACTACTTTTTTGGATGCTGATTTAAAGTATAGACCGAACAGTAAGAAAGGAAACTTATTTATTTATTTATTTTTATTAATGTAATAAGCAGCAAAACACAACATGTTTACTGACTTTCAGTTTGACCAGTTTTTTTTATTTATATATTCCATTGGTTTGCAGCAATGTAATAATTTGCTGAGTCAGCATAAGTGTTTGAGCAGGACAACATTTCACAAACATGCTAAAACACAGTGCACAACACCACACAATGTACTGGAAGACCACAGTAAACACACAGTAACAGCACCCTTTCCCCAAAAACCACATCAAACCATACCCAAACTTTCCCAAACAGTGCTTTGATGAGTTTCTAATGTAAAAATCCAGAAGAATTTCTAAACTGTGACACCGTCATCAACATTCAGTCGCACAAAGGTGTGATTTAGTCTACTGTGTGTCTGCCTCACTTGCGGAAATGTAGCAAAATGTCAGATTAGTGTGCACTTGTACACATCTGAACATCTGAACGTGAGAAGCAGGTGATTAACATTAGCATTGTCATTTTTTGAGGGTGTAGTGTGAGTGTGGTTGATGTTGGTTGAACCACAGTGGTGGTGTGTTTGTTAAAATGGGGCTAACACTGCTTTTCACAAAGAAAGCGAGGTGTAAGTCAGGCCAGAATTGTCCGACATTGCTGGCAGAGGCCAGCATTAAGCTGGAAACAAGCTTTAAAATGGAAAAAGTGCTGACTATAAAGTGGCCGAGGACATCTTGCCTTTTTCTGAAATTAAGCAAGTAATGTCTAATTTTCCCTATTATTTTTCAAAAGACAAAAATGCATGCAAAGGTTTCGTCCATATACAGTATCAGTCAAACATTTGGACATTCCTGGTTGAATGTGTGCTAATCATCATCTATAAAACATTTAATCTAAATGTTTGCATGGCCATATTTTGGTTAGGGGGTTTCAAGTAGGCCTAATTTGTAGGACCATGGACAATCATCATACAATTTAGGCCTTCTAACTCATCCTGTCTCAGTGAATAACCATGTGTACACTATATATATATATATATATATGTGAGCAGGGAACGACACGCACTTTGTGTCAATACTTACTGCAGCTTTTCATTTAATATATTATAAACTTATTGCAAACATAACAAAAGCATGCTCATTTATTAAAAACATTGAAAATCTTGCCGTCTGCAAACATTTGACAGGTCGCGTATCCTTCATGAAGTCCAGAGAGAGAGAGAGAGAGAGAGAGAGTTGAAACAGTCTCTCTAAACGACTTCGATCTCTGGTGCGATGAATCACACCGAGTTGCAAATCCTTTTTAGCTAATTGCTACCAGCTCGTGTGATTCTCTCTCCACACCCCCCATGTTCAATATCAATTTTCAGGGCCAGAGGAGATAGGGCTTCTCCCTCGAGTCCTCCAGCGACCCTTCGATAAAAACTGCACCAACAGCACTTAACGGTTTCGGCAGGAGGAGGAGAGAAAAAGGGGCTGTCTTATTCAAAGCTGCTTTCAGTAATGAAGGAGAATTATCTGGCCAATGAAGGGGATATTTGTGACTCAGCGAGAGCTTGCTGAATACTCAACCATGTTCAGTGTAGAGAGAGAACTGGCTAAAAGGGTAGTTTTCATCGAAAAGTAAAAGCCAAAATATGTGGCAAAAATATTCAATATTCACGATTTTCTTCCTATACTACATGTGGACAGTCGGTCAAGACATGTTTATTATTCCAGGTTTGTTCTTCTTAAGTGTTGCACTGGAGCTACCTGGCTAATGTAGTAGCTAGTACATTAGATAAATGTTGTAGTAGAACTTAAATAGTAGTGTGCACCTAAACCAATTAAATTACATTCAATTACAAAGTAACATAATAAATCATATTTAAATCATCTGATGATAATTTAAATATCTCTGAATATATATTGACCGTACTAAAATAGTTTTACTTGTGTCGATCCAACTATACTTAAATTAACATATCTAGTTAGTAACATCGACTGTTAAAAACTGACATGAACAATACTTGATGTTAACAACTTGACCCAAAAGAGGGGTCACTGTAGCATTCAGCCAACAAGAAGTAACACTCAGCAGCAGAGAATTTGGTAACTTCCTCTTACAGCCTTCAAAATTAAAGCCAGGCAGCCAGCCATTATATAAAACACAACCACATACCTAAGTGAAGGTAGCATGTGGGGAACGACTACATACTGGTGAAACATGAAGGGGGAAGGGGCCGGGGACACACCCAGCATGCAAATAAATGTTGTCAGGGGCCAATGGGAAAGCTATTTGACTAACCAAGGTTGTACTGCCCAAACACAAGGTACTTAGTCATCACTAAGCCCCAAACTGTCAGTGACCAATGAAATTAGTTGTGGACGTGGCCATGCCAGGACATGCCTTGTGTATCTGTAAAAATTGCACATGACATACACGGATCAGTCATAACATTAAAACCGTCTGCCTAATATTGTGTCAGTCTCTCTGTGTGCTGCCATAACAGCTTTGAGCCCTCAAGGCATGGACTCCACAAGACGTCCTGTGGTATCTGGCACCAAAACATTAGCAGCAGATCCTTTAAGTCCAGTAAATTGCGAGGCGGGGCCCTCATGGATCACATCGGTGAGCCTTGGGCGCCAGTTTGCCACTTTTGGTAGCTCCTGACCAATGCATACCTGGAACCTAAAAAGACCTGCTGTTTTGGAGATGCTCTGACCCAGTCGTCTCGCCATCACAGTTTGGCCTTTGTCAAAGTGGCTGAGATCCTTATGCTTGGTGTGTTGATGTGTTGGAAGCATTTGCTCTGCTTCCAACACATCAACTTCAGGAACTGACTGTTCACTTACTGCCTAAGATATATCACCCAGTTGACAAGTGCTGTTGAAACAAGATAATCAATGTGGTTTTGATGTTCGGGTCTGTGTATTGCAGCCATCTATTGAACCTGAATGTTGTCTGTACTTTGGGACAATTTGTATAGATGTTTTAGCTGATCGACTGCATTTGGGCTAAGGGGAAAATATCTAATTTGATTTTTGCTGAACTTTTCCTTTAAGCTGTGCTGTGACTTTCTTGCATTGGAGTTAGGCCGCTTTGGATTGATCCTTTGTTTTCCCTTTGGTGTCTCAGTAGTCAATGAAAAGCAATGTATCACAAAACACAGAACTCTAGTAAATATTAATAGAATTGTAAATGTGTTATTTTATGAATCAATAAAACTGCAGCGTTCATTACTCTGTAAGAACACTTAGGCTGGTTGTTTAAACATGTAATTTGTTTCACCTGTTCCATGGTGCTTCCGTAAAAGTTAATGGATCACACACACACACACACACACACACACACACACACACACACACTGTCTCTCTCTCTTTCTTTCTTTTTCTCTTTCTCTCTTTCTCTCTCTCTCTCTCTCTCTCTCTCTCTCTCTCTCACACACACACACACACACACATCCCTTGTCAATGATAAGACTGTTTGAACCCCCCCCCCTTCCCACTCCTAAAACCCTTCTTTCACCCTGCAGGTCACCTTTATTCCTCGCTCCTTAATCCACAGTAATGAGCTCGGACAGGGAGGCTCAAGGCTTTCACAGAAACTGTTTCAGAAGGCAGCCGAGGCACTCTAACAACATAAGCATGCACTTACTCAGCGAGGAAAAAAAATCAAGTCACTTACTGTTTTTTATTTTAAGTTAAATGGCTGAACAAGGTGTAAGTGGCATGGCCGGTTCTGGCATCCCTGCAACAGCAATGCTATATGTAATGTACACTCATAAAAAAGTATTACTTTATATTACAAATGGGTCTTTGAGTGATGCTATAAAAGAACCACTTTTAGTTCCATAAGGAAGTGTGTTTGTAATAGAGATGTGTGAGTGTGAAGAACCTTTAAATTGCTAAAGAAACTTTATGTCAATTGAGGGTTCCTTAGACCTTCAAAATGTTCTTCGTGCTCATGTATCTCTATTACAGACATTTTTTATGGAACCGAAGGTGGTTCATCTATGGTATTACTCAAAGTTAACTAATAAATGCGGTATCGTTGGGTTATGTAGCTGTCTGATGTGATAGCCGTTTGTCTCAGACGGTGGCCCATTCAATCTTTTTGGCCTGTTCTGGCCTCTTTGTCTGGTGTCTGTGTGTTCTCTAAACCTACGTGCTTTCCGTCTCTACTGTTTGCACAGATGGTTCTGCATTCTGGCCTCCTGATGTAGCCACTACAGTCTAAAGGGCAAAGCCTTCCTCCCTTCCTCTACAAACTCCAAGGGAAGAAAATAGTGCTGACTTTACTTATCAACCCACTTTGATTACAACAACTGATTGTGTGGAGAAGGCAAAGAGTGCAAACGTCTTTTATGATATTGCAAATATCACATTCTAGTTTAGCAATTCAGCATTTCATTTGACGTTAGCAATTTTAGCTAATTTATTTATCAGCTTCTTCGGATCTGGAAAAAGTCAGTGAACTGCAAGGCAAAAGTTGTCTTAGGTTTACACGGTTTTCCCTCAGAACTGGCAAATGATAAATTCAACTCGAATGCCAGGAGTCGCTGCACTCATTCGCTGGGCAACTTGCGCTAATTATTTGATTGATGCCGAGATGAAATAGTTGGCCGCCTGTGTTATGCGCAATGCGTGAAACTAAAGGGCAGAGTCTTTGGAGATCCCCCCCTCCTCCTGTTTAAGCTATCAGCTCAAAGGAGCAGCTTCAGACAGCAGGCTTAACTCTGCCACTGTGCCGGCGGTGGAGGGTTTCTCTTGGATTGGGCCTAGTGTGGCCCTGCTGGCCTCCGCCTCGCCCCCTCTTCCCTCTCGCCTAATCTGATTTTTACCAGCCATCTTTGATCTAGCAGGGCCAAGCCAGTAGGGTCTGCGGTACAGATGGAGTAAATATGGAGATTAGCTGCTTTCCCTTACAGCTTCACTGGTTAATACCTGATTAAGGGCCGAGGCGAGCAATTGTCTCCTGGCCGACTATGGGAGGGCCGCTGGCTCTGGAGGAGGGGGTTGGAGCATGGAGGTTGATTCTGTAATGGATACTCATTTTATCCTGGTCCACTAAGAAGATTAGGCCTTGGGTGTCATATTAGGCTTGATCTCAGGGCCTGGCCTAGTCCCTGCTGGCTTTGGTGGAGCAATGTGGCTTCAGCCTCTGAGTAAATACACAGCTTGGATTCTGCGGGCCCCATGTTGTGGCATGGATAATGTGCAGCATTACAAAGCAGCTCTGGTTCTCCGGGCTCTGAGACTTGTGTGAATGACCTCCTGTTTTTAAAACGGAACACTGATATGGTCTGGAGGGGTAGAGCCCTTGGTTGATGTAAGAAGACACTGGTGGAGTTTCATTTAATAGAAAAGAGAGACAAACATCCACCAGTCTGGGTTAGATTCATTTACTGTGTTGACTGTTGCCCTGTTGTGTATTGAACTCAAGCCTGGACAATCGTTAGGCCTCAAAATATGGACAGTGGCTCTTTTGTTACAATGTATCTTCTGTAAAAGAGTAAAAACAAGGCACATGTTTTAGCACGTTGTTAATTGGTCATGCATGGTCATTTAAAATGAATTAAAATCTCAGTCCCGCTGTGCCTCAACCGAGGAGTTTCCTGAAACACATTCTTAGAGTACTGGGGATCTGAAAGTCTTTGTAACCATGTCACCCAACTAGACATTAGCAGACATTAATTCCTGGGGCTCTGCATATTTCTTTTATCCTCAAATAGCAGGAGTAAGTGACTACAAAGCTGGGACACTGGTGAGAACCAAATGGCTGCCAATTAGCCTGCTCACATATGCGCCTAATGCTTAACTGCCACCAGCCGCAGCCTGCGCCCAAACCCAATGTTGATAAACTGTTGGAAATAATTGGTTGGTTTCGACTGGGACTTACTTTAAGAGCAATTTGCACTGAGTGGGGAAGGAATTTGCTTCATTGACCAGAGTTTATGTAGGCTTGTTAGGCAGACACGTTTGGAGCCATTGGAAAGGCCAATTAGTGTATGAGTACCACTGGTCCTGCTTTGCATTCAATAGAGAGAGTGGAATTCTTACGAGGGGAATCATTATGCATGCTTTCAAAGTGAGTTGTAAGAGATGTATTCAAATATCTCGCAATTTTTTACTTGGCATGTCTGTGACAGTATGCAGCAAGTGCCATTATTTGGCAGCTGAGCCGATGTCCCCTCATTGTTTTATGTGCGCAAAGAATGACTGGTCCCAGAAAGCATGTATTGTGCATTCCCATTGCTCGCTATCTACACGCTTTAGGTCTATATCAGTAGGGATGCACCATGCCCCCCCATCCACCCCCACCACACACACACACACACACACACACACACAACTACCAGTACCACCACCAATTACTGTGTTCTTCCCTTTGTTCTAATTCCTGGTGCTCATAAGATAGCACTGAGGCCTTATTATGCAAACCAGTGAGCCCTTCTGTTAAAAATAAATAAATAAATAACTAAAATAAAGCAGCATTATGGTGATTACCGCCACACTTCACCCTGGTTTGTTATGGGGGGGAATTAGGGCTGGACGGACCAAACTCTGGCTCTTGATGAGAGTCTCATTATCGCAAGCCTTTATCTCAGCCTTGTTAGTGTAAGCAGCCCATTTGTGTTTCTAAAACTCCTGCATCAGTCATTTCTGTCCTGCTAATTACTGAGGAGGGAACAATCTTGTTACCTAACTGCTTGGGAATTTCATGTTTTGTTCAAGAGAAGTGGTAGAATGAAGATGCTTTCACTGCTTTAGGAGAGAATAAGAGGACTGCAGTTATCACTACACAGACACTGCACTCACACAATGGTGTCTAACCTCTACAGCTATGAACACAAATCCCATTTCTTAAATCTCTTAATTCCTCAACCACTACTGTTACTGAGCAAACAGTAGGCAGAAATATAAATATATATATATATGTATATATATATATATATATATATATATATATATATATATATATATATATTTCATTTAAATTAAAGCGGTCCACTAATGGCAGCACATGCAGCTGGTTTAGTTCACTACATTAACTAGCAAGCCAAATGAAAACAAGACTGAAAAATCTGTCCCCACTGAAAACCGCTGTACTGTCGCTCTTGACGTTGCCTTCGGGGCTGTTTTTGTCTGTAAGCTCTGGAAGGCTGATGGAAAACTCGAGCAATAATTGAAATAACTTTCCTGTAGAGAGCAGCAGCTCGGTGAGCAGGGTGGCTAAGTGAGTGTGTGCGTCCCCACGGGACGGCCGAGTTAGCACCTCTGCTCCCCTCTGGTCAGCTAATGAGCAGGGCCTGCAGTTTGCCTCCCCATCCTCCCCTCCCCTCACTCTGGCTGCAATCGATCCCTGATGTCAGAGGCCTAACATTTGGCCTGCTAAGCCACTCTCTCCCCCGTGAGCCAAATTAGGGCCCTATCGCGCTGAGGCACCAGCGTTTGCCATTGTCCATGGAAGCTTGAGCAGTTGGGTTCTGCGGTGCAGGTTCCCAGAGGATCATGAGGAGAGTTAATAGAGAGTTCATAGCATACCCACTGAATACAGAGAGAAGACTTTACACATATTTAGCCTCTACAGTAAACACCAAATACTGCAATACTGCACATATGACCAAACTGCCATGATGTTTGGAGGCTGTTCCATTGCTTCCCAAATAAGCCACTAGACCTTCACTGCTCCCATAAGACCTTCCACTGTAATTGTTGGCACAAATGTACAATCTTAGTCTTAGCTAAAGGTAATTTCCGATAAGAATAGAATTCATGCAAAAAAGACCTGATTTCTACTCAAAGAAGTTGATGCTTAGCATAGTACATAGTAACACTATGTACTATACTATGCAGTACAGTGCAGTATGTTCTCCTCTTTCATATTTGTTCTTTGAATAATGCCCCACACTGGCAATGTCCTAGCGAAGGTGTTTTCGCACACTGAGAAATAAGAAACAGAAGAGGTTTGATGCACAGCAAGAGGAGATTGAATGGGGAACATATTTGCAGCAATCCCTTTTCAATGGCGTCTTGAATTTTCAGCCAATTTGATGTTGATATTCATCAGACCCAGAAAACCCCTCCCCTCAGCACCCCCCTCCACACACACACACAACACACTGTATACAGAGAAGATTAGACAATTTATTTTGCCATTTATTATTCAGCAATAATGAATTCTTCTCTGTAAAATTGAGATCCGCATTTAGCTGTCAGCATCACTTTGGATGAGAGATGATTGACATTTTGTTCTGGGTGACTCGTGAGAACTTGTCTGGTCTCATATCTCAGCCGTTTGGGAGAGCATGCAATAGATTATTCCACGGCTAGATTATGTTGTGAAATATTCAAATGATCATTTTCAGCTATGAGGGCAAACAAAAAGCCCTCCCTAGAGGCATTGTTGTTTGTATTGCCATAACGGCCTCAGTGGTCTGCCCCCTTTTTTTTTTAAATAAAAACTGGGGGTGTTGACTATAAGAAAGTGAAATTTGGTTCTGTGTGTGGTGTCATGGACTGCACTACATCAACTGAATAAGAACTTTGCCTCTGTCCTGTTTTTAACCCCCCATTTCTGCACATTTCGATTCAAAGGTTCCTTACTTGACAGCCAGTGTTACTGGCCAAAAAGAAGAACAGCATATAGGTGACATGCTGGTGTTAATACAAGCAGCACAGGTAAACACATATATAAAGGCAACAAAGAACAACTAGCATTAACTCCATTAACTCCAGTGTAAAAATGAACTTTTCAGGTAGATCAGATATCTTTGACCTTGGTTACAGTGTGTTACAGGTATGCATGAAAGTTCAAGCTTTGAAACCAGATAGATAAATAGATTTGTCTTATTGTGTATATCTTTACATATTGTACTACATAGTGTAGCAAGGCCCTCAGACAGCTGTGGGGGCACATTACAATACATATGAGCTGTATAGAAGAGATACAGGGGTGCAGGGAGATACAGGGGCACTGCTTTGAGAAATATTTAGTAAATTATTGGTGATTTTGCAGGAAGGTGCTGTAGTTTCAAATGTTTTTCTTTTTTCTTTTTTTACTTTTACTTTACAGTTAGCAATAAAGGTCATTTCTCACATCTCTTCTCAGATGACCAGGGTCATCAAGGTTTTATTCAAAATAGAAAAATAACATTTCTGGCACAATCTGGGCACATTTGATATAATGGGAATCAGTAGAGTTGAACTGCACTTGGCAAGTCTTTAGAATATTTACTTCTTAAATTCTGTGGGACTGTCACACACGCGCACACACACACACACACACACACACACATGCAGGCACACAAAAGGCAGTGCCTACCTGTCCTTCCATCCGTACCTTTGATAGAATGAGAATCTTCAATTTAGTGAGCAAACTTGGGCTATTATTAGAAATGACAGTCGAAGCTGATGAAATTGTACGACCAATTGGAAAACAAAATTGCAATCAGACCAACATGATTTCCTGGTGCTCAGACCATGCTAATTCTGCGTCCAAACACGGGTAAATGTATTTAAACGGCATAATAGCATATTACCATGCAATCTTCTTTTTTTCCCTCTATTTGGTTCCCTATTAATCTAGAACTTCTATTTGCATGTAAATGTGGTCAACTTTCATATCATCAAAATACATGAGGCTCAGGCACAAGGTTGTGTGTGCATGTGTGTGTGTGTGTATGTGTGTGTGTGTGTGTGTGCGCGCAAGAGAGAGAATAATGCATTGAAGTCTGATGCACAATTACTGACAGTTATGAGGAATTTCAAAGAGGTCACTGCTGGCTGGGGTCAGAAAACGAGGAAATCAACAGGGAACTGTATCAATACAGGGACAGTGAAGGTCCGAGAGTTACAATCGGGTGTTAAAGGGTCAGAAATTGATTAATAGTGAGGGGTTCAAGGGCTTCTCACCCACAAGCGCCACGTCCAGGACCATCACACTCAATAAGTGTGCAGAGGCTTTTTTTTTCACATTTTCTGTATTCTCTCTCTCTCTCTCTCTCTCTCTCTCTCTCTGTTTTTTCTCACACACACACACACAGCAGGCTCTGCTGGTTCTCACTTTAACAACTCGAGAGCCCAAATCCAGAGGGAATAGGTCATAGTGCTGGAGTCTGCTGAAGAGAGAGAGAGAGAGAGAGACTGCAGTGCTGAAGGCTTAATTGGTTGGCCTCATATGCCTTCTATCACTATTTTATATGCAGTTTAACCTTTTTAATGCGTGGCTACCCCAGACTACTGACGGCTTTCGGGGAAAGAGCAAAACGCATTAATTTTGCATTATTCTCATTTCTGGATTTCCCAAACCGAATTAAGCCGTGTTTACATTAACACCCTGGTGCATGAGGCTGCATTTTCGACGTATGAAAAACATTCCAGCTTAAAAATGGATAAATAATAGTCCCACGCCTCGCCAGGGAAAATTGCACAACTGGAGAGGGGGATTAATTTCTATCCGCTCCCACGTTCAAGTTTCCAGCGCGTTCATGAATGACTGTGATGTTTCATTGAATGGTGTGAGACTGTCGTTCGCCTAAGCGTTTATGTGTGTGTGTGTGAGTGTGTGTGTGTACAGTAGCAGTGGTGGTAGTAGTAGCAGTAGTGTTACAGAAGGAGCTTGAGCGTCTTCAATTAGGTGGCGTGATTAGGTGAAAGAGCACAAGGAGCAGAGTGCCTGTCAGGATGAATGAGTTCCATGAGAAGAGCCGATCTAATGGAGTGAGGACTTCTCCGAGGCAGTCTTCCCTCTGCACAGTCACACACACACACGCTTATTAACACAGTCAGACCCTGCCATCATTAGCCAGTAAAAAGCCTCATGATTGGCTGCTCCGTGGCAGGCCCCTGGTGACTGTCTGTGCCGGAGACGTGAGGGCTGTGTGTGTGTGTGTGTGTGTGTGTGTGTGTGTGTGTGTGTGTGTGTGTAAGAGAGCAGAGCTTCACTCTTTCTGTCAAAACCAGCTTGGCCAAATGTTATCATTTTAAATGCCATGAAAGAGAAAAGGGAGCCCGGGCCTAGGGGGTATACAGAGGCCCATATGCTAGAGACAGTGATACAAGTGTAATTCGAGACTATTAGAGTGACACAGAAGATCATTTCTGCCCCGGAACAGGAGACAGCTGAGGGGTTTATGTGGGACAGACTGTCACGCCATAAAAATTTAAGAAATTCTTTAACCTGCCCTGCCTGCATGATACCTCCCCTCCACCACTACCCGCCATCCCACCACCCCATCCCACACCCCCCTTTGAATATTTTATGGCAAAAAAATGATTTATTAACTTCAGACAGGTAGTGCATGGAGGGGCCAGGTATAGGCATGCCGAGAACAGCGGGGTGAGACCAACAGGGCGCTCCATCTATCAGAAGCGAGAAGGAGAGAGGCTGGGAAATCTCATTCGTAATGCCGAGCTAATGGCTGTTCTTACAGTTCCAGAAGCGTAGTGCACCTTCTTTTACAGCACTGTAGACCACCATCACCCCATAACCCTCATCTGAAGGGCTACAATCTACCAGCTGTTACATTCACTCATAATAAAACATATGGACAAAAGTATTGGGACACCTGCTCATTCACTGTTACTTCCGAAATCAAGGGTATTAAAAAGAGAGTGTATCCTGCTTTTGTTGGAGTAACTGTCTGTACTGACCAGGGAAGGCTTTCTATGAGATTTCGGAGCATTGAAGTGAGGATTTGATTGCACTGAGCGATAACAGCCTTAGTGAGGTCAGGATTTTGGATGATCACCATCCCACCTTATCGCCAACGTCCACCATCATCATTCCAGAGAACACAGTTCCACTGCTCCACACCTCAATGCTGAGTGGAATTACACGTCTAGCTCATGCCTGGCATTAGGCGTCATGCCAATAGGTTCATGTCTTTGTGCTCCAGAGAGTCCCATTCTATTGGCAATACTTCTCCACAGGGACTAGACAAGCTGTGTGTGCTTTTGTACATCTGTGTCAGCGACAGGGGCGACTTAAAGTAGCACAGTGCCATCATTGGGACAGGTGTCCGCAAACATTAGGACATATGGGTCATGCATGATAAATGCAAAAAAACAAACAAACAAACATATTTTTAACACCTTTTCACAGTGTGTTGATTTATGACTGAAATGTGCGAAATATGGCCACTTTCAAATAAGTTGATATACGTGTTACATACATATATATCAATTTCATATTTTCTAATATATGCCATATATCAGATTTCCATATGGGGCAATTGACACCCAACACCTTATATAAATATATAATAGCATATTATATATATAGTAGCAGAGATGTTTGAGTCCTCTGTCCGTTCCTCTCCACGTCACCCTGGCGCGTCTCATTGCCGCGGACACCATTTGGTCAACAATGTCAAACGGGTCGTTGAAGGACTTGGTGGTAGAGGAGAAGGACAGGGTTGGGAGGGGGGTGAAAACTAGCCCTTGAAACCCCCTCGTAACCATCTGAACGCGGTGTCCACAGAGCAGAGCAGACAGGCAGGAGAAGCCCACGGGGACGACGGGAGAACAAAAGCCGGCCTTCTGCTAATTGACTGCAAAATTAGCCGGGCTGCCTCGCGGGAGCCGCGTAAGACGGCAGCAGATGGAGGCAGAGTGGACACCCTGGCAGAGAGCGCGCGCCCCAACCTGCTGAGAAGCTGCCCACAATTACGGGTCACCACTCCTCCTGTTTAACAGAGCGCGCGCAGCCCGGCCAGCAAGATTTAAAGGTCAGGAAACCATGCAGTCTCCGTACAGACCCCGGCGAGCTGAGGGGAAGCGCACTGCTTCAGATCATCCCTATTTCACTCCCTTTTTTCTCTTTTATTTTGCACACTGGCGGCAGATTATTTTTATGTTCTCAATCATCAATATTTTCAATCTCAATATTTTTTTTTCAAACATGTATCTATCTATTTGTTTGCTTATTTAGTTCGTTGTTTTTTTTGTTTATTTATTGTGTTGCAGCGTAATAGATCAAAGCCAACCATATAAATATATAAATGCATTATTTAAGTTATTGTTTCGTCTTTTACGGGTTATAAAGACTGCATTACCTGAGAACTGCTTACTTCTTTATTTTCTAATTAGTAATATTTGAGTTATTAATGAAAATAATGAAAAGTCATTGGTTTTAATATAATTAAATAACCTCAACTGTTTTGGCAACATGTGCTATTTTACACCTGTGATATTTACAAGCATTTTTCATTTTAAGCATCTTGTATTGTGTCAAAGTTTTTGGATGAATGGATCCATAGAAATGCGCCAGAATTAATTTTACACTGAATGAATTTTCTCTTCTTCTGTAAAGTTGCTATTTTGGATATACTAGTTTTTTGCGTGATACACACACACACACACACACACACACACACATATATATATATATGACTGAATTTTGACTCACACTGGAGACCCACCCTGTTACCCAGTGTGTAAACCTACCTGAAAGATGCTCGATTTGATAACATTCAAATTAGAGACGCAGATGACGAGCACCTCTGAGAGAGAGAGAGAGAGAGAGAGAGAGAGAGTAAAGGCAGGCGCCTCCAGCCACTTCAGGCTTTTCAATCTCTTTATTGCAAAGTCAAATTCAAATCATAGGCGGAAGTTTGTAAGGCAGGAGTGTCTCAGGCGTCGAGGTTTGTTTTTTAAGGGGTCCTGATGAAAGCAGCGCGAGAGGACGGGGCGAAATATTTTGGCAGCGTTCACAGAGGGCCCCGTTAAGAGGGCCCTGTCACACACACACACACACGCAGGGCCCTGAATAAACAAGTAGCTGGTGTTGCTGTGAAGTTGAATTACTTCCCTCAAAGCACTTTCTTCCTCTGGCGAAAGCAAGTCCCCTTTCTAGGGATTACTCAGAGGAATGTATTTTCTGTTTCTCTCTGCATCTCTCTCTCTCTCTCTCTCTCTCTCTCTCTCTCTCTGCCTCTCCATAAAGGCTATATGGAAATCAGAGAGCTACAGACACCACTCAGCGCCTGTTTTGAAATTCTAAAAAGGTGGGAAGAAAACTATATTGTCCTTCTGAGGCAGGAGGATGCTTTTCCCATTTAGTCCCCACCATGACTGTCATAGTAATCTGATATGACAAATTCACACACAGTGGATTAGCAGCCGACGGAGAAAGCCGAAGCGCTTAATATTTGTTGATGCCGCTTTTATCGAGCAGCTCTGTGTCCCTGGGCTCTGGTTACCTTGGCAATGAGGATATAACCGTTTTTCCCCCCTTCTCCTTCTCCTACCCCTTCCCTTTCTCCTTCTTCTTCTTCTTCTCCTTCTCCTTCCTCTTCTTCATCTCTCCTACGCTGCTCAAAATGCCGAGGAGATCCTTCTCTCCCAGAAAAAAAAGAGAAAGAAATCCAGGGCCAGCGGGCTGCTCATCATTTTGTATGCTGTCAAGAAAAATCTTTGATGTTCCCCCCCGAACTCTTGATGTCAGGCTATGAAAAATGCTTAGCTCAATTTAAGCCTCTCTCCAAAAAGGGCTAACAACTGTAATTAAATCATTAAATTCTTGTCTATGCTTCACAGAGCATAGAGAAAATTAACTTCCCCACCAACCTCATTTTCTACTTGAACATGAAATAATGATTTTTTTTCCCCCTCTCGCTCATATAATTACAAAGCCAACATCTGATAGAGTCAGCATCCGGGGGGGATTATCACATGCATGAGTATTAGACCTCATTACCAGCTTGACTGCAAAATTATTACATCTTGTAATTGGATGGCGAGATTTATATACAGATTGGCCGGGTTTCTGTAAGATTGTAATTACAGGCTTCATTGGTTTGCTACTTATCGGAACTTCACAGAGAAAACAACTGGTAAAATGAAATGAGCATTTCATTAACCTATCCCCTTATCATGGGGGAAACCTGTGTAACGTTCATGTATGTATTAACATAAATAGGATCATTCATTTCTCAGCCAGATAGGGGTCGGGGTGGCTATCGAATTGGTGGTGGGGAGGAAGGGAGGGGGGTCGAAGGAGGATGCAGGCCAAGCTAGAGCAGGCTCAGTTTCAAGAATCAACCACCACCCCCTCCAAACACACACAGACACACACACACCAAAGCTTATTTAACCTTCATAATCCATGAATCCGTGTTGATGGAGGAGAAGGAGAATAAATTAGTTGTCTATCTGACGAGGATGAACTCTATATGTCTGTTACTCAAAGGCTAACCGAGTGTGAAAGTGCTCGTTTTTCGGGGGGGGGAGGCCTCACCGAGGTGCCTCCTCCTGATGTTCTTTTCGGTGTTAACAAAAATCTCTAGCCTTGTTCCCCTCTGCTCGAACACAACGGCAGCTGGAGATTGGATGCCCACGTAAATAACCCTTCTTACACAATGACACCACAGGATCGATCTAGATTTGATGGGTGCTCTCGCACAAAGAAAGGGAGAGAGGGATGTGTGTGTAGAGGAGGGGGGGGGGTGAAGCAGGATAGGGGGAGAAAGAAAAAAGGGGCGCTGGGATTTGGATGGGGGAGTGGGACTGGTGGGGTTAGGTGGTGTGGGGGGCAAAATAAAATTGTTCAATTACTGAGCAAACACTATTTTTCTTACTTTAACAAGAGATTTCATGGTATGGTCAATGCTTGGCAGGTCCAGCTGAGTACCTCTAATGCTGGCATTACCCAGCTCCAATCATCTGGCCCCCTTGAAATGGAGTTGTTATTGAACTTCATTGTTTGGATGGGAGTGTTGTGGTTTTTTTTTTCTTCTTCAGCTGGGATCAATGTGGCCTTAGCGTGGAGCTGATACAGAGCCGAGGGCTGCAACCTGCCGCCCCCTTCGGCACGGCGCACTCCAAAGCTCCCCTGGCTGCCCCGGGAGCGTTCAGGTCTAAGTGGATCTGACACAGTGTGGCCGCCTGGTCAGAAGTGCAGAAGGAGAGACTTGCTTGCTTTAGTAGCCCCCACCAGCCGCCGGCTCCATGGGGGCGACCCTGTACGCCGTAATTGGCTTCATAGATGTTGACAGTTTAATAAGCTGCAATAGCTTGTATGGGAGGATCTGCAGAACTTGAAGCTGTAGATGAGGCCCTTGTGAATGGTGTGCAGGACCAGCCTGTTAAATGTGACATTTGTCATGTTATGAGTGTTTCTATAACAATTTGTTATTTATCTTTAGCTTTCCTTAACTTTGGGTACTTCCTTGAGACCTTCCTTGTGCCATATGTCACATATTTGAGATTTTTGCTGTGATGTAAGCACTCCTCAGCACCTTTTAGATCATGACATTCCCTTGTGCCACCAAAACAGCTCAGACCTGTCCAGGCATGGACTCTACAAGACATCTGAAGGTGTGCTGGGGTATGTCCTGTAAGTTGTGACTCCATGTGTCCTCCATGGATCTCATCAGGTAATCTTAGATGCCTAGAACCCTGTCACTAGTCCTGGTTAGCTTTCCTTGGACCACTTTTATGTTAGGCAGTAATCACTGCGTACTCGCAACCGACAGAAGACCTGTCATTTTAAAGATTTTAAAGATGATCTGACCCAGTCACCAAGCCATCAAAATTTGGCCTTCCAATCCTTGGGCTTGCTCATTTATTCAGGCTTCCAACACATCAATTCCAAGAACTGACTGTTCACTTGCTGCCTAATATATCTCACCCCTTTGGCAGGTACCATTGTAACCAGATAATCAGTGTTATTCAATTCACCTGTCAATGGTTTTAATGGTAAAGCTGATCTGTGTACACTGACATGTATAAAATGTAGGCCATTTATAGTCAAATATAGATGATGTGAGATATGCAGTGTAAATGCATCTTAGCTTTATGTTTTCTGTGTTGATGGTGGGAAAACATAAGTGTTAATGTGTTATATATAAATATCTTACTTACTATTTATATATATATATATATATATATATAGTATATCTGATCTTTTTACTTATTGCTGAATCAGTTGTTTGGAAAGATGGCCATTTCTGATGTCCAAAAATATCTTCTAAAGAAGACTTAGCCTAATATGCTAATAACAGAAGAAGCAATGTATAATAGTGTAGTAATAATAATAATAATAATAATAATATAATATGGTGAAAGGTGTAGAGGGGTTAGGGAGTGGATTTGAGTTGGGTGAACCTTTAAATAGCGGATTTCAACTACAATCAATGCTCAGCATAAACGAGTCTATAAGAAGAGAGAGCTTTGTAAAGTAGCTATAGATAAAAGCCTTTAACGCTTATTAGAATTCCATTTGTCTTGATGCCTGTTTGTGATCTTATCAGCACGTCGCTCCCTCCACCACTATCAAAGCGTGTAATTTCAAAGGATATTATGTGCTAAAAATCCTTTAGCGAGACAGCCCTTCTTTAAAATTCAATTAACTGCGTTTGGGAATGAAAGTGCGAATTATATCATTTGAAAGCAGATTTGCATGCTCTGGTTAAACACTGAGCGGTGAGGGAAGGAGGAGGAGGAGGGGGTGGGTCTGGGTGAATAAATATCTAAAGGGAAAAATTCAGCGCATCCACTTAAATGAATATTTTAAACAACTGTTAGGCAGAAGTCATGAGACTGCTGCTGCTGCCTTCCTCCAGTTGGGGCTCTGAATCATAAGCAGGAGTGTTCTCGCACTGGATTTATAGGGCTAAGAGCTGGTTATGTAATGTGATTTGTTAATTTCTAATTCAACAGTATCACTTTGAAATCAGCGAGGCTTAAAGATTTGGATTTTTTTTAGCAGATCGTGAGAGAGAGAGAGTGAATGAGTGAGAGAGAGTGAGAGAGATAAGAGAGAGAGCCGTGGTTGTGGGGTGTGTGATTAAACAGCCGTTGAAGTGATCAAGACAAGAAAAAACTGAAAGGAGAATGTGTCACCTGATGGTTGTTATCAGATTGCATTCGGTGGCTGCGGCCTCCCTTTTAACACACCATTACCAGCAAGAGGGCCGTAAAAGACTAATGCACATAAACAGCCCCATTCTGTCTATTAATTACCTCTGGCCCTATGGCAATGAGGGTACTTAACCTCCGCAAGATCACATGGTGATATGTTTTCCCTAGAAAAAGAGCCAAAACAATTAACATGCCCTCTCACATTTCTCTCTCTCTCTCTCCTCTCTCTCTCTCACACACACACACACACACACGCTGGCCACATCAAACCGATGACCCACCCTCTAATCAGTGCTGACAATGCCCCCGTGGGATAGCCAGCACCCTGGCCAGCCTTTGATATGTGAGCTGCTGGGTTAGTGGGTGGGAGGGAGTTTTTTTGTGTTGCCTGCGCCTAAAACCTTTACAAGTGTTTCAAGAGCTTTGGGATGCACTCGGCGAATCACCGACTGTCCTCTAAAAAAAACAACAGCACGGCTCAAACGAGTTAGCCACTTAGCCAGCTCGCCATTTCTGTGGACGTCTGCCTATTGGAGCTCAGCTCAGGCAAGAGAGGTGGTTGGTTACTCTGTCGCTTTATTTTTCTTGCTAAGATTTATGTTGTTTGTGCTCAGAGAGTTATGCTAAATGATAAGCCAAAGCCACAGCTATGCTGAATATGTCGTCCAAGAGAGCATTCTCACTCAGAGTGTTTTCTAAGAGCTGAGAGTATTTCTGCTAAATCGGTTTGTTGTGTGTGATGGGTTGTAGATATATAATAGTGAAGTCCAACATTTGGGAAATTTCAACTTTTGGAAAAGCGTTATCCACAAGAATTGTGCAGCAAACCTTTGGTTGCTTTACTGGAAATCTCTGAGTATTACTCGATTTTCACTGTCACTTTCAGTTAACCCAAGAAATAACACAGGCTAGCTGTAAACAGATACATGGTCCATCAAATGTTTGGGTACATCCTGCTTATTTTTTTTAGCTTGGTGCCAAGTGGCAATTTTACATAAAAATAGCCTGACTAAATTACTGGTGAACCTACCTACCTCACTGGCAAACGTCATTACCTGAACCTACACCTCAACCTAAACCTACTACCCTAAACATGGGATAAACTTAACCTAACCTTTATCCTAACCCTAGACATAACCATAATAGAATGTGAGGTTCTTACCATTTTTGCAGGAAGTTCTGTCCATTAAACACTTTTGTATAACAGAAAAAATTCTGTGGCGCCACAGGCTGTTTCTCACACTCCACAAGTTGAGTCGTGTGTATTTGGCAAAACAGTGCCACCAGTGGATGGGAGCTCCTTGTAAATCATTTAGCATTTTCAAAATATGGGAGCTCATGCAAATGTTACTAATTTATTGGAGTGGACTTTAGTGGTGTATGTGCGAATTTGATTCGATTTTCACTTTTCCAATAAGTAAGAGGTCAAATTCAATGTATAAATTCAACTTTTGTTGAAACTCACCATGTCAGCTTCATGTTCCCCATTCTTCTAAGTACAGAACTGGGTTTTCCTTTAAAACTACTCTTAAAAGCACACATAGAAAAGTGATAAACTCTGAACTAAATCCTCAAATACTGTTGTCTCTTCATTTTATAGAGCAACGGGCACTTTAGGAGAATATGGTATTGTCGATAATCTTGATCAGAAAACAGGTTGCTACACGTACCAGGCCTTGTGACTGTGGCTTTGCAGAGAGGGAGCTCAAACTTTGTCAGCCAGAAAGCTAAAGCCAGGAAGTGAGTCAGTGCTAGGCTAAAATCTAACACTTAAAATCTTAACATAAATGCATGCTGTGGCACCTTTAATTGTGTAAATGTCTGGCTTTTAGTGCTAATCGATGCTGACATCACAACATGAGAGTGCTTCAATTCTGCAGTTTTGGGAAAGAAGACTGGTAAGAGCTGTCACAAGAGAGTCATTCCATATTAATGTAATATAGTTTTGCACACCAAGAAACAACAACATGAAACTATTTGTAAAGGTAGGTGTCTTCAGATGTTTGTCAAGCATTGTAACAGTGGCATAAACATTCACACCAAAGGAGATATAGACCAGAAAAGTATGGTTTGTGGTGAAACCCTTCCCAGGCATGTAGCCATCAGGCACATCCAACCATTTTTAACAGGCTTCTTTTATTAAGCTGAAAATGCCTGCTTTCTGTATCAGGGTGTGGCTGTGGCATTCCTATCTGGAATTCCTCCGTCAGGACTTGAGCTGGGTGTTGAACTGTTGGGTTTATTGCGATGATGGGGTGTGTGGAGTTTGGGGAGGTATTTGAGGTTGCTGAGCTGAGACTTAACAGTGCTTTGTGATGGTTTGTTGATAACCACTTCCTCAGGATATGGTTGGAAGAGAGTAAGATTTCAGCACATATAATTTGTTAATCTACATTAGGCGAGCAGGGGGCATACCAGGGATTTTTAACCTCATGTCAACTTTGCCTCAACAGAAGCGGAAACATGCTGTGGAATGTGTAGTTCTGTATGGTTTGGATGGTGGCTGCAACTTGTTAATGAAACTAGTGTCCCCCAGTTGACACAGAGACCCTGAGACAATTGTGGAAGAGGACTCGGATGGAAGGCGAGTGGTAAATGGGTGGTAAATCAAAAGTGGCAAATCAATATTGCATGTATTAAAATTAAAAGGCGTTAAAACCATGTTTTAGGTGACAGATTTGTAAAGGTATGAGCATAAGGAAATTCAGCAGCACCTTCAATCCATTAAACTTTCTGCACCTGTATGTGAGTCTCAATCAGATCAGATTAGTTAGTTATGGTTATAGACATAATCCTGAAGGGGTTAATACTTCAAAAATAGTGATTGTCCATCCAAGAGTTGATTTTAAACGACATATTTGACATTTTCAGGCCACGTTTATAACACATAAAAGCACAAAACACAAACAGTAACAGGATCAGAATTTGCCGTCAACAGCATCTATGGATATGGTCTATGGACCAACCTGCCTTGTGTCAACAGTTCAGACTGGTGGAGGTGGTGTAATGGTGTGGGGAATCTTTTGGCACTCTTTGGGACTGTTAATATCAATCAATCATGAATATGATGAGGAGTTCAGTGGCAGGAATTCCCTCACACACTTATGTCAAGGCGGACGAAATTTCATCTAGCTGTTGTTCTTTATATTATGCCAGTATTTCATAATGAATGGGCCAATAGAAATGTAGAAAAATATAACCATAAATGTACTTGAAATCATTTATTTTTAGAGGGTTTTATTATTATTATGACAGTAATGATCCATCAATCCATCTATTCATCCATCCGTCTTTCTAATGATATTATAGCTACATGTCTATATATCATCGCTGTCTAATGACAACCATGTATCTCCAAAATGGAAATTTTGGAAATTTAACAGGAGAAGGCAAAAACTCTTGTAACTCTGATTGGAAGTCAATGCAAAATAAGAGTTTATCCCAGGTAATTTATAGCATTTGTATTGGTCCATATGTATTGGTCCACAGTGAATAGAGCAGCAATAGGGTTCAAACCACAGAGAAAACTAAAATAAACAATAATGAAAATACAATTTTTCATTGGACAACAGCAATAGATAGATGATAGATAGATAGATAGATAGATAGATAGATAGATAGATAGATTCATAGTGGTTCACTGATTGTTTTTTGGTAACGATGATGGAGTTGGTATACCCATGAGGTTTGAGCCTGCCAAAAAAAGAAGCTTTCAGAATTGAACTGGAAAATGTGGAATATTTTTAAATGGGTGCAAATACTGGCTTTGACCGCTACTGACTCCCGACCAGCAGCTGGTAGTCGGTGACCCTGAGGGACTGGAGGCAGTAGCTAAGGATGGGAGATGTGTCCTGGTTCCCTTTAATAGCATTAGGGGTTGAAAGCGTAAGAGAGCTATAATCTAGGGAGAGAAGAGACTCCCACTTCTCACTTTGATCTCCTTGCTTTCGGCTGTTTAAAGTTGACAGTCTGGTTGAATGCCATTCAGTGCTTTCATTTATGTTACATGAGTTTTCTGGTGTTGTAGAGCTCGCAGCTACACCTGCACTGGGAGAATGTAGCTACATCGCCATGCTTGGAGAACACATTGATTTCTGAGTGCTATGAAATCCAAATACAAAGTAATCCAGAGACACACGCTGTGAAGTTTCCCTCCTGAAACTGGAACGATGGCATGAATTAGGACATTTTCTTTGTGATTGTAAGAGCATGATTGTTTATACATAATTTCATTTTTAATAATTATCTCTCTGGAAACTGTAAATATACAGTAAAAGACCATTTTCAAGTCAAGTCAAGTGGGTTTTAATGTCATTTCAACTACATACAGAGTACACATAATTTTGCATAATTGCTTTTTTTACTATCAGGAAATAATTCAGATTGATTCTAAAAATGTTTTTTTGCTTAAAGTGGTCCTCTGTTTAGATTTCAGATATATCGAATGTGTGTATACATAAGTGTGGGTTGAGGTGGGTGTGTGTGGGCACTGCAGTAATTGATTTGAGTTTCTGAGGTGGCATACAGTTGCAGTTTAAAGGGCTTTTGAAAAAGTTTGCAATGCAGCTGACGTTTGAAACACTACCCACACCAGCACACATATTTAGGTCAACATTGACACTTGAAACATATTTAGCCCCAGTGGCTGCTTTGCTGAGCGAGGGGTTGTGTTTAGATGACTGTGGGAAGGCTGTGGCATGTTGTCTCACTCTGGTTCACATCCACCAGTGTAGCCGACTCGCAGGCGTTTATTCCGGCATGCGCATGCATGTGTTGGTCTGTGTGGGTCCACAGACGCATGCACGAGCCACTAAATGCTAAAAGTCTCTATTGCACACTTAGGTTGAGCAGCATGTGTGTGGTTTTAGAAGGGGCCTTCATGTTATTGTTGGAGTAATTACAGTGTTCGGGGGGCAAAACACTGAAAGTCAGCAGTAAAAGTCCTCCTCCTCCCCAGCAGAAGGCTGAAAGTGATAATGGCACTTAAACCAGGCTCCATAAATCTGTTAAGTGCGAACACACTTTATTGCCCATAGATTACACGTGCCATTGTTTGACAAGGAGGTCAAACCTGTGACCTGCATGAGATTTATTTTCTCCTCTGACCCCAGTGGGAGAAACATGATATTTTAGCCTTGATAGTGAGCC